>NC_135884.1:75467919-75836248 GCF_964194155.1 Cetorhinus maximus | reverse complement strand
CTCCAGTTCCCGCCTCGGTGACGTCACGGGTGCTGCGCGAGGCTGCGGCTGATTGGACAAAAAGCGCGGCCAGAGGGGTGAGTAATGTGAGAGGTCAGAGCCTGGGGGTGGGAGGGAGAGAGAGAGGAGTGAGGAATAGTGAGAGGAGAGGAATAGTGAGAGAGGAGTGAGGAATAAGTGAGGAGGAGAGGAATAGTGAGAGAGGAGTGAGGAATAGTGAGAGGAGAGGAATAATGAGAGAGGAGAGGAATAGTGAGAGGAGTGAGGAATAGTGAGAGGTGAGGAATAGTGAGAGAGGAGTGAGGAATAGTGAGATTGGTGAGGAATAGTAGAGAGGAGCAGGGAATAGTGAGAGCAGAGAGGAATAGTGAGAGAGGTGAGGGGTGACTGTTAGAGACTTTTAGGAGAGGCAGAGGAAGGGCAGCCCTGTGAATAAAGGCTGGGATTAAGATAGAAGAGAGAAAGAATCTTAACTCAGGAGTTCATGATATGGGCCTAGAACTTCCGATCTCCAGATGGTCATACCTGGGAGCTCCTCCTCCTCCTCCCCCCCTGCCATGGTGTGCTGTGGGACCCCTGGGAAGTCCCCACGCACTGACTATCTGGAATTTCCATGGAAGTTTGCATTTCTGACAGGCAATTCCGCTGCACCTATAACCCTCCAAAGCTCTGAGTTAAAGTTGGAGACTTCAGATGGTTCTGACTCACTTAGCAGAATAGTTACCCAGGAAAAGTTAGAAGGTTTAAAATGAGTTCAAACCCTTGGGTAACTATAGCACTGACCCCACTAACCCGCTCACTGGACCTCACCCCAACTTATCCCCCTGACCACCCAACTCCCCTCTCCTGACCTGACCTGACTACCCCGTTGACTACTACCTCCTGACCTGACTGCCCTCCTGACCACCCGACCGACTCCTCCAACCCACCCTACCCCCTCACCCACTAACTTGCGACCCTACCCACTTACCTGCCATCCTATCCCCTCACTCACTGACCGCACTTGCCATCTCTCCGTAGCTTCTCAAAGTGGCTTTGAGTTCTTTAAACTCACTGTGATACAGCAGCTAGTGCTGTAAAAAGGGGCATGACTTGGCTTCCCCTGACAATTGTGCCCTACACCTGATGTAGACAAAACAAACATTCTGGAAATATTGGCAATCTAAGGGTCTAGTGAAAATGAAGGACATAAGGATATGATTATTAAAGAAATAGTACTGGAGAAATTGATGGGACCTAAATTTGATAAATCCCTGAACCTACATCATATGACTTTAAAAGTGGTAGCTACATGATAGTGGATGCATTGGTTATGATTTTCTAGAAGTCCTTAGGTTCTATAACAGTCCCCATGGATTAGAAGGTAGCAAAAATAACCCCTCAATTAGAAAGAGTAATAGTGAAAATGGGGAACTATAGGTCAGTTAGCCTGACATCAGTTGTAAAGAAAATGCTGGAGTCTATTTTTAAGAATGTGGTAGCAGGGTAATTAGAAAATCATAATATGATTTTGCAGAGTCAGCATGGATTTACAAATGGGTAATCATGTTTGACATACCTGTTAGAGTGTTTTGAAGTTGTAACTAGCAGGGTAGGTAAGGGAGACCCAGTGGATGTTTTGTATTTGGATATTCAGAAGTAACTCAATATTAAGTGCCACATGAGGTAAGGGCTCATGGGACTCGGGGTGGGCATAGGTATGGATTTTTTTTTATTCATTCATGGGATGTGGGCCTTGCTGGCTAGGCCAGTATTTATTTCCCATCCTTAATTGCCCTTGAGAAGGTGGTGGTGAGCTGCCTTCTTGAACCGCTGCAATCCCTGTGGTGTAGGTACACCCACAGTGCTGTTAGGGAGGGAGTTCCAATATTTTGACCCAGCAACATGTGTCTGCTGCCCTTGTCCTTCTAGATGGTAGTGGTCGTGGGTTTGGAAGGTGCTGTCTAAGGAGCCTTGGTGAGCTTCTGCAGTGCGTCTTGTAGATGGTACACACTGCTGCCACTGTGCGTCGGTGGTGGAGGGAGTGAATGTTTGTGGATGGGGTGCCAATCAAGCGGGCTGCTTTGTCCTGGATGGTGTCAAGCTTCTTGAGTGTTGTGGGAGCTGCACTCATCCAGGCAAGTGGGGAGTATTCCATTACACTCCTGACTTGTGCCTTGTAGATGGTGGACAGGCTTTGGAGAGTCAGGAGGTGAGTTACTCACTGCAGGATTCCTAGCCTCTGACCTGCTCTTGTAGCCACAGTATTTATATGGTTAGACCAGTTCAGTTTGAGGATTGATTAAGGAACAGAAAGCAGAGAGTAAGAATAAATGAGTCATTTTCAGTTTGGCAGACTGTAACTAGCTTGGGCCTCAGCTATTGACAATCTTTGGAATTCTCTACCCCAGAGAGCTATAATGCTCAGTCATTGAGTATATTCAAGACAGAGATCAATATATTTCTGGATTCTTAAGGGATAGTGCAGGATTGTGGAGTTGAGTTAAGAGGTTCAGCCATAATAGTATTGAATGGTGGAATAGGCTCAAAGAGCCAAATATTCTACTCCTATTTATTATCTAACTTATGTAACTAAGTTTACAGTAACAGTACATCGGACGAGTTCATGGAATGTATTCAAGATTGTTTTCTAGATCAGCATGCCAAAGAACCAACCAGGAGACAGGCTATTTTAGATCTAGTAAAATGCACAAGACAGGACAGAGTTAATTAATAGTCTTGAAGTAAAGGAGCCTCTGGCAAGAGTGATCAGAATATGATGGAATGTTATATGAGGTTAAGAGTGATTTAGCTAAGTCCAAATCTAGGGTCTTAAATCTAAACAGAGCAAACTGCATAGATATGAGAGGCAAGCTGGTAAGGTAGATTGGAAAACTAGATTAGAAAATATGACAAAAGATAAGCAATGGCAGATATTTAAAGAATTAATATATTATTTGGCACTCAATATACATTCGTTCAAGGAAGAAAAACCTCATGGAAAAAAGCAGTCTAACTGTGGCTAAGATAAATTAAAGATCCTATTAGATGAAAGGAAAAGACTTCCAATATTGCCAACAAGAGTAATAAGCCTGAGGATTGGGAGGATTTTAGAATTCAGCAAAGCATGAACAAGAAATTGATAATGAGAAAGAAAAAAGGATGAGTGTAAAGTAGCCAGAGGTATAAAAACAGTTTGTAAAAGCTTCTACCGATATGTAAAAAGAAAGAGGATACCCTAAGCATTAGATTAAAGGAAAGAAGTAAATGTGGGTCCCTTAGAGGCAGAGAAAGGGGAAATTATAATGGGCAATAAGGAAATGACAGCGACGTTAAACAAATATTTTGTATTTGTCTTCACCGTAGAAGACACACAAATCATTCCAGAAGTATTGGGGAATCAAGATCTAATATTTATTTACTTAGCGTGTGCATAGTCACAGAGCCTAGCAATAGCCTTGTCAGTAGCTAAATGGAGTTCTTTAAGCCCCCCTTCAAGTTTAATCAGCAGACACTCCTTGACATTGAGAATAAGGAACTTTTGGGGAGAATTTTCCCCCCGTTGGGGGGGGGGTTTTGCGCAGGTCCACTCTGCCATTTTACATGGGCGGGCCAATTAAGGCCCGCCCGGCGTGATGCACGCCCAGAAGCGCTCTGCGCTTCCTGTGCAGGCGGGTGGGGGGGGTAGTTCCCTGAGTTGGGGCCTGCACTCTTTCGCGCACGCAGAAATCTCCCTGAGGTACCTCAGGGAGAGATACCTCAGGGAGATTAGTTTAAGTTTTAAAAACCTAAATAAAGAAAAGGAAAAATTTTAAGACATGTCCCCTCATGTGACAGTGTCACATGAGCTGGGACATGTGAATGAATTTTTATAAACTTTTATAAATTTTTATCATTTCAATTTATAAACTCTTCATGAAACCTCACCCCGCCTGTGGATGAGGTTCCATGAAAAATGCGAAGGCCACCTGGGTTCTTCACTTGCCCGCCAACCTTAAGGTTGGACGGGCAGCTCAGTTTATTAGTTTAATTAGTTTTTAAATGGCCTTAATAGGCCTTTGACAGTTCGGCGGGTGCGCAGCCAACTCAGCCATGCGCCTGCCGAACTGAAAATCTAAATGACGCACGGTGATGTCGAGATGCACGCCTGACGTCACCCCGCATCATTTTACACCTGGGCAAGAAGGCCCCACCCCCGCTCGCCGAGCCGAAAATTCTGGTCTAATTATTGTTAGTAAAGAAATAGTCCTGGAGAAATTAATGGGACTAAAAACTTCCAAATATGGACCTGATGGGGTTTCAAAAAGTATTTGTTATGGTGCATACAAGAGGTTATTACATAAAATTAGGACTCATGAAATTGGGGTAATATATTACCATGGATTGGCTAACAGACAGAAAACAGAGTAGGAATAAATGGGTAATTTTTGGATTGGCCAGCTGTAACTATTGGGTTACCACAAGTGTCAGTGCTTGAGCCATAGCTATTTCCACTCTTTAGTAATGACTTAGATGATGGGATCGATTGTAATGAATCCAAGATTTCTGACGATACAAAGTTAGGTGGGAAAGTAAGCAGTGAGGAAGATGCAAATAGATTGCAAAAGGATATAGGCAGGTTAAGGAAGTGGCAGATAATGTGGGGATGTGTAAAGTTATCCACTTTGGAAGGAAAAGCAAAACAGCAGAATAATTTTTAAACTGTGTGTTAGGGGAAAATTAAAAATGCTAAAAGAGAACACCGTAAGAATTTGCTGAACATACTAAAAATCTCCAGGCAGCCATTGGTGCTAAACCTATTGACAGCTGAGGATAAGCAGATGGACATTGCACACAAAGAGGCTTTGAGTTTTTGTGTGATTTACACCGTTTCAAGAAATGAGCTAATATCCAGTCACAGGCAGGACGATTCAAGTGGTGCAATGATGTGGTAAAGCCTTGAGAGCTAGACTGGAGATAAAACATGACATAAAGTTAGATTAAGTACACTCCCCTCTCACATAGGGAAGGGGCAGATGGTTTTAGCTTAGATATGGGAAGACATACAATGGACAAAGAGGGGGCTTTGATGAAACACAAACAGTCTTGAGTTATGGGAACCTAGGTCTTTGCGTATGTGCTTTAATTTTGATTGGATAATATGATTATGTATGCATCCTTTAGAATAATTGGTTAGCAAAATCACATGTTTATGTACTCAATAGGATAGTTTTAATATGGGACCTGTGTGTCGGTTACCAATTGGATGTACTCAAATGTATTGGGATAAGAAAAAGTATAAAAGTAATGAAATGTAATCAGTCAGGGAGCTGGGTCTTCATTCTTAGGAATGATTGCAGCTCCCTTGCATGTGCTTGAATAAAACCGGTTAAAGGAAGCCTCAGTCTCTGTGGTCACTGTGTGATCGGGGATTGTAATTTCTCCTCTTCAACTGGCCTATGTGGTAGTTGCTGGATTGGAGGGAGTACCTTCTTCACTGTGAAAGACTTGTGAGAATATCTTTTAAATAGTGGGGAACTAGGAAATGTTGGTATTCAGGGGGACCTAGGTGTTCTTGTATAGGAATCACAGAAAGTTAACATGCAGGTACAATTAGGAAAGTAAATGGTATGTTAGCCTTTGTTACAAAGTGTTCTGAATATTAGAGTAAAGAGGTCTTACTGCAATTGCATAGGGCCATGATGAGACCACACATTTAGTACTGTATACAGTTTTGGTTTCATTACTCAAGGACATACTTGCTTTAAAGAGAGTGCAGCAAAGGATGAAGTAGGATGGAGAGAGAAAAGAGGAGAGGGTAAGGTAAGAGGGAGATGAACCGCAATGTTATGGGGTATAAGGGAGAGGAATGGGCCAGCGGTGAGTGGGAGGGAATTATGGATATGGCAAGAAGAGAGAGAGAGTTGTGAAGGGAGACATATGTATTATGGAAGGAAGGATGAGAGGAGAGGGGAGAATGGGGAGAAATGAGTTATGTGGGGAAAGAGAAGGGTGAGGGGAGAAATAATCCTGCAATTTTACAGCTAGGGTAGTGATAGGGGCTGGGGCTGGTGGGGAGGGGGTGGGGGGAGGGGTGGAGTTGGGGTGGTGTTGATACAAAAGTTGCGAACGTTGTGTTGCCTGCCCAATGCCAGGTTTCAGAACATCTCTTTGTGGCTGGAAAAGATCTTGGAGTCAGAGGGGGATGATCCAGTTAATGTGCCTCATGTCGAAACCAACAACATGTGAATGAGCTTCTGCTGAGAGAGTTTATGGAGTTAGGGTCAAAATTAAAATGCACAACTCACAGGTAATAATCTTTGGATTACAAATTGGCCTCCTTACCTAAGGAAAAATATACTTGCCTTGGAGGAAGTATAACAAACATTCACTAAACTGATTCCTGGAATAGGGGATTGTCTATGTGGGAAAATTGAATAGACTAAGACTATATTACCTGAAGTTTAGAAGCACGAACAGTGATTTCATTGAAGCATAGGCCTGAATTTTGAGGTTGGCGGGCGGGTGCAGTCAGTAGGCCCGGGAAAGGCCAGGAAATGGCCCGCCACCTGCAATCAGCCCACGACCACGATTTCACGCTGGCTGGCCAATTAACGGGCAGCCAGCTTGAAAGGCGTGCTGAAATGCTCAGCGCTGCCGAGGTGAGGCGGGAGAAGGGTGAGCGCTGAAGTCAGGACGGGTGCAGGAGAGCGTGGAATGAGCTGCCTCAGGGAGCTGAAGAATTCAAATTTAATAAAAACAGATTTTAAAATCCAAAAAAAATGTCCACGCATCAGAAACAGTCATCTGAACATATACAACGTGAAAGTTCTGTTTAAACATTTTTTGTTCTTTAATGACAGAAACCTCATCCCGCCCTTGTATGAGGTTTAATGAAAAATGCAAAGGCCGCCTGGCCAATTCGCCCACCCGCCAACTGTAACATTGGACAGGCAGTGAAAAATGCCTCTTTCTCTCTCCCCCCGCCCCCCCACCTTAGACCAGCTTATATTTCACCTCTCTCCCAACTATACTTCAGTTCTGCCGAAGGGTCGTGAGGACTCGAAACGTCAACTGTTTTCTTCTCCACCGATGCTGCCAGACCTGTTGAGTTTTTCCAGGTAATTCTGTTTTTGTTTTGGATTTCCAGCATCCGCAGTAGCTTTTAGCTTTTTGTTTTTATCTCAGTGAAAAATCCCAGTTAATTGCGTCGTTAATGGGCTTAACAGCTAGTCGGAAGAGCGCCTGCCAACTGAAATATCGCGTGAGTGCGCGATGATGTCGGGACGCTCACCCAACGTCATTGCGCGCTATTTTACACTTGAGCATGCCAGGGGCATGCCCGCATGCTGAGCAAAAAATTCTGCCCGTAATTTCTTAAGAGGCTTGACAGGATAGATGCTGGGGAACCTAGAACTTGGGGACACTCTCAGAACAAATGGTTGGCCATTAAGGACAGAGATTAGAAAAATCTTTACTCAACAGGTTGTGGCTCTTTGCAATTCTCTATCCCAAAGAGCTGTGGATGCTCAGTTGCTGAGTAAATTCAAGTTACAGAATGGGAATAATCAGAAGGTTAAAATGCAAGGTTGAAGGAGTAGTGTGGAAGCTAGGCATTTTGCTTCATGACCTATTGGAACTAGTGCTGGGGAGAGAGGGAGCTGTTTCATTCAGGTGGGCTCCACTTAAACCTGTCTGGGATTAGTGTCCAGACAAATTGAGTAATTTGAATAGTAGACAGGTCTTTAAAACAAGAAAATGGGAGGTAGGAGGATTCAGGAAATGGTAAATTCAAAAACAGCAAGGGAAATGTCAAAGCTCTAAAACAGATCAGTGTTTTGGGTAAAAATAAGTAGAGTGGGTCAGGAAAGGACAGCGTTGGCAACAAAGGTGTTAGTGACTAAGCTAATGCCAGGGAAAATTGGAAAAAAGTCAAAGCGAAATGCACTATATCAGAATATGTTAAGTATTCGTAACAAATTAGATGAATTAATAGCACAAATAGAAATGAATAGGTTTGCTCTAATATCCATTACCGAGACATGGTTGCAAAGTGACCAAGGTTGGGAACTAAATATCCCAGGATACTTAACTTTTATGAGAGATAAGCAAAAGAGAAAAGGAGGAGGTGATAGCCCTGAAGATAAAGGATGGGTTGCAGAAAATAGAGAGGAAGGAACTTAGCTGGAAAAATCAAGAAATGGAATAAGTTTGGGAGGAGCTAAGAAACAGCAAGGGGCAAAAAACATTGGTGGAAGTAGTTTATAGACCCCCTAACAATAGTTGTAGTGAAGGGCAGAGTATAAATCAGGAAATTAGAGGTGCATGTAATAAAGATAATGCAGTAATCAATTGGAGACTTGAATCTTCTCTTTCTGTTACTCCTTCAAATAATTCAATATGATCTCCCCTTTTGAAATCCATGCTGACTACTCTTAATTATATTTTTGGCTTCTGGATGTTTGTCTATTGCATCTTTCAGTAAAGATTCCATTATTTTCCTACCACCAATGTTAACTGGTCTATATCCTTTGGACTAGTTCTAGATCCCTTTTCAAATATGCTCACCCTGTCAACGTATTCTTCTTTTTCCCTCATGCAACGATTTAGCATATATACAATTCATCTTAAGCACTCCTTGTGGCAGTGAATTCCAAATCCTAAACGCTCTCTGAGTGAAAAAGTTTTTCCTGAATTCTGCATTAGATTTATCTGTGACCCCAGTTTTGGACTCATTGTTTCATCAGGCTTTAGTTAATGACTATCTTCATAGCTTTGTTCAGATATTATCAGTCTGATGTATCCTGATTAATGATTTATATGTTTGTAGGAAAGAGGAATAAAATAATTAGCTATGTGCATTTTCTAAAGTTAATTAACATCTAACAGTTATACTCTCTTCAGCTGAAGAATAAATTTGAAAGTGTTTCATAAAGCCAAGTTCACCTGGAGTGATCTGCTTTTGTGAGGCTTTAAAGGATTGTTACACATATGAGGTTTTATTGTTTTATCAGGTTGTTATATTTTTCTCTTCTTTGAAGTTATAAGTCTGTATAGGGATTGTTACAGTATTTAAGGTCAGATATTGTTTGTTTAGATTAAACATTATTCAGAAAGTTTTTGAATAGGTTCAAAACTTTAAGCCAGTCTTTGAAACGTAAGAGAATGTTTAAATAGGTTGGTGAATAATTTAAGAAAAGTTCTGTTGTTTTAGACTGTGAGATGTTGGTCATGACTGTTGTGAAATAAGCTAACCTCGCCCAACATTAAAGATTTTATTTGCACTCTGGTACATAGTGCATGATATGCTGTGACAGACATGTGGGCCGGGGCCAAAATGTCAGATATTATCATTCAATGAAAGCAACTGGCTCTCGGCACAGTGCCACCAAGTTATATTGTGCTGGTCTACAGCTAGGCACTTGATCCCTCACTCAAATTGGTCTTTGAAGGTCAAAGAAATGCAGCAATAGGGACATCTGCTAGCAGAATGGGCAGGGAAGTGGCAGATGGAATTTAATATAGAGAAGTGTGAGGTGGTTCATCTTGGCAAAAGGGAGAGGGAGAGAAAATATAGACTTAAAATTTTAAAGAGTGTACAGGAACAGTGGGCCTGGGGGTGCATATGCATCAATCTTTGAAGGTGGCAGGACATATTGAGAGTGGTTAGCAAAGCATAAGGGATCTTGGGCTTCATAAATAGAGGTATTGAGTACAAAAACAGCTAAATTATGATGAACCTTTATAAAGCTCTGGTTAGGCCCCGCCTAGAGTATTGCGTCGAATTCTGGTTGCCGCACCTTAGGAAGGATATCAGGATCCTTGAGTGGGTGCAGAGGAAATTTACCAGAACGGTTCAGGGATGAGGAATTTTAGTCACAAGGTTAAGTTGAAGAAGCTGGGGTTGTTCTCCTTGAAGCAAAGGAGGGCAGATTTGATAGAAGTGTATAAGATTATGGCAGGTTTAGGTAAAGTAGACAGGGAATACTGTTCCCATTGGCTGATTGGCACAAGGTGTTGGGAGCCCAAGTGAGAGTGTGTAGAGGTGCCTCAAGAGAGAGGAATGAGTGGAGCTGCAAAGTGTTGTTCTAAGGAGTGCCATGCAGGATAATCTTGAGGAACTTAGAGAGTGAGGGTAACTATCTGAAAGTGGTTTGCAATATAATTTCCTGCCCTATGAAGTCGTTGAATCCCTTGCTGCACTATATCCATGTTTTTGGTACCACACCCATGCTGCTGACTATCTCAGAGACTTCCAGCTGTACCTGGTTAGTTTGATGACTGGACTCCTCTGTGGGAAGAGTGTAGGAAACAACATGTCTCTTCAGGCCTTCACCATCTCTAGCATCACCTCCATGGAAGAGTTAAAGAATCGGGGGCAGCCTTCCCATATCTTGCTTCCATCCTTGTCATACATGCAGCCTTCTTAAACAAGGTCCGACGCAGCCATTGTAACCCCTGCTTGGGGTTCCATTAGAGATTCTTTCACTGACAGGTACAAGTAATCACCTTGCCTGCACTCTGATTGTTCAGAAAACCCCATAGTGGATATTAATGCAGTGGCTGAGTTAAACAGCACAGCAAAGTCTGTTGCTTCAGCGATTGGATTCCCAATCCACTGCCATCACCCTCTGATGTGACCAGGTCAGTTCAAATAAAATTATGCCCCTTGCGTCTTTCTGGCCACATTGGGTTCATTCAGTACAACAAGCATGCCGTAAGCCTCAGATCTAAGGAAGAAATAACTTTATGTTGCATCATTCACAACATCAGGGTGTCCCAGAACACTCACAGCCAATCAAGTACTTTCTGAAGTGCAGTCATTGTTGTAATGTAGAAAATATGGCAGCCAATTCACACAAACAGCAATGAGATAATCTGTTTTAGTGATGTTGATTGGGTGATAGATATTAGACAGGACACCAGAACTCTCCTGCTCTTCAATTAGTGCCATGGATATTTTACGTCTGTCTGAGAAGTTTAATTTACCAACTGAAAGACAACACTCATAGCGCTGAAGAAGGGTCATATGGACTCGAAACATCAACTCTGTTTCTCTCTCCACAGATGCCGTCAGACCTGCTGAGTTTTTCCAACATTTTCTGTTTTATGTGAACGACAACACTCCCTAGGTTATGTACTCAAGTTTTTAGAGTGTGGCTTGAACTCACAAGCTTCTGATTCAGAGCGAGACACTACCACTGAGCCTGGGTTGACACCTACACAAACAATAAAACCGGGAGCTGGCATCCAGTAAGCGTCAATTCCAGCCACATCATTGTCCCCAGTAACTATTATAGCAGTTAATTCAGTACCTAAGTCTAGTCAAAGAGAATGTACAGAAAAAATGCAGTCTGTGTAACAAATGTTAGCAAAAGAGGACAGCTAAACTTTGCACACTTCTCCAGAGGTGAAAAATGATCATCCCACAGGAAGACAGAACTGACCATACTGTAGCATTTTCTGTTTTGATTTCAGATTTCCAACATCCACAATATTTTTCCCTTGTATCAATCATTAAATGTTATGTGAAATTATTTTAAGAAAGGGAAATGAAACGGCATAATGTTTTGGCAAACACTCACATGCATTCTCTTGGTAAATTACAATTTATGCTTTTACAACCGCAACTTGGAACATCATTTGTGCCTTCAACAAAGGGAGAGGCAGGCTGCTCAGATCACTGTCCTGACTAATTCCACAAAGATGAGTGGCAGGTCAGAAAATTGGACAGAATATAAAGAACAGCAAAGGATAACTAAAAGATTATTAAGGAAGGAACCACAGAATAGTTATGATGCAGAAGGATGAGCTGGTGCAATTCGGCCCATCGTGTCTGCACCGGCTCTCCGAATGAGCATTATGACTCAGTGCCACTCTCCTGCCTTTTCCCGGTAACTCAGCACATTGTTTCTATTTAAATAATCATCTAATGCCCTCTTGAATGCCTCGATTGTACCTGCCTCCGCCACACTTCCAGGCAGTGTATTCCAGGCCCAAACTACTCATTGTGTGAAAAGTTTTTCTCGCATCACATTTGCTTTTTTTGCAAATCACTTTAAGTCTGTGCCCTCTTGTTCTCAATCCTTTTATGAACGGGAACAGTTTCTGCCTATCTACTTTGCCCAGCCTCCTCATGATTTTGAACACCTCTATCAAATCTCCTCTTAGCCTTCTCTTCAAGGAGAACAGTCCCAACTTCTCCAATCTATCTCCACCATAACTGAAATTTTTCATCCCTGGAACCATTCTTGTAAACCTCTTCTGCACTCTCTCCAATGTGTTCACATCCTTCCTAAAGTGTGGCACTTAGAATTCTACACAATACTCCAGCTGAGGTCTAATTAGTGCCCTATACAAGCCCAGCATAACCTTCTTGCTGTTGTACTCTATGCACCTATTAATAAAGCCTAGGATGCTGTTTGCTTTTTAACTGCTCTCTCAACCTGTCCTGCCACCTTTAATCACTTTTGCACATATACAGCTGGGTCCATCTGCTCCTGTACACCCTTAAGAATTGTACCCTTTATTTTATATTGTCTCTCCGTATTCTTCCTACCAAAATGAATCACCTCAGTTCTGATGAAGAGTCATACGGACTCAAAACATTAACTGTATTCCTCTCCGCAGATGCTCAGACCTGCTGAGTTTTTCCAGCTATTTTTGTTTTTGAATCACCTCACACTTCTCTGCATTGAACTTCATCTGCCACCCATCTGCCCACTCCACCTACTTGAAATTCAAGTACAAGAGAAAGCTTGCTAGAAATATAAAAACAGATAATAAGAGTTCCTTAAAAAAGAAAATAGTAAGTAAAGTGAGTGTTGGTCCTTTACAGAGTAAGTCTGGGGAATTAATTATGGAAAATAAGGAAATGGTGGATGTATTGAACAGATATTTTGCATCTGTTTTCACTGTAGACGATACAAATGACATCCCAGAAATAATTGTGAATCAGGAGGTGAAAGGGAGCGAGGAACTTAGAACAATTACAACCACCAGGAAAAGGGTACTAAGAATTTTAGAACTAAAAGCTGACAAGTTCCCATATCCTGATGGACTTCATCCTAGAGTCTTAAAAGAAGTGGCTGCTGAGATAGTAGATACATTGGTTTTAATATCCTAAAATTCCCTAGATTCTGGAAATGTCCCATCAGATTGGAAAATAGTGAATGTGACCCCTCTATTCAAGAAAGGAGGGAGACAGAAAATATTTAATTACAGGCCAGTTAGGGAAATTGGTGGAATCTATTATTAAGGAGGTTATAGTGAGGCATTTAGAAAATCTCAATGCAACAGGCAGAGTCAACATGGTTTTGTGAAAGGGAAATCATGTTTGACTTATTTATTAGAGTTCTTTGAGGAAGTAACAAGCAATGTAGGTAAAGGGGAACCTGTGGAGGTACTGTACTTAGATTTCCAGGAGGCATTTGACAAGGTGCCACATCAAAGGTTACTACACAAAATAGGAGCTCATGGTAACATATTAGCATGGATAGAGGATTGGTTAGCTAACAGGAAACAGACAATAGACATAAATAGGTCATTTTTAGATTGGCAAGATGTGATGAGTGGAATGCAACAGCGGTCAGTGCTGGGGCCTCAACTATTTACAATTTATATAAATGACCAGGATGAAGAGACTGAATATATGGTTGCTAAATTTGCTGATGTGGGAAAATGTGAACTTGTTCACTTTGGCAGGAGGAATAGAAAAGCAGCATATTCATTAAGTGGAGAGATTGCAGAATTCTGAGGTACACAGGGATCTGGGTGTCCTGGTACATGAATCACAAAAAGTTAGCATGCAGATACAGCAAGTGATTAGGAAGACAAATGGAATGTTATCATTTATTGCAAAGGGAATGGCATAAAAGTAGGGATGTTTTGCTACAGTTGTACAGGGCATCTGTGTACTGTGGAAGTACTGTGTACAGTTCTAGT
Source organism: Cetorhinus maximus (assembly GCF_964194155.1). Lineage (NCBI taxonomy): Eukaryota > Metazoa > Chordata > Chondrichthyes > Lamniformes > Cetorhinidae > Cetorhinus > Cetorhinus maximus. The sequence goes on along the minus strand of NC_135884.1, from coordinate 75,822,346 downwards.
CTCCTTATTTAAGAAAGGATATAAATGGTTTGAAGCAATTCAGAGAAGGTTAACTCAACTGATACTTGGGATGGGGGAGTTATCTAATGAGGAAAGGTTGGACAGATTGGGCCTGTATCCCCTCGAGTTTAGAAGAATGAGAGGTGATCTTATTGAAACATATAAGATCCTGAGGGGTCTTGACAGGGTGGATGCTGAAAGGATGTTTCCGCTTGTGGGAGAGACTAGAACCAGGGGACACAGTTTAAAAATAAGGGTGTGTCATTTAAGATGGAGAAGAATTTTTTTTCCCAGAAGGTTGTGAATCTTTGGAACTCTTTTTCCCAGAATGTGGTGGAGGCAGGGTCATTGAATATTTTTAAGGCAGAGGTAGATAGATTCTTGATTAAGGGAGTCAAATGTTATTGGGGGTGGGCGGAATGTGGAGTTGAGGCCACATGATCTTATCAACTGGCAGAGCAGGCTTGGGAGGCTGAATGGCCTACTCCTGCTCCTCATTCATATGTTCTTGAACCACTGCAGTCCATGTTGTTTAGACACACCTATAGTGCTGTTAGGGAAGGCGTTCCAGGATTTTGACCCAGCAGCAGTAAAAGGAGGTATATTTCCAAGTCATGATTGTTTGTAACTTGGAGGGGAACTTGGTGGTGGTGGTGTTACCCTGCTGCTACTGCCCATGTTTTTCTAGACAGTGGAGGTTGCAGGTTTGGAAAGTGTTGTGGAAGAAGCTTTGACGAGTTGTTGAAGTGTATTTTTTAAGCTGGCACTCACTGCTACTAGGGTACACCAATAGCGGAGTGAATGTTTAAGGTGATGGATGGGGTGCCTATCAAGTAGCTTGATTTTTCCTGGATGCTGTGAAGCTTCTTGTGTGTTGTTGGAGCTGCACTCATTCAGACAAGTGGAGAGTATTCCATCACACTGTTGACTTGTGTCCTGGTGGATAGATTTTGGGAAGTCAGGGACGAGTTATTTGCTGCAAAATTCCCAGCTTCTGACCTGCTCTTGTGAGCCACAATATTTATGTCCAGTTAAATTTCTGTTCGATGATGAACCCCATGATGTTAATGGTGGGGAATTCAGTGATAGCAATACCATAAAACGTCAAGAGTGGGTGGTTAGATTCTGTCTTGTTGGGGTTGGTCATTGCCTGCTACTTATTGTATGATTGTTACATGTAACTTATCAGCACAATTCTGAATGTTGTCCAGGCCTTTCTGCACATGGGCATAGACCACTTCATTAATTCAGGAGTTGAAAATGGACTGAACACTGCAATCGTCAGCGACCATTCCCACTTCTGATCTTATGATGGAGGAAAGGTCACTGATGTAGTTGTTGTTGGATCTTGAACACTATGCTGAAGAACTCCTTCAGTGATACCCAATAGAGGAGATGATTGCCCTCCCACAAGCACCTTCTTTGGAGCTAGTTTTAGCTCTAGCCAGTGGAGAGCCATATCCTGATTGGGTATATCTTGAACTGGAGCACTTTGATCTGATCCAGTAGTTGTGGGATCTCTTAGCTGCCTATAATAGCCATGCGGTCTTGTGTTGTAGCTTTACCAGGTTGGCATCTCATTTTTAGGTATGCCTGGAGCTACTCCTGGCACGCCCTCCTACACTCCACATTGAACCGGTATTGTTCCTGACTTGATGTAGTGGTGGAGTGAGGGATATGCTGGACCATGAAATTAGATTACAGTGGAATACAATCTGCTGCAGGTGGTTCACAGCTAGATCTATTTGAAATCCATCCCTTTTAGCACAGTGGTAGTGCCATGCAACATCATGATGTTCTCAATGTGAAGATGGGATTTTTATGTCTTGAGGATTGTTTGGAAGGTACTTCTACTAATGCTGACAATAAACAGATGTATTTTCAATCATAGTTTGGTGAGGACAAGGTAGATTTTTCCTTTACAGTGGCTCTCTCACCACTTCCCACAAGTCCTGTCTGACAGATATGTCCTTCAGAACACAGCAAGTTTGATCAATAGTGGTGTTACTGAGTCACTCATGGTAATGGGCAATTAAGTCTGCCACCCTAAATGCATTTTGTGCCTTTCTAACCTCAGTGCTTTTTCCAATTGGTGTTCAACATGGAAGAGCACTGATTCACCAGCTGAGGAAGGGTAGTAGACAGTAATCAGCAGAATGTCATTGCCCATACGTGACTTGATGCCATGAAACTTATTGGAATCAATATTGAGAACACCCAGGACCACTTCTTCCCATCAATATACCAGTGTTACCACCTCAAGCGGGTCTAATGATGGGGAGAGTCTGGATACTAGCTGTAAGGTATGATTCGGTGAGTATGACTACATATTGCTGTCACTTGACTAGTCTGTAGGACAACTAATTTTAAGCACAAGTTTGTAAATGTTAGTGAGAAGGACTTTGCAGAGTCAACTCGGCTGGGGCCCCTTTGTCATGTCCATTGCCTTGGTTAGTGTCCAGTGGAGCAGCTGGTTTGATTTTTACTGAACATTTTTGTAGCTGTTTCACATAACTGAGTGGCTTGCTAGGGCATCCGTGTGGGTCTGAAGTCACACACAAGACAGCAGATTTCTTTCCCTAAAGGACATGAGAAAATGAGATGGGATTTTACAACAATTCAGACATTTTATGGTCACTATTGCTGAGACTATATTTTTATGCAAGATTTATTTAATTAATTGAATTTGAATTCCCAGCTGCCGTGGTGGGATTTGAACTCATGTCTCCAGAGCATTAGTCCAGGCCTCTAGCTTAGCAGTTCTATAACAATAACTACACTACCGTTTACAGTGCAGTGGTTTTCAAACTTGTATGGTGGAAACCCTCCTGCCATTTAGCCTAACATCTGTCATAGGGAAAATGTTAGAAGCTATTATAGCAGGGCACTTAAAAAAATTCAAGGCAATCAGGCAGAGCCAACATGGTTTTGTGAAAGGGAAATCATGTTTAACCAGTTTATTGGAGTTCTTTGAAGGAGTCACATGTGCTGTGGGCAAAGGGGAATCGGTGGATGTACTGTGCTTAAGATTTCCAGAAGGCATTTGATAAATGCCACATCAAAGGTTATTGCAGCAAATAAAAGCTCATGGTGTAGGGGGTAACATATTGGCATGGATGGAAGATTGGCCAGCTAACAGGGAGCAGAGAAATGCCATTAATAGGTCTTTTTCTGGTTGGCAGGATGTGACGAATGGTGTGCCACAGGGATCAGTGCTGGGCCTCAATTTATTACAATTTATATAAATGACTTGGATAGAGACTGAAGAAATGGTTGCTAAATTTGCTGATGACACAAAGATAGGTAGGAAAGTAAATTGTGAAGAGGACATAAAGAGGCTATGGTGACCAAGTTAGGTTGAGTGGACAAAGATCTGGCAAATGGGGTGTATTGTGAGCAAATGTGAAATTGTCCATTTTGACAGGAAGAATAAAAAAGCATACTATCTAAATGGTGAGAGGTTGCATAACTCTGAGTATCAGAGGGATCTGGGTGTCCTAGTGCATGAATCACAAAAGACTAAAATGCAGGTACAGCAGGTAATTGGGAAAGCTAATAGAATATTATCATTTAATGTGAGGGGAATCGAATACAAAAGTAGAGGTTATGCTTCAGTTATACAGGGCACTGGTGTGACTACATCTGGGGTATTGTGTACTGTACTAGACTCTTTATTTAAGGAAAGATGTAAATGCATTAGCAGTTTAAAGGTTTACTAGGCTAATACCAGGAATAGGTGGGTTGTCTTATGAGGAAAGGTAGGACAGGTTAGGCTTGTATCCACTGGACTGTAGGAGAGTAAGAGGCAACTTGATTGAGACCTTTAAGATCCTGAGGGGTCTTGACAGGGTGGATGTGAAGAGGATATTTCCTCTTGTGAGAGAATCTCAAATTACTGTTTAAAAATAAGGGGTCACTCATTTAAGACAGAGATGAGGAATTTTTTTCTCTCTCAGGGTTGAATGTCTTTGGAACTCACTTCCTCAAAAAGGCGGCGGAAGCAGGGTCTTTGAATATTTTTAAGGCAGAGCTAGACAGAATCTTGATTAACAAGGGGGTGAAAGGCTATTGAGGGTAGGCAGGAATGTGGCGTTGAGGTTACATTCAGATCAGTCATTATCGTATTGAATGGCGAAGCAGGTTCGAGGGGCTGAGTGGCCTAATCCTGCTCCTAATTCATATGCACATAAAACCCTCCCAAGACTCTCCTCCCCTCTACCTTTTCAAATAAAAATACCAACATATTTTTAGGACTATCCCGATCTCACTAAATACTGTGGCACATACTGACACACTTGGGAATCCCATACAAAAAATTATCATGATCCACTAGTGGGGACTGACTTTCCAATTTTCAGATAGTGTTAATTACCCCTAAGAAAACAGGCTTGTTAACATATAACATGCTAATCAACTGAAACAGAAACGTGCTTAAACCTGATTCCTTGATGTGTCCACTTTAAAAATCTGTGCTGTCTAGACAACTGTTTCCTGCGTTGATACTGTCATCTTAATGAACTAATTAACTTGTAACAGTATTCACTCACAGATTATGCATGATGACTAGTTCTTGATTAAATGTGATATACTATTCCATGCTCTGGAGTCCAATTCAGGATGATGAGCTGTTAACTAGTCAATTATTGGCTAGATACATGAGAAACTTCTCGAAGATAGATGTACTGAAGGCATATGCAGTCTCTTTTCAAAGGCTAGACTTTCAGAGGGAGCAGCCTTCATAATGGCACTGATATAAACTGCATCATTATAAATGATGAAGTAATAAGAGCCAGATCATAGAGCATAGTTACTGCTGTAGCATCAGCAGCTCTTTACTTACTTGTAAATGTCCCCCAGGTCCAATATGCCGGAGGACATCCCCAAAGGTTTTCTTGATCAATATGGAATAACAAAAATCCCTCCCATCATTGTCCCAGAGTGAGAGCTCTCAAAAGTTTAAGCAGTTCTATAATAAAAGCAAAATATTGTGGATGCTGGAAATCTGAAACAAAAACAGAAAATGCTGGAAAAACTCAGCAGGTCTGACAGCATCTGTGGAGAGAGAAACAGAGTTAACGTTTCGAGTCTGTACGACCCTTCTTCAGACTGAAGAAGAGTCATATTGGACTTGAAACGTTAACTCTGTTTCCCTCTTCACATGCTGTCAGACCTGAGTTTTAGCACTTACTGTTTATATTTTAGCAGTTCTATCTTTTTGCACTGAATGGGTCATGCCACTTGAAATACATCCCCACCAGTGGCAAAGGGAAGGGAGGGACTTTGGTAAGAAGAACATAAGAAAATTAGCAGCAGAATATGTGTAAGGAAGGCCTGGAATGGGTAACTGAAATATCAGAGCAGAATTTCTCTCCTAATAAATGTAAAGGGAGATTTTCAAACTCCTACAAAGCAGCAAAAAAGGACTGCATTCTTACCAACTAGACACTTGGCATATTTATCTACTTGCCATCCAGTCTAATCTTTCCTTACTTTGGAAAGAGAAAACCTGGGCAGACGGGCAAATATATGAGACAAAGGAAATGGGATGAAATTCCCTGTAATAAAAACCACTGGGTAATCCGTAAGCACAAACAAAATTGTAGGAATGAAATGTCCAACTTTTATGAGTGCAATTTCATGAGCAAGACATGAGTTATAAAGCAAACCAGACATTTTCTGTTTTGGTCTTCTCTTTCCATGACACCCTCCCATCTCGGTTTTTGGCCATCAAACCTATACAGCCAATAGGTATAATATTAAATCAAATCAAGGCACTGAACCGGACCTATATAAAGATAAAGTTGATTCAAGACTAACTCCTACAGGTAAATTAGCTGCCCCTTTCCAGGTTGCTGGCATAGGGAATGCCTCCTCTCACATTCCCTCTCCTGCTATCATCTTCACATACGACAGAAATCGAAATTCAAAATAGTTTTTCCTAGTTACCTTTCTACCTTAATTAAAATAACTTTGTTGGTGTACTTTAGATATGGTTGCTTTTTAAAAAATTAATTTGTGGGTCGTGGGCATTTCTGGCAAGACCAGTGTTTATTTCCCAATCCTGGCTGCCCTGAGGTGGTGGTGGTAGCCCCTCTCCAAGACAGTGCAACGTAGCCGTTTGATACAATGGAGTGTCTTGCTAGCCCACTTCAGACAGCAGTGAAATGTCAATCAGAGGTACAGGACTGGGTTCATATGTAGGCTAAAACTGATAAAGATGGCTGGTTTCCTTCCCCAAAAGGCATTTGGGAACGAACTGGGGTTTTACGACAATTCAACAGAGTCACGGTGTTACTTTTACTGATTAATTTACCAGATTAAACAAAAACTGAATTCAAATTCCCAAACTGCCCTGATCGGATTTGCGCTCACATTTTCTGGATTATTAATCCAATAAAAATCATACTCATGATTTCTAATCACAAATCAAAGACAATTAAAAAATTGGAAAAAAACACTGGTTGATCAATTCAGCTGAAACAAATGTTTTTGGCGTTATGAGAAGTGAACACATGAGACTGCAAAGTTTATTGGATTGACCTGCGCAACTATGATACATAGGGATATATGAAAGAAACCTACAACTTAAGTGAAGCCCAGTAAAAGAGATTAGTCTGTTGGTAAATGCTACTCTGGTAAAGTACACAGCACAGCATTAAGACAATGACACCATCCACAGAAAATCAAAATAACACTAAATCACTTAGATGAAACTAATACTTGTTTTAAAAAATAATCTTACATTAAAGTATCTTGCACATTTAAATGCATTAAAATGATAGCCACTCTTCCTTGTTATATGTTTGCCATAATGATTATTAAATTCTTAGACAAAATTAGAATGGTGCTTTTATAGAAGAGATATGCCAAATGCTGACCACATTCAGCACTGTCTGACATTAATCACCTTGCAAAAAGTTTTGATTGGAAAGAGGAGATAGTTTTGCAACACTTTTAAATGGGACTCTCAAAAACACCAAGAGGTTTGTTGGACTGACTTCTTAACCCATTTCATGGAGGGTTTAGTAACCATATTAAATCATAGATGCGTTACGGACATTTGTCCGATTGCTGTTTCTGTTTGCTACTTGAGTCAAGTACGGTAACAGCTAGTTCTTGTATAAAAGGACAGAGATAAGGAACTGGGCCTTCTCAGATCTATATGTTTCACAAAAGAAAACAAGTCAAGAAGCTTATAAGGAAGTTAGTGGTTGTTTGAAGCGATTGTTTTCAAAAACCTTCACTGTCCCTTTTACAATTAGAGGATACAAAATACCATATTCCCAAGTCAGTTCACTCCAAATACACCTGTAGCCTTTACAGCTTTCATGCAGAAAATTCAGAGCCAGCACCAATAATTTGTCAGCCTTTTGAGAAGGTAATCTTCCAAACCTGTCCAATGCTGAGGTGAAGTGGGAGGAGGGGCAAACTTTTGCTTGCTTTCTCTCTCAAAAAAATCTCCAATCAGATTGAAGCAACTTTTACTGAGGGATCATACCATTCACACTCTTAGCTGAAGGATCAACAGGACAAGAAGCTCAACAAGGGAGCAAGGTGGGGAATACCAAGGGGCATCAAATTACCCAACATGATCGAATTTTGGATTCTGCTTACCCTTATGATCATATGTAACCTGGAATGTTATTAATTTTTCAGACACATGATGGCAGGAACTTAGTGAAAAGAAAAAAATTGCAAAAGGTAAATCCATTAAAATATTCTTGTGACAAGCTCAGACACAATAATGTGGATCACCAGAGATAGAAAACTACTGCCACAGGGATTCAGTGGTGCCAGCTTTCAATGTCCCACAGATAGCATGGTTTTGCAATGTGGAATATTATTCTTTTTGGCACATTATACAAAAGGACAACTTGGGAGCTATTTTCAGTCTGTTCCTTTTGATCTGATCTCAGTGGCAGCAATACCTCCTCTTGACTACCTTTCTTTACAACATTTCAATTATGCTAATTATTTGCTCTATTCAGAAAAGGACACTTCAAAAGACTGTAAATTAATGAAATTTCAGGACTAACTGCAAAAATTGCATCTAATTCACCATCAGTTCAAATGCCACCTCTAATAGTTATAGCCACCAGCTAGAGTTAAAGAAATATTAAATCCTGCTGAAGCCAGGCTATGAGCACCACAGTTGCACAGGCCTTTATAATCTTTTTTTTTTACTGCTGAACTTATTTTCCATACAGATTGAAGGTGCTGCAGTTAAACAGTTTGAAGTACTGATGCATATTGGTGGTATCTGTGCAGCAGTAAAGCCATTTCACTCCCACTCAATTGGACAATTTATCCATTGATGGTCTCTTAAGATCCTGATGAAAGTCCTTGGAATGCAATGTGTTCCGCTGCTCCAGAATCATCTCCATTGCTCTTGCTGCTCTCGGGAAGTAAAGGCATATCAGACAAATCTTCTTTGTCATCTTCATCCATACTGGGCCAAGCTACTTGATCTTCAACACGTTTCAGCCGTTCATTCAGGGCTTTCAATGCCAATTGTCTAGGGGCAAAAAGCAGAAGGGGAAAACATTTTGAATATTCAAAGTGCAAATCAGTTGAACATTCACCACATACCAAACAATCAAAACATTCCAAATCTAATAAATGAGATCAACAACAGATCCAAATGCTACCGATTCTTACTGCTTAGTGGCTGCTATATTCTTACCTGTACAGTTTATTGTTCAACCCTTCAACAAACTGTTGACAAAGTTGGAGTTACCAATCCTAGGAAGGTCTACACAAGAAGTATTTCAGGATATGGGTGTAAATAGTAAGCTCTTGTTTTACATCAATAGAAGCTCTGGTGACTCTTATAAAGAGAATTACTTGGGGGTATCCAGCACCCATTACAAATGCAGGGCTTTACTGTCTGAATTACCCAACATTAAAGTTAGCATCTTTACATTCATTCATTTGAAGGCATTCCCGATCATGCCTAAAGGTTCTTCCATGTTCTTTGGTCAGAAGCACCAAAAAAATCAAACAAGTCATTTTGAATTGGGGCTTGTACTCCATTTCATAGGTGAAAACTTCATACCCTGTCACTAGTTTTGCACAACAGGGAAGGTTTTTGGGGTGAAGGAATAGTTCTTTCAAATCTGCTTCTGTGTTCTAGTCCATCTCACAGTTTTAGATGATCAGTCTCTCTCCGCTGGCTACAAGAATCCCATGTGTTTGGGATTATTACAACCCAGCTCCTAGGTGGTATCAGCATAATATGGTCAATATTTCTGCACCAAATTTGTGGGAGTAGAACATTTGAATTTGACATGATAAGAGGCACATTTCTCAGGCTAGAGTTTTTACTTTGCATTTTGTTACCTGGCCTGCGAAGGCTCGATGCCAACAGCTGGTGACAGAAGTGGGACAAGTGCTCCATTCCTCAGCATGGCCATCCCTCACATTGATTAGCATAATAAGTCACAAAGAATGGAACATTTATCACTTATAGCATCCTGAGGTCAGGATTGAAGAGGCCAGGTGCAACAACAGTTCGGATACAGGCTGAACTAATCCACTCCAGCAGTGGTCTGATCCTGACATGGATCTGTTAGCTCAATGAGTGGAGCACTGAATCCTACAACACAGAACAGGCAGCTCAGTTTCAAACTCTAGGCCAGAGGGTCTTGTGTTTGAATGCTGGTAGGTTCACACAGCCCCTCATTCCTTCTGAAATTGATAAAATGAAAACCATGTATTAGGATGAGGAGAAAACCACAGGAGACAACACATGGCACTCGTCACATTGTCACAGTTTTAGCTGGAAATAGAAAACAGCAATGCACCCAAAAGGCATTCACACCTCTGTCAAAAACTCTGTCCTAATCCAGTTTAGCAATGTGATCTAATTACATCAGACATTCTCTACATTCTTGTGATCATTTTAAATCTTAATATTGGGTACTGAGAAACTGTCCCAAACTAACTTCATACAGGACCATACAAGCCATTAATGATAGGAAACTTTCGTAGACTGGACTAAAGTTAAGGTCCTAAAGGTGAAATGTCACAGTGCACTAAACCAAATCAGAGACGCATAAATTGCACAGCCCCAACTGGCAGTGGAGAGTATTCCATCCTGCTCCTGACTTCTACCTAATAGGTACTTATCATAGAATACCCAGCCTCTGGCCTGCTCTTGTAACCACTGCAGTATTTGGTTGGTCCAGTTTAGTTTCTGGTCAACAGTGATCCCCGGGATGTTGATTGTGGAAAACTCAGCCATTGCCAATGATGGTCATTGCCTGGCACTTGTGTACAAATGCTATTTACTATTTAGCAGCCGAAGCCTGGGTATGATCTGCATTTGGGAATGGTCTACATTATGTAAGAAATTGCAAATGGAATTGAACAGTTTGCACTCATCAGCAACAACACCATTTCTGACCCTCTGATAAAGGGAAAGTCATTGATGAAGCAGCTGAAGATGGTTAAGCCTAATGAAAGCTAAATTCAGGAAGATTTTTAAAACAGAGGAATCAATATAGGGAACAGGATTCTGGATATAATGGAGGTGAAAATCCTTGGATTATTTAAAACAATTGGATGTTACTGTGGGGATGATTTAGGAACTCGTTGGATATGTGAAGTAAGGTGGGCTAAATGGTCTTCCTGATCTTGCATGTGTGTCCATAATTGTCCTTTCCGGTCAGTGTGTTTATGTACCCTTCCCCTTGTGTTAGGTGTAAATTATGTGGTTTTAAGCTCTTAATCTAGAAATGCGGTGGTGATGGGGTGGCCTAATTCTAGAATATAAAATATTAAACTTGAGGATTTGGACAAATAATCTAGGCTGACACTTCAGTAGAGAGGGTGCTGCATTATCAGAGGTGCCATCTTTCAGATGAGACATTAAGTGAAATAAGGCTGATGGTTAGGCTGATACTGGGACAAAACCTGAGGCATGTCCAGGCAAACATACACTCCAAAAGCCCAGAGTCTGCCAACAAACAGAAAAATGAACATTCTTCAGCTAGATTACAGATTCACTCACAGTTGAGCAAAGTAGCTGCATGTAACTGACCCAAAGCAAAAAAACATAAGAAATAGGAGTAGGAGTAGGCCATAGCCCTTGAGCTGTTCTACCATTTAATAAGATCATGGTTGATCCTTGGCCTCAACTCCATTTTCCTGCCCAAACCTCATAATCCTAGATTCAGAGTCCAAAGTCCATCAATCTCAGCCTTGAATATACACCATGACTGAACATCCACCGCCCTTGGAGTAGAGTTCCAAAGATTCACAACACTCAGTAAAGACATTTCTCATCTCAATCTGAAATGGCCAACCCCTTATCCTGGGACCATGCCTCAGTGTTCTTGACTCTCCAGCCAGGGAAAACAGCATCTCAGCATCTACCCTGTGAAAATCTTATACTTCAATGAAATCTCCTCTCATCCTTCCAAACTACAGAACTCAATCTCTTTTCATAGAACAACCAGAGGAATCAATTTGGTGAACCTTAGGTGCATCCCCTCTAAGGCAAGTATATCCGTTCTTGGGCACAGAGACCAAAATTGGACACTATTTCAGGTTTGATCTCACCAAAGTCTTGCACTTTTGCAGCAAGATTCCCTTACTCTTGTACTCCAAATCACTTGCAATAAAGGTCAACATATCATTTGCCTTCCTCATTGCTTATTGTATCTTATATGTTAACTTTTTTTCATATACAAAGACGCCCAAATCCCTTTGAACAAACATTTAATAATTTCTTCAACATTTAAAAATGTTCTGATTCCCTACTCTTCCTACCAAAGTGACTATCCTCACATTTCCTCACCTTATATTCCATCTGCTACTTTGTTGCCCACTCACTTAACCCATCTATAGCTCTTTACAGACTTTGTGTCCTCCTCACAGCTTACTTTCCCACCTAGCTTTGCATTGTCACAAACTTGGGATACAGTACACTCAGTCTCTTCATCCAAGTCATTAACATAAGATGCAAATAGCTAAGGCCCCATCACTGAACCTTGTGGCAGGCCATTAGAAACAGCCTACCAACGTGAAAATTACCTGTTTATTCCTACTCCGTTTTTGTCTTTAAACTGATCCTCTATCCATGCTAATATAATACCATCAATCCCATTTACCTTCAGCAACAACCTATTGTATGGTGAAACTTAATAAAGCGTTCTGGTCCATAGGGGCAGAAAATGATCCCACTCCAGCTTGCCCTGTTCAATTTTTCTAGATGCCAGTGAGAGTGCTGCCTTGAAGCCCGAGTCAGAAGGTTGTAGGTTCATGTCAGACTCCAAAGGCTTGAGAATATAATCTAGGCTCACACTCCAGTGCAGTCCTGACAAATACTACACTGTCAGGAGGTGCCAACTTTCAGATGAGATGTTAAATCAAGGCCCTCTCAAGTGGACATAAAAGATTCCATGGCACTATTGAAGGAGGAGGCAGGGAGCTCTCTCTGGTGTCCTGGTCAATATTGATTGTTCAATCAACGCTTATGTCAGCCTGCTGTGTACATTTCCTACAACAGTGACTATGCTTCATAAAGTGAAGGATTTTGGGACATCCTGAGGGTATAAAAGGTACGATACAAATTCAAGTCTTTCTTTCACAGTGCACACTGACTCATCACAAAGAAGCAATAGTACAAAGCCTCGTAAATGACACTGGGGAAGTGTGTACACAAGAAATGGTTTATTCTACAACTGAAAAATATTAGTGGGTCATCTAAACTCTTTGGAATCCTCAAATGCATTTAGACAGAATTGTATTAATAGCATTCTTTGAAAAAAACAATTTAGTAGATTACAATCTACTTATGATACAAATGTGCATCTGTTGCAATGTGCCATCTCCTGCAAGGATCAAACAAAATTATCTAACATGCTTTTGGCTCCCAAAACTTGCTGTCAAAAGGAAACTTTGAGCATCAAGCTGAGAAAAAAGTCATAAAATGCAGCAATCCTGTCTTATTTTAACTCTGTAACACACCCATTAATAGTCACAGGTCCATCTGTTAAAAAAAAAATCTGCTAGAATCTTACCCCAAATTTAAACTCCATACAAGTGCCCGTCTGTAAAGCGCAAGGGAGCAAAGCCAACCTACTTTGAACAAGGAGTAATTTGTTCAAAACGTATGTATGATTGGCAGTAATTCAAATCCAGGAAGGGCCTCGTAGGAATATTTAAACAGTTACAAATTACAATCTTCTCCTTTGCTTTCAAGCAGCTGATTTTAAGGATTCTTGAACTATAAACATATATGCATCATATTACTGCCATTTATTGGGTTAAATTTAAAATAAGGTCCAATGTTATGATGCGCTACTAGGTATTGATGATGGGAGAGGTCCTATGGAGACAATGGATAATTCAGTGGAAAAAATAATCAATGAAATGGTTATATTCCAGCCAGTAACTTGCCTCTCCTACAGGATAGTCTAAAAATCATTCAAATCCTTCAATTAGATTCCATTCTATAACTCACTCCCGGCTATTCATTATTCCACATTTTAACCATGACAACCCAATTAAAATTCCACCTAAACTCAGACTCAAATTTCAGTTTGCTACTTGAAAAATGATCCAGCAGTAAGACATTGGGTCCTGACAACATCACAGCGGTTTGCTTAAGATCTATGCACTAGAACGAGCTGCTCCTCTAGCCAAGCTGCTCCAGTGCAACTCTAACATTGACTCCTACCAGGCTACATACATAGAAAGTAGAACAGCCTGGCCTTTTCTGCCCCATCAACCAAAGAAATGCCTGTTTACTAATAATCTGCTCCCCCAGAATCACATGGTTCCAGATCTCATGGCTTTTATCCTCACATAAATGTAAAAGGAGGGTAAAAGCAACTGTCCTCAGCAAACAGTATTGAAATAGCACCAAGGAGGATTAGCAAAACTGAGGTCATTGGGATCAAGGGGAAAACCCTTCACCTATGACCCTGGACAAATGGGAAGATGTTTGTGGTTGTTGGAGGCCAATCATCACTACCCCGGGAATTCACTGTCGGAGTTCTTCAGGGCAGTCTCCTAGGCTAAGCCATCTTCAACTGCTTCATCAATGACCTTTCCTCCAACATAAAGTTACCATCACTTATAATCAGTTCAGCTCCATTCACAATTCCACAAACACTGAAGCAAGTCTTGCAGTTGGTGTGCATATTTAAGTAACAAAAGGTAGCACTCATACCACATGAATGTCAGGCAATGACCATCTCTACCAAGAAAAAACCCAGCCACTTTTAACACCACCACCAATTTCCTCCACTAACCAGTGAACTGGACGAGCCCTTATCAAATCAGCAAGACCTCGACAATATCCAGGCTTGGGCTGACAAGTGGCAAGTAACATTTACACCACACAAATGCCAGGCAATGATCATCTTCAACAAGAGGGAATCTAACCATCGCCCCTTGACATTCAATGGTATTACCATTGCTGAATCCCCCACTATCAATATCCTGGAGGTTCCCATCGACCAGAAGCGGAACTGGAGCCATATAAATAGTGTGGCTACAAGAGCAGGTCAGAGGCTAGGAATCCTGCAGCGAGTAACTCACCTCCTGACTCCCCAAAGCCTGTCCACCATCTACAAGGCACAAGTCAGGAGTGTGATGGAATACTCTCAACTTGCCTGGATGAGTGCAGCTCCAACAACACTCAAGAAGCTTGACTCAATTCAGGACAAAGCAGCCCATTTGATTAGCACTGCATCCACAAATATTCACTCCCTTCACCACCGATGCACAGTAGCAGTAGTGTGTACCATCTACAAGATTCACTGCAGGAACTCACCAAGGCTCCTTAGACAGCACCTTCCAAACCCACAACCACTACCATCTAGAAGGGCAAAGGAAGCAGACACCTGGGAACATCACCACCTGGAAATTTCCCTCCAAGTCACACACCATCCTGACTTGGAAATATATCGCTGTTCCTTCACTGTCGCTGGGTCAAAATCCTGGAATTCCATTCCTAACAGCATTGTGGGTGTACCTACACCACATGGACTGCAGTGGTTCAGGAAGGCATCTCACCACCACCTTCTCAAGGGCAATTAGGGATGGGCAATAAATGCTGGCCTAGCCAGCGACACCCACATCTCATGAATGAATTTTTAAAAAACACCATGGCTACATAAGAATAGCAGAGGCTGAGTGCTCTGGTGAACAGCAAGTACCAACCTTTCAAAACCTCACCACCCAAAAGGCACAAGTCAGAATGTGATGGAATAATCACCACTTGCCCGAAAAGGTGTAACTGCAACATTTTAAAAATTCAGCAATATCCAAGACAGAGTAACCAGCTTGATTAATGTCCCTGTCACTGGATTCAATAAATACTCACTGTGCTATGTAGGCACAGTGCCTACATATGAACTATCGACAAGACTTACTATGCAGCAGCTTACTAAGCTTATTTCAACAGGTCACCTTCTCCTCTGACTCCTATCACTATGGACAACAGCAGCAACTTCATAGGGATACACTTCCAAGTTGCCCTCCACATTTTGCATCATCCCAATTTCTCACTGTTTCTTCCTCATCACGGCGTTAAATTCTTGTAATTCCGACCTAACACCATCACATTCATTCCTGCTTTCAGTTATATGTACAAACATCCAGACCCCACCATTAATTTTCCATTTCAAATCACTCTCGAACCTTTATCATTCCAGCCTGTAATTCATTCCTGTGTAACCATTCTTCTGGGTAAATAAAGAAAGAGCATTATACTTAAACTTTAAAAGACTTTGGCACCACTGCATTTGGAATTGCTGTGTCCAGTTTTGGTGCCTATCATTAAAGGATACTAAGGCTTGAAAGAAGGTGCAGGCGGGGCACCAGATCGATGCCTCATCTTAGGTGTCTTATTTCCATGAGAGACTCCAATAGCTACAGCTCTATACTTTAGAGATGCACAGGTATTCTGGGTAATCTAGATATTTAAATTAGATACTTAAATTTCAAGTGGGATGGGGAATCATGATGGACATGATCGCAGTCTGGATGAACTTGAGGGGTCTTTTCCCTCATCATGATTCACATACAGTCCAGTTGAACAACAGACTATTTTGTACAGCCTCTCATCCCCACAGGGCCATCTGTCACTTGTTTCCATGTTGTGCTTTCACAGAGCACTGACCCTTGTTCTGCTATTAACACATTCTACTTTTACCTTTATGCCACAATCAGCACCTTCTTTAGTCTTTACCACCACCATTAACATTCCCTTTGTCTTCTGTCCATGACATCTTTGTCAATCTCTCTTTAGCTCCCACCTATCCCTGACTTTCTATCTTATAGAAACATAGAAACTAGGAGCAGCAGTAGGCCATTCGGCCCTTCGAGCCTGCTCCGCCATTCATTATGATCATGGCTGATCATCCAACTCAATAGCCTGCTCCCGCTTTCTCCCCATATCCTTTGATCCCTTTTGCCCCAAGAGCTATATCTAACTCCTTCTTGAAAGCATACAATGTTTTGGTCTCAACTACTTTCTTTGGTAACGAATTCCACAGGCTCACCACTGTCTGGGTGAAGAAATTTCTCCTCATCTCAGTCCTAAATGGTCTACCCCATATCTTCAGGCTGTGACCCCTGGTTCTGGACTCCCCCACCATCAGGAACATCCTTCCTGCATCTACCCTGTCTAGTCCTGTTAGAATTTTATAGGTTTCTATGAGATCCCCCCATATTCTTCTGAACTCCAGTGAATATAGTCCTAATCGACTCAATCTCTCCTCATATGTCAGTCCCACCATCCCAGGAATCAGTCAGGTAAACCTTCGCTGCACTCCCTCTATGGCAAGTACATCCTTCCTCAGATAAGGAGACCAAAACTGCACACAATATTCCAGGTGTGGTCTCACCAAGGCCCTGTACAATTGCAGCAAGACATCCCTGTTCCTGTACTCGAATCCTCTCGATATGAAAGCCAACATACCATTTGCCTTCTTTACTACCTGCTGCACTGCATGCTTACCTTCAGCGACTGATGTACAAGGACACCCAGGTCTTGTTGCACATTCCCCTCTCTCAATTTATTGCCAGATAATAATCTGCCTTCCTGTTTTTGCTACTAAAATGGTTAACCTCACATTTATCCACATTATACTGCATCTGCCTTGCATTTGCCCACTCACTCAGCTTGTCCAAATCACACTGAAGCATTTCTGCATCCTCCTCATAGCTCACCCTCCCACCCAGCTTTGTGTCATCTGCAAATTCGGAGATATTACATTTAGCCCCTTCATCTAAATCATTAATATATATTGTGCATAACTGGGGTCCCAGCACCAATCCCTGCGGTACCCCACTAGTCACTGCCTGCCATTCGGAAAAAGACCCGTTTATTCCTACTCTTTGTTTCCTGTCTGCCAACCAGTTTTCTACCATCTCAATACACTACCCCCAATCCCATGCGCTTTAATTTTACACGCCTGCTTAAACAGTATAAAATCCATCACATTTCTACTTCTCTTCAGCTCTGAAGAAGAGTCATACGGACTCGAAATGTTAACTCTGTTTCTCTCTCCACAGATGCTGCCAGACCTGTTGGGTTTTATCAGCATTTTCTGCTTCTTTTTTTCATATTTCCAGCATCTGCAGTATTTTGTTTTCATCAAGATGTTTGTTTACCTTTGTTTAGGCACGTTAACCAAAACTGACCCAATGATTTAATAATTGCAATGTAAAGCCTAAGAACTACTTTGCAGATTTACAATCTATTGTTATTATTAGTTTTTTTAAAGAATGCATTATCTGAACACTGGAAGTGATTGGCCTTTTAAAAGAATATGCCGGATAACACAAAGTTTACTGTACAACTTTCACTACAGGGGGAGGCCATTTATCCTCTCGTGCCTGTTCCACCATTCAATGAGATCATGGCTGATCTGTAACCTAACTCCATATACCCGCATTTACCCCATACCTCGTAATACCTCTGGTTAACAAAAATCTATCAATCTATCTGCGATTTCAAATTAACAATTGATCAACTGCAGTTTGCAGGAAAGAGTTACAAACATTTACTGCCCTGTGTTTGTGGAAGTGATTCCTAATTTCACTCCTGAAAAGCTCTACCCCTCTAAATTTTTTGCCCCCTAGTCCTAGACACCCCAACCAATCTTTTCCCTTAATATCTTGGAAAACTTTGATCAAACATTAACCTTTAACCTTCTAAATTCCAGGGAGCACAACACTGTTTAATCTCTCCTCATTGCTTAACCCTTGGGTCCAGGCATCATTTTAGTAAATCAATGCTGTACTCACTGTTAAGGTCAATTTATCCTTCCTAAGCCATGATGCATAGAACAGCACACACCACTCCAGGTGTGGTCTAACCAGGCTGTGTTTTGCTGAAGTATGACTTCTACCCTCTTGTACTCTGGTCCTCTAGATATAAAAGTTAGCATTCCATTAGACTTTCATAGAATGGTTACAGCACATTCAACCCATCATGTCTGTGCTGGCCCTCCAAAAGAGCAATTCACCTAGTACCATTCTCCCCATAGCCTTGTGCATTCCTCCTTTTCAGATAATGATCTAATTCTCTTTTGAAAGCCTTGATTAAACCTGCCTCCATCGCACTTTCAAACAGCACATTCCGGATTCTAACCACTCGCTAGTGAAAAGGTTTATCCTCATGTCGCCATTGCTTCTTTTACCGCTTACTTTAAATCTCTGTCCTCTGGTTCTCAATCCTTCCACTAATGGGAACAATTTCTCCCCATTTACCCTGTCCAGACCCCTCATGATTTTGAACGCCTCTATCAGATCTCCTCTCAACCTTCTCTTCTCCAAGGATAACAATCCCAACTTCCCTGATCCTTCTATGTAACTGAAGTTCTTCATCCCTGGAACCATTCTCGTCCAGCTTTTCTGCACTCTCTCCAACGTCTTCACATCCTTCCTATAGTGTGGTGCCCAGAACTGGATATGATACTCCAATTGAGGCTGAACCAGTGTTTTATACAGGTTTAACATAACTTTATTTCTTTCATACTCTATGTCCCTATTGATAAAGTCCAGGATGTTGTATGTTTTATCAATCACGCTCTCAATCTGTCCTGCCATCTTCAATGATTTATACATCCAGGTCTCTCTGCTCATGCACCCCCTTTAGAATTGTGCCCTTTATTTTATATTGTCTCTCTGTGTTCTTCCTACCAAAATGAATCACTTCACACATGTCTGGATTAAATTTCACCTGCCACTTGTCTGCCATTCCACAAACAAGTCTATATCCTTTTGAAGTTCTACACTCTCCTCCTCACAGTTCACAATACTTCCAAGTTTTGTATCGTTTGCAAGTTTTGAAATTGTGCCCTTTGCACCAAGGTCTTGGTCATTAATATATATCAGGACAAGCAGGGGTCCTAACACTGACCACTGAGGAACTCCACTATAAACCTACCTCCAGTCCCAAAAACAACCATTCACCACTACTCTCTGTTTCCCCTCAATCAGCCAATTCATGTTGCCACTGTTCCTTTTATTCATGAGCTATAACTTTGCTCACAAGTCTGCTGTCTGGCACTTTATCAAATGCCCTTTTTCAAAGCCCAGGTACACCACGTCAACCCTCTCTGTTACTTCATCAAAAAACGAAAGCAAGCTAGTTAAGCATGATTTGCCCTCATCAAATCCATACTGGGTCTCCTTAATTAACCCACATTTGCCCCAAGTGACTGTGAATTATTGTTTCTAAAAGCTTCTTCACCAGCGAGGTTAAACTGTCTGGTCTGTATTTCCTGGGTTTATCTTTACACCCTTTTTTGAACAAAAGTGTAATATTTACAATTCTCCAGTGCTCTGGCACCATCCCTGAGTCTAAGGACGATTGCAAAATTAAGGCCAATGTCTCCGCAATTTCCACTCTGACTTCCCTCAGCATCCTTGGAAGCATCTCATCCAGTCCTGGTGTCTTATCAACTTTAAGTACAGACAGCTTAGTCAATGCCTCATTATCAATTTTAAGCCCTTCCAGTGTCTGAATTACCTCCCCTTTCACTATGGCCGGGTAGCATCTTCTTCCTTGGTAACGACAGGTGCGTAAATCCCTTTTTGGTCCCTAATCTGCCCCACTCCTCTTATCACCCTTTTTCCTATTTATAGCCCTATAAAGGCTCTTTGAACCTCCACTGTTTCTAACTTTTCATCATTTAGAAAGTACCATGTTTTATCCTTTTTAGGTCCAAATTGGATGACCTCACAGCTGCTTGCACTGAAATCCATTTGACACAGTTTTCCTCATTCACTTACAATATATTTTTGTCATTTTATGCTTGCACCTAAATTGCTTACAATACTGCCTCTCTTTGTGCCATTGGCAAATTTGGATTCCTGACTTTCTAACCATCATCTAAATTAGTGAATACAGTGAATTGTTGAGGTCCCACCACATATCCTTGTGGGACACCACTAGTCCCTCTCTGCCCAATATCACTACCGTCCATATATAAAAGCAAAATACTGCGGATGCTGGGAATCTGAAACAAAAACAGCAAATGCTGGAAAATCTCAGCAGGTCTAACAGCATCTGTGGAGAGAAAAACAGAGTTAACATTTCGAGTCCATATGACTCGTCTTCAGACTCTTCTTCACTACTCTCCAACTCCTGTCACTGGCTATTTCCTAACCAGATCAATGATTTGTCTTCAATTTCATTAGTTTTAACTTTAGTTAACAGTTTCTTCTGACAGACAAACGTCTTCTGGAAATCCAAATAAATAACATCCATAAAATTTCCCCTGCCCACTACTTTGGTTACCTCTGCAAAAAATTCAGTCAGATTGGTCATGTTCTCTCTGATCAGCTGAAAAATTTCAAGGTGTTTAGTCACCTTAAGACTAGCAATTTCCCAACAGCTGGCCTTAAATTCCATGGCTTCCTCTCTGACCTTTCTCAAATAAGAGAGAGCCATGTACAATTTTCCAATCAAAAGGAACAATTCCAAATTGGGAGAACTTGGGAAAATTATTGTTAGGGCATCTACAATGTTCTCATCTACTTCTTTTAAAACCCAGGATGGAAGCCATCTAGCCCTGAGGATTTATCACTCTTTAGTGCCAATAATTTATCCATTACTGTTATCCTACATAACTTAATTTTTTGGATCCCTAATTAAATAATAATTTCCTTGGGATATCTGGCATGCTGACATCATCCTCTGTTGTAAACACTGATAGAATTATTCAGCATAATCACCATTTTCTTGTCATTAACAATATCATTATCAGATAGAGATGTCACATTACTTCTTGCTGCTATCTTTTTCCTGATGTAATTGTGATGGTTTTGTGTTATTTTGATATCCTTTGCGAGTTTATTTTCATGCTTCCCTTTTTTGGTTATTATCTGCTTTTCCATCTTTTGCTGTTCTTTGTACCTTTCCCATTCCATTTTTTTTGTGTTTTCTTTTATTATTCGGTCTTACATCTTTATTTGCCCAAAGTTGTCTTTTTCGGCAAACAGAATTCCTGCACTTTAGGGTATAAACTGATCCTGTAACCATTAGAGCTCTAATGTTTTACACACGTTTCCTATTTCTCTCTGTGCAGTAGCAGACCCTGTTCACTCTTTTGCTCTAGCTAAATAGTTCAGCACAGTTTGCTTTGATTTCTGGACATGTTAAGTAGCTTCCATGACCCATAAGCCTTTCCCAATTCCATCCTTCGTTATTTTGAAACGATTCATGCACACTCTGTTGAGTGGCTAGGAAAATCATTCCTTCTTGCATTGCATCACACATTTAATTCCCCATTTCCCCAAGTCTTATTTCACTGGACCATGATTCCAGTTCGTTTCCTTGTGCTTGTTTTTCTTCTCTCATTTGGTCTGCACACATTCTTGTGGAAAACTGGTGGGCATTAAAGGAGATTCAGGGAAAAGGTTACCAAATCCACATGCCATACTGATAAAAAAAAGATCAGTTGCAATTTAAAAGTGCATCATATCCTATTCTGATTCCGATGCTGTGAGGGAGAGGGAGGGGGAAAGAGGGATTGAACGGTTAGGTTGAGCACCTGTCAGCAAAGTTTGACTAGTTTATTTTCCAAGAATGTGAGCAGTCCCATCAGTCCCTTTCAGGATGATCTCCAACTATTGCTTTTATTTCAGACTGCCCTGCAAAAGGTTTGATTCTTTGCAAACAAGCCCTTTCTAATGCATTTCCTGAATTCTTGGCCTCACTGAAGCTGCTTCAGGCACATACATGTTCACACATATACCTTGTCCACACTGTCATAGCAGCATTCTGGTTCACATTGTCTCATCACATTATCCCTCCAACACCTTATAAAGCCTTTCAGCCCCTGCTCCCGTTCCACACCTTTCAGCCCTTCCCCCGTTCCACACCTTTCAGCCCCTGCTCCCGTTCCACACCTTTCAGCCCCTGCTCCCGTTCCACACCTTTCAGCCCCTGCTCCCGTTCCACACATTTCAGCCCCTGCTCCCGTTCCACACCTTTCAGCCCCTGCTCCCGTTCCACACCTTTGAGTGCCCCCACTGTTCCACACCTTTCTTTCAAAAGTCCTCTCTGTCTACTGGGCAGCCAAGTCCTTTACCAAAGTCCTTGCTGGGCCATTTTCAACCTTTGGTGATTTTAACCAACACTTACAATTGCCCATAAACCTCTATATCATCCCCCTACTTCCATTCACCTATCCTCATTCGCCCTCACACTGCATATCCACTCATCTAGCCTAACACCTCATCACTTTGTGAGATTACAACAGAAAGTGCCACCTCCATTATTTCGGCTAACTGGTTGCTCTCCAGCTTCTAAATCAGACCATTGTGGATACAATCTATTCTGCAGAGATCTGAGCACATAATCTAGGTTGATACTTGTAGAGAACAGGAAGCAAAGTGATTATGTTACGGGACTAGTCATCCGGAGACCCGGAACATTATCTGAAGAGTTGCAAATGGTGCTGAACACTGCAGTCATCAGCAAACATCCCCACATCTGACCTTATGTAGAAGGGAAGGCCACTGATGAAGCAGTTGAAGATGGTTGGGCCTAGGACACTACCCTGATATATAAAAAATAGGAGCAGGAGTAGGTAATTTGGCCCTACGAGCTTGCTCTGCCATTCAATATGATCAT
Source organism: Cetorhinus maximus (assembly GCF_964194155.1). Lineage (NCBI taxonomy): Eukaryota > Metazoa > Chordata > Chondrichthyes > Lamniformes > Cetorhinidae > Cetorhinus > Cetorhinus maximus. Next base: position 75,799,239 of record NC_135884.1, on the reverse strand, counting down.
GGCTGATTCTCTGTCTCAACACCGTACTCCCACTCTCTCCCAATACCCCTTGTTGCCGTTAGAGTCTAGAAATCTATTTCCTTCTTAAATATATTCAGTGACTCAGCCTCCACAGCCTCCTGTGGTAGAGAATTCCACAGATTCATCACCCTCTGAGTGAAGAAGTTTCTCCTCATCTCAGTCCTAAATGTCATCTCAGTCCTACCCCATATCCTGAGATTATGACCCCCTTGTTCTAGACCCCCCCCCAGCCAGAGGAAACATCATCCCTGCGTCCAGTCTGTCCATCCCCGTCAGAATTTTATATGTTTCAATGAGATCCCCTCTCATTCTTCCAGTGAATACTGGTCTAGTTGACCTAATCTCTCCTCATACGACAATACTGCCATCCCAGGAATCAGTCTGGTGAACAGTCTGAAGAACTCCTGCAGCGATATCCAGGGGTTGAGATAACTGCCTTCCAGCAACCATCTTCCTTTGTGCTAGGTATGACTCCAACCAGTGGAGAGTTTTCCCCCAAACCCCATTGACTCCAGTTTTGCCAGGGCTCCTTGATACTGCACTTGGTTAAATTCTGCTTCGATGTCATGGACAGTCACTCTCACCTCATCTCAAGTTCAGCTCTTTTTTCTGTGTTTGGTAATCAGGTGAGGTGCTGAGTGGTCTTGGTTGGACATCATTCTAGGGTTATCCTGATGGAAAAAGGCAATCCCAGATGCTTTGACAATTAACTACCTCCTCAAATCCCTCCCTCAAAGCCAGATGACAGAGAACATCACAGGAATTAAAACATGGGAACAGTCTGTTCAGCTTAACCAAACAGTGCTAATATTTACCTTCTACACAAGCAGTATTCTAACCCCATGTTCCCTCTAGCCCACTTTCTTTCAGGGCAATTAGGGATGGGCAATAAATGCAGGCCAAGCCAGCAACACATGAATGAATTTTAAAAAAGCTAACTATCTAACCTGTCCTTAAATGTTGCCATAGCAGCTACTTCTGTCATTAACTCTGATGATAGATTCCACAAGCCTTTGGACAATCATTTCTCCTGTGTTTCCTAAATTGCTTACATTTAATTTTGTATTTATACCCTTCATTCAAGACCCCTCAACTACAGGAAAGTCAACTTCTATCTATCTTACTACATCTTATCAATTTTAAACACCTTTTAAATCTGTAATCTTCTCTCTTCGATTGAAAACAGCCACAATTTTTCAAGTTATTTTTTGCCTATCTATTTCCTTACACTAAGCAGCATCCTAGTGAATCTGTACTGCACCTTGGACATCCTTCTTGTAGATTGCAGCTCAAAACTGCACTCAGTACCCCAATTGTGGGCTTACTAAGGTTTGATATTGATCACATTCAGCTTTAATATTCTAGTCCTCTTGTAATAAAACCTTTGCTCTTCAATGGCCTTATCCACTTTAAGTGCTACATTTAATGTCTTCTATATTCTAACCCCCAAATCCCTCTGCCTTCTGACAGTCAATTTTCTCCTGTTAGAAACATATTTAAAAGTAAAACGTACACTCACCTTTACTGATGTAAAATTCCATCTGCCAGTACATTTCCTATTATACAACAGCTTGTATTTATATACCAAATGTGACAAATTGTCCCAAGGCACTTCACAGGAGAATTATCAAAATGTAACATCAAGTCATATAAGGAGGTTTCACATAAGATAGCTAAAAGCTTGGTCAAAGAGGTAGATTTAAGTGTCTTAAAAGGAGGAAAGTGAGGTAGAGGGGTGAAGAGATTTATGGAGGGAATTCCAGAGCTTAGGTCCTAGGCAACTGAAGGCACAGCCACTAATGGTACAAGAATTAAAATCGGGGATGCTCAAGAAGCCAGAATTAGATGACTTGGGATAATTGTGGAGGTGGAGGAGATTGCAGATGGGTGAGGCCATGGAGGGATTTGAAAATAAAGGTGAGAATTTCAAAATCAAGACTTTGCTTAGCTGGGAGCAAATGTAGGTCAGCGAGCACAAAGGTGATGGGAGAATAGGACCTGCAACAAGGAGACAGGCAGCAGAGATTTTGATGACCTCAGGTTTGTGGAGGGTACAATGTGAGGCCTAGTCAGTAGTGCATTAGAATAGTCAAGTCTCAATGTAACAAAGGAATAGATTAGGGTTCAGCAGCAAATGAGCTGAGATGGGGGAAAATCAGGCAATGTAATGAAGGTGGAAATAGGCGACATTGGTGATGCATATGGGGTTGCAAGCTCATCTCGCAGTTAAATATGATACAGAGGTCGTGAACAATCTGGTTCAGCCTCTGACAGGTGCCAGGGAAATAGATGGAGTCAGTAGCTAGGGAATGCAGTTTGTGCCAGGGTCCAAAGACAATGGCTTCAATCTCTGCAATATTTAACTGGAGAAATTTCTCCTCACCCAGTACTGGATGTTTGACAAGCAGTCTCATAGTTTAGAGATAGTGGAGGAGTCACGGCAGGTGGTGGCGAGGTAGAGCTGGGTATTGGCAAAGTGCATACATGTGAAAATGGACACATTGTGTTTTTGGATGGTGTCACCAAAGGTCAGGATGTAGATGAGAGTAGGGTGGGAGCGCATGTACATCACATCTGCTGCATTGAAAGGAAGATTTTACTTGACAAACCAAAAACCCATGTTAACTGTTTTTAATTATTTCCTCTTCAATTATATCGTTAATAAATTGATCTTTAAAGATTTCAGAATTTCCTTCAATATTGATGTTAAACTAAAACCAAAATTTCCCAATATGACTTTTCAGAAACGGAAAGGAATGTTGCTCTAAGTACCTTCTCCGTTCTGCATCTTGTGGGTCGGTGCCAGGCAGGCTTATTGTAATGGATGACGGTGCCCCAACATCATATCGCTTGACTGTCTTCTTACATATTCTGAGCTTCACCAGCACACTGTAGATCACATTGGCCACCATGGAGACAAGTGGCTGCAGGATCTCAGGGAAAAAAGTGGCAAATGCGAAGTGGTCAGACATGTCTCCTCGGCCACGGCTATGTTTTTGATAGAAACGAAGATAAACCCAGCTGGACAGGAGGCCGTACCCGTAAGATGCCAGCAGTGAACTACTGAGAAGCATCGTTAACCGCAGGACACCAATAATAGCCAACACCATCATTGGGACATCTTTCATTCGCACCTGTGGCACCTTTATCACCACTGTGTCTGCCATGGTCTGCTTCAAAGCCACCAACACTCCACCAACAAAGCCCCACATGCCATGGATGCGCACAGTAAATAAGTAATCCAGGTTGAAAGTTGCCACATAGGTCAGGAGGTAAGAAAGTCCTCCAAGGATTCCCACTGACACATTGATGACTGTGAAGAAGATGAGGAGCTCCAGGGCTCCCCAGAGAGGTTCCAGGAGCCTGCCAGCCACCACCACCGCCCCCAGACCAATAACTACATCCCAGATATGATTCTCCACCACAGCGTGGGTCAACAGGGTCCACACCCAGAAATTGGGTGGGAAGAGGTAGCCCGGGGTGACCCCCAGGCCGTGTACCGTGTCCATCAGGAAGGAGAGGCAGTAAAGGCTCAGCACAGTCCCACACACGGATTTCACCACCACACTGGTGCTGGCTGCAGCCGCCAGGAAATGCTGCCTGGCCACCGGCAGGTACCGGCTCATGGCGGCGGCGGCTGGGCTTGGCCTGGGCTCAGCGGCAAGCGGACACTCGGCCGGGGAAATACATGGGCTGCACGGCCAGCCCTTGGCCACTGCGGCCCGCCGCCGGCAGCAGCCCGGCTCGGGGAGGCGAGGCCGGGGTCACTAGGCCTCTCCCTCGGGGACCCGTCTTGTCGTCAGCTCAATCACAACAGGGCCGCCTCCCCGGGGCCGAGCGGCGTCTCCTGCTTCTTAAAACGGCGATCGCCGGTCCTGAGGCCAAAACCGGGATCGCGCTCGCGGCTCCGAGGTGCCCAGAACAAGAGCCAAGCGGCCTCCACACTGCCAGCCGCCCGCCCTCTGCCCCGCACTGACATCATCAACGGAGCGCCTGCCTCCCTCTGCCCCGCACTGACATCATCAACGGAGTGCCTGCCCGCCCTTTGCCCCACACTGACATCTTCAACAGAGCGCGCTCCCGCCCTCTGCCCCGCACTGACATAATCAACGGAGCGCCTGCCGCCCTCTGCCCCGCACTGACATCATCAACAGAGCGCGCGCCCGCCCACTGCCCCGCATTGATCTCATCAACAGAGCGCCTGTCCGCCATCTGCCCCGCTCTGACCTCATCAACGGAGCGCCGGATTTCCCCCTGACAGACTCGGTGAACTAACAGGTGCTGATAGAAATATATGAGATGGAATAGTGTCCCTGCAAATGAGGAATGAGCAAACTCTCGATCTATATCACTATAATTCAATTATTTAATGGAAATAGCCAAATAAATCAGTCGAGATTCCCCAATCGAAGGGCTAGCTAGCTCCCTCCCATTGGGACATGTTGCCCCTGGAGAATGAGGGTCAGAGTCATTGGGGCAGAGCAGGGCCATTCACCCTATCGAGTCTGTGCTAGCTCTCTGTAGTATAGCCCAGTCAGTCCCATTCCCCCAGTAATCAATGTCCAGAATCTTAAAACACTCCTGCAATCGATGGGGGGAGCGGTCACGGGTCAGGAATCTGTTTACAGTTCAGTCGGGATTTGCTGCAGCTGTTTAACTTTATCCTGCGTCTGGGTCTCCTAACCAATCCCAGGTCGGAAGGGATAATATACCAAATCTGTCAAAGGTTGGGAACCCAAAGGTTAACCTGGACATAGGTTCTTGAGGCTGTAGCAACCACAGGAACGGAGGAGACCTGGGAAGGCAGCTCCCCGGGTCTCCCACTCTGACCTGGAGGTCCTGCTGCAGGATCTGAGTGGCTGATTGTATCAAGGGAGAGGCCAACTTCTCAAACCAAGCAGAGATGCATGGAAGAGGCTAAGGACTGTGGCCCCTCCAACCTGAAGAGAATGAACCAAGAGGATGAAGGACCTCAGGAGGGCAGGAAAGGTGAGTGGCATTGCACCTTTAGATACCAAGACCTTTTGCCTCTGCCTTTCCAGCATTCTCCTACACAGCACTCCTCAAAAAACATACCTTGCAGTTCCACTCATTCTCTCTAGGCACCATCAGCATATCCCTGTCTGGACAGTCAACAGTGACACTCCCATTTTTGTGCATTTTCATACACATGCCTTGAATACCACAAATGTCCTTCCCTCCTTTCCACACAATCCATTTCTAACAATCATAACTCTCTGCTTTTTGGCGTGCAGGTGAAGAGAATGCAGAACTTCAGGGAGAGATAGAGACCTATAGGGCCTCCAGTGATAGGCACTTACTGACAATGCATGCCCACAGGGAAGGAAGTCTTGTTCCAGGAGGTTGCAAATGTCAGCAACGACCTGTTTCGACAGCCTGAGCCCACTGAGGACTGGGTGCTCACACATAGCAAAGGAGCTGATCCTCTGCCTTATTTACCCTACATTGGGAAGTCTTGCCTCGTTGGTGCTGGAGGCAACATATAGCTGAGGAAGAGGCAGCTGGTTAACCCCAGTGAGTTCCACATGGCTCGGGAAACCCATGTGCTGGCCTTGCTGGCCTCAGTGACTGGGAGATTCACGTTCTACTCCTGGAGACTCTTGGATAAGCGAAGAGGATCGACAGCCCAACTGAAGAAGGACTCTGTCATCACATCAGGCACCCTGATTTGATTTGATAAGTAGTTTTGAAGCACTAAAGTCACTTGTAAAGTATGTAGGCACCTCCCTATAGCTGCCCAGAACCGAGCTCTGTAAGTGAGCAGGATCCACAACACACTGCAAAGTAAATCATACTCAGCTCTCCCGACTCCTCCCTTGCTTGTTTCTTACCACTCATTTATTCTGTTTACAGCTATTTACATGCTTGTACCTGAGTGCTTTGATGGTACATTTGGTAAAATGTGGACAGGGAGCAAGCCAAACAAGTTGCATTTATATAGCCCTTTTAAAGTAGTAAAACATCCTGAGCCACTTCACTGGAATGTTATAAAACAGAACTTGACACCAAACCATGTAACGAGATATTAGGGCAGATGACCAAACACTTAGTCAAAGAGCTAAGTTTATACAGAATATATTGTGGGTACATGTGAAGTTATCCACTTTGGAAGGAAAGGTAGAAAAGCAGAATTTTTTTTGAATGGTCACAGACTGGGAAATGGTATTCAGAGCAACCTGGGTGTCCTTGTATAGGAATCACAGAAAGTTAACATGCAGGTACAGCAAACAATTAGGAAAACAAATGACATGTTAGCCTTTATTACAAAGGGATTGGAACATAAGAATAGATAAATCTTACTGATGGGGCATTGGTGAGACCACACCTGGAGTACTGTGTACAGTTTTGGTCTCCTTACTTAAGGAAGGATATACTTATCTTGGAGGGATTGTAACACTGCCATTATGCGAGTGGTTGTAATGAGTGTGATTCTATGGTATGTAACTGAGTGGTTGTAATGGGATGATGTTATGCTTAAATACTGATTGTGGTTATAATGGGCATGATTATATGGTGTAATGTGAATGGTTGTAATTGCACAATTCTATGATGCCATTTTGCAATATTTATAATGATGTTTAACTAACTTGCTGGAGTTTTTTGACGAGGTAACAGAAAAGGTCGGTGAGAGTAATGCTGTTGATGCGGTGTGCATGGACTTTCAAAAGGCATTTGACACACTGCCACACAACTGACTTGTGAGAAAAGTTATTGCTCATGGAATAAAAGGGACAGTAGCAACGTGGATACAAAATTGGCTTAAAAATAGGAAGCAGAGAGTAATGGTCAATTGATATTTTTCAAGCTAGAGGAAGGTTTGTAGTGGAGTTCCCCAGGGATCAGTATCGGGACCCTTGTTTTTCCTGATATTTATTAATGATCTAGACCTTGGTGTACAGGGGACAATTTCAAAGTTTGCAGATGATGTGAAGCTTGGGGGAGTGTTGTGAACTGCGAGAAGGACGGTGTAGAACTTCAAGAGGATGTAGACAAGTTGGTGGAGTGGGCAGATAGGTGGCAGATGAAATTCAATTTGGAGAAGTGTGAGGTGATGCATTTTGGTAGGAAGACCATGGACAGACAATACAAAATAAGGGGTGGAATTCTTCATGCAGGGGCATGAAGACCTGGGTGTATATGTGCCATTGATCATTGAAGGTGGCAGGACAGGTGGAGAGAGCAGTTAATAAAGCATATAGCATCCTGGGCTTTATTAATAGGGGCATAGAGTACAAGAGCAGGGAGGTTATGCTGAATTTATAAAAGACACTCATTAGACCTCAGCTGGAATATTGTGTACAGCTCTGGGCACCACATAATATGAAGGGTGTGAACACATTGGAGAGAGTGCAGAGGAGGTTTACAATAATGGCTCCAGAGATGAGAAACTTCAGCTATGAGGATAGATTGGAGAGGTTGGGACTGCTCTCCTTGGAGAGAAGGCGGCTAAGAGGAGATTTTATACAGATGTTCAAAATCATGAGGGGGCTGGACAGAGTAGATAGAGAGAAGCTGTTCCCACTCGTAAAAGGATCAAGAACAAGAGGGCACTGATTTAAAGTGATTTGCAAAAGACGTAAATGTGATGTGAGAAAAACTTTTTCACACAGCGAGTGGTTCAGGTCTGGAATGCACTGCCTGGAAATGTGATGGAGGCAGGTTCAATTGAGGCAATCAAGAGGGCATTAGATGATTATTTAAATAGAAACAATGTGCAGGGGTACGGGGAAAAGGCAGGGCAATGGCACTAGGTGATAATGCTCATTTGGAGAGCTGGTGCAGACACGATGGGTCAAATGGCCTCCTTCTATGCCGTTAAAGTTCTGTGATTCTGTGTTGCAATACTGTACCTGTAATGGTGTGATTCGATGGTGTAATACTGTATTTGTAATAGTGTGATTCTATGGTGTTTTACTATTTGTAATGGTGTGATTTTATAGTGTTTTACTGTGTGTGTTTGTAATGGGAGTGATGCTATGATGCAATATTGTGAGTAATTGTAATGGGCTCTATTTGATGGTGTGATGCTGGGTGTGGATGTAATGGGCTGATGCTGTGATGTGAATGATTGTATTCAGTTATGATGTCTCTTTTTTCTATTTAGTGGAAAAAAATGAGCAAGAGATTTTGATGCATCATAGTCCAGGAATGAGGTGAAAAATATGAACATTATTTATTAACTGATTATCTGTAATAAACAATCTGAAAATATTTTACAAGTAATCACAGACACAATATTTTACATTTTTTTTTGTACAAAATCATGTGGAGTTAAAGCTTTGCAGACAGTGAGATGCGCATATTCCCCCAAACATTAGACAGTAGCTGCTTTTACAGAACACTTACTACACGCTACATCACCACAGACATCCCATCAACAAAACGCAGTCCAGTAAAATCACTTCCAGTGCATCAGCACACGGGAGGCTGAGCAGATACAAATCATCACTAAAGATCTTAGTTTTACTGTGTTATGCTGTTTTGATTGAAGACGCCTCAGAGAGAGAGAGAGATATGAGAACCAGCGTCAATATCGGCTGGTGCTGACAGGAACTCGTGAGAAACCATCATGTTTCCCACTCTGCTCATTTTCACCATTTCGTTATCCTGACCTTTTCAGGACTTGTGCTGCACATGCCTGGTGGACAGGAAGGAGAGGACGACTAACAGTAATCACAGAAGAGCTGCTGGGGAATGGGAGACATTTACTATTTGGATCCCATGGTGGTTTTAAAGTAATGTTTATCCTGGGGTGAATGATGATTTTAAAGGATTTGCAGAGTTATTAACAGTGAGTGCCAATAGTGGCACAGCACTGATTCATTATAAAACACTAGCAATAGCACCTCATGCACACAGGCAAATGAATGGAGATTCAGGGGCACTGAAGTAGCACACACCATTCCAACATTGGCATCAAGATGTAGGTTCCTAATGACAAGAACAGCCTCTTTAAATAAGCTACTGTTTCATTTGATGTTACATCTTTTGAGCACAGAGTCCAGCTGTTGGTTGCATAGACATTTGTGGGTCAGGATATTCACAATTCAACCTCCTCTTCTGAAAATTGAGCTGTGAACTATACTCCAGCTCTTCCTGAAAAAAGCTGCAGATGCATTCATCATATAACCTTCCTCTCTGTGATTGGACTATCTGTTGTCCCACATGCACTTTTTTTTTTTCCAGTCTTACTGAAATGTGTGTTTACAGTTTCAGATTCTGATGAAGGGCCCATGCACACTTTTGGTTTTTCAGTGCTGGCTGATTTGGTGTGTACTTTCAGCATTTTTGCAGCACATTGCTGGTTACTGCATCCTGTGTTCCTGATCTGTTTTCCTGGCATGGTCCCATGATCAATAGAACTGTAGGAATTACAATTCAGAAGGAGGCCATTCAGTCCATCATGTCTGGCTGTTTGCTCTAACAATGCAAAATTAAACCCATTGCCATGTGGCTATGTATCTTTCACTGTTTCAAATATCTACATTTTTTCTAAAAAGATATAATGAGCTATGCCTGAACCATGACCTGTGGCAAAGCATTCCACAGTGCAAGAACCTGTGTAAGGAAATTACTCCTGATCTCTCTTTTCACTGAGCACAATTTTAAATTGATAATCCCTTGTCACTAACTCCCCAACAAAGGAAATAATATTTCCCTGTTTGCTCTCTGAAAACCCTTCATGATTTAAAGAAAAAATTTCATTAAGTGTCTTTGTAGCCGTTTTAATTTGAAAAGCAGCATTAACTGTACCTGCAGTTTTTCTAACTCTGGACTCCTCGGGTACTATCTCAGATTGAATTCCAGAATAAAACTGTGGTCAACTTACAGCTTTGGCAGAATACCTACTGGTTCACTGCTGACCCCCAATCCTGCTTTGTGCACTGACTACCCCCCACCTCCCAACCTTGGCCTCTAGGTAGCCTTGAGCCAAATGCTTTCCATCCATTCATTATACTGATGACATCACTAATATTTGTGTTGGTAATCGTTATGGATTCTCAGCTTTCTAACTTCTTACCCAGGGGTTAGTGCGTTTCCCAGATGCTTTTTGTCTTGTTGGGCCTGAAGAGATTATCCAATTTCAGTGGAGTATACCTACTTGAAAATCTGTCCTGTACTCAGCTGATCAAAACAAGGGCTGATAGCACACCTGCAGTTAAGAACATTGCTGTGCCTTCCCTTGTGTGCTATTTAAAGGTTATACCTTTTAAGTTACTTCTCAACTCATTCCACTAAAAGATACTTAAACACTATCTTGGAATGGAATTGTAAGATGAAACAGAGTAAAGCCTTGACTGATCCTGGACAGCTTACTGTGTGAGACGGACATGGGCAGACTTGTGCCTTGGGTTGAAATTTTTGGCTTCGACTTGCTATTTACCCAAATAATGGGGCTTAGAAATAACAGCTAAAAAACAAATCTTGAATGGCTTTGTTGGTACTGATGCAGTTTTGCCTTTACATTCATTGCTTGTACGACCTCACTCGCCCATCCATTACATGTATTTTGTTTTTGACTAAAAGGCAATCCTTGTCCAATAATTAAAAGCCTGAAGTCCAGTACCCAAATGACAACTTCACCTGCAGACTGTAACCAAGGAACAGCAGGAAGTACAGAAAAGTCCAGAGCATGAGTGCTGGAATTCACTCCACAGCACCACAGTTTGGAATTACTAAAATTACTTGGTGATTTGAGTCTCTTGTATTGAAATAAATTAAAATGTGAGCAGGTGTTAAAGCTATAAGAAACATTTGCATTCGTGCAGAGTCCAGTCTATCAACTTTTTTCCCATTCTTTGTTATTTAATCTTCTCCTCTTTTTCCATGTTTAATGTTTTCTGCTTTGCCTGTAATAATCTACTTTTGACATTTTTCTTACCTTTTCAATTTTCTGTTCTATTCCTCCAGCTGTCCAGGCCTGTTGTATTGTTCCTTCTCTTTGTTTCTTGTCCTGGTTCCCCCATACGTTTTGCAGGTCCCTGATTTAAATATGTAACTAAACTAGACTGTAACTAAAGTGCACTTAAATGCCTGGCTTTGTAAAGAGATGAGAGGGATTTGTAGGCTTTGACATTGAGAGAGAGAGAGCATCTTGAATGTAATGTGAGTGGTAAGAAAGAGTGCAGCCTGGAGTGTCTAATGACTAAACTGCATGGACACGGGATAGGCAGAAGGTAGAGTATAGTGATGTGTATAGTGATGCAACAAAGAGCTGAACAAATGGCAATAGAGGTCAGTACATGATATGGGGCAATACGCAGTTGGAAGGATGCAACAGGTGGGTATTGAAGATAATGGAAGCACTGTGGGATAAGCACAGGATTCAAAACTTCTTGGCAAGAGGACAGCATGTAGCACAAGCACCTCAAGTATCATTAGTGAATACAGCTATTATTCAACAAGTTCACGTTCTTACCCTGGCTGCTAAGAGCCTCTGAAAACAGCAGCGCAGCTGCATGCTTGTGTTATAAAACATGAAGGGTTTAACAAACATAACAAATAGGAACAGGTGTAGGACATATTGCCCTTCAAGCCTGTACCCCCATTTAGTAATGATCGTCAACTGATGCTCAATTCTAGGTTGTAACTCTGTCCTGTACCCCCATTTAATAATGATCATCAACTGATGCACAATTCCAAAAATTCACAAGTTTTTGAGATAGGAAATTTCTTCTCATCTCAGTCCTAAATGGCCAACTCTCGAGCCAGGGGAACAGCTTCTCAGCATCTATCCTTTAAATCCCTCTTATAATCTTATATGTTTCAATGAGATCAACTCTCATTCTTCTAAACTCCAGCGATGTTACAAAGTAACAAGATGAGGAAGCTTCGTAGTGAGATAAAAATGAGGGTGTTTCTTTGAAATAGAGGTACTTAATAAACAGAAATAAAAAGGCACAACAGCAACAACTTGCATTTATATAGCGCCTCTAACATAGTAAAACATCCAAGTTAAATCTAGGGATGTTTGTTAATGAAGGTTCATTTATACAATGACTTCCCAATGCTGGTTTCCACCCATGTTAAAGTTGCACCTCAACTCTGGCGGTAAGGCTAAGCCCTGTCCACTTCAGAAAGGAACAACATCAGACCCCTGGGAGAGGCAGCCTCACACAAATTGGGTTTGACATCATTTACTTCAGGGTACGAACTGGTTCGAACATGCTCAGGGTTGGTCTGCTAACCACTTTTTGAACTCACCTGCAGTTCATTTAAATGTTTTGGAAGTGCAGATGTTTCTAGCTGTCTAAATATCTAAATTTTTAGCCACTGTGAAGGGGAGTTCTGCACATACATCATGACTGATAGCTGCAGTTTGAATACACTAAGATACAGTTAATGAGAATTACGATGTCCCGTATGGGGTTATTCACATGAAAATAGAACTTGGGAGGAGAGCACGAGTAACAGACAATAAATAGTTTTTGGATTTGAAGTTTATTTTATGAGTGAACCACTGTGTATAAGTAACATATCTAAAGAATAATGTCCTCTGCTGATGGTAGAGATTTAAAAATCCCCAAGAGTGTAAATCTTATTCATAGGGAGGTTTCATATCTAACATGTGTTGAGATTTCACTCATTATAGACACCTAGAGTGCCTATAGTTTAACAATATCACAGCACTTAACATGTCTAATAAATGCTACACACTTACTGACTTTTGTTGAATGATTTCTTGGACATTATTCTTTCAAAGTGTTGATCTTCCTTAAGGAACAGATGCACAAATAATGAGTCTGTAGGCAACACCCAGTCAGCTTACAAATAACGTAACAGTCTCTTACTCTCAAGTAACATCTTGTAGGGGACTTGACAACACTTTCAAGCAACTTCAACTAACATATATTACACACATTCTCAATCACCATAGGTCACTTACAGATATCTATAAGCAGCACACAGTGTAAAGGAGAGACTAGAAAAAGGTTCCTTCACCACTGGTGGAATTCAATCACCCACGCCCCCCCCTCCCCCCACCCATACCCTAGCTCTGCTTTACTCCTCAGTTACCCCATAAATGTAAAGTGTGCAAAAACAATTTTTAACATTGAGACCATTTCATTTGGATTTCTCTAAAGTTGCCTGTGAGTTGTGCCTACACATCTGTTCCAGTTACAGCCCAATTCGGGACTGGAATGCAAACAACAGCTGGAGAACCTGAACCTTCGAGGGGGCACCTGCCTGGTAGCAGCCCCTGTGCTCAGATGAAGGAACATTTAAAATGAGTTTAAAAGAATTTGTGAGGTACACATTATACTACTGAGGACAGTGATCTCCCTGAATAAAAATGGAAGCAATGTATAAAACGGAAGGAGGCTGCCAACTAGAAGGTGCTGATGAACATGCTATCCTGACTCCTGATGTCATTACATTAAAGTTACAGCCACTTCTGTTGGAAAACTGCCTTGTAACCTGGCTGTCAATCAAAATATGTGATCAAAAGTGCACAAATAAATGCAACCTATCTCAACAGCAGATAGAAGCTGAATATACCAATGGAAGAAATGCTATCCAGTAACATTGAAACTGCCAAGGTCTCCTATTAAATGTAAAGAGAAAGTCTGGGAAAGCAATGGGGTCTGCACAAGGGGATGATGGGCTCCTCTTGCATTTCCCATCTTCTTATTCATGTAAAAGGTCTTCCACAAAGCAGATCCATGAAATCTTGCTTTCCCCACAAGTTATCTTGCCAGGAAAATACTGGTTGTCCAAACGACCACAATAGACCAGCTCCACACACACACACAGTTCGCAGCTCCACCACACGACAACACGGAGATGTGAGACTGGAATGAAGAATTAGGCTTCCGGGGGAAGGGAAGTCCTCAGCCATGAAAATCGCACAGCTGATATCTAGTTACATGGAGGTCCCAAATCAAAGACTGCTGGCCCAGGGAAAGAGGTTAAGATTGGCAGTCCAACACAGGAGAAACAATTGCAGAGCTAGTAAGGTGGAGAAGGAGGACGTCAATGTGGCTCCACCACCGCAGTCTGAGGTATTCTCCTGCAACAATGACGAACACAACTTAGCAGATCCGAATAAATAACACAATAAATTACATTGAATTTACAACACAGGAACAGGCCATTCAGCCCAAGTGGTGTTTATGCTCTTAAAATAAAAGCAAAATACTGCGGATCCTGGAAATGTGAATTAAAAATAGAAAATGCTGGAAAAACTCAGCAGGTCTGGCAGCATCTGTGGAGAGAAAAACAGAGTTAATGTTTTGAGTCTGTATGACTCTTCTTTGGAATAGATGCTGCCAGACCTGCTGAGTTTTTCCAGCACTTTCTGTTTAAATTGGTCCACATGTGCCTCCTCCCACCATATTTCATCCACCCTATCAGTATATCCTTCTGTTCTTTTCTCCCTCATGTATTATCTAGCTTCCCCTTAAATGCCTCTATGCTATTCCCTTCAACTAAGGGTGACTAAAGGGAATACAAAGAGGTTAGGAAAGAAGTAAAAAAAAGACACAATTAGAAAGGCAAGGAGGAACTCCAAACTCAAGAAATAAAAAAAAGTCAAGTATTCTACAGACATCTAAATAATGAAAGAAAAATCAGGATGGAGATGGACCCACTGAGGGATGTGCCTAATGGAAAATGACAGAAATATTGAACAATTACTTTGTTTCATTATTTACCAGGAAGACTAACATGATGGGCATGTCATTAGATGAAGAGATAAAAAAAAGATATTAAAATATTTAAGTTAGAACGGCAGCTGATAATTGATAAATTATTGAGTCAAAGTGAGAGGATAAATCCCCTGATCTAGATGCATTGCATCTGTGTATATTGAAAGAAGTCTGGGGAAAGATAGCAGAGGCACTATTACATATATATAAAAATTAATTTGAAAAATGGAATAGTGCCAGAGGACAGGTGGACAGCTAATGTGAAGATAGAACAAAACCAGGGAATGTAGGGACCAGTTAGCTTAATGTCAGTGGCAGGAAAGATAATGGGACCCCTGCTCAAAAATATAATTCAAGGTTGGGGCTCTATTCTGTAGAAAAGACTGATGGGTGACTTGATGGATGGCTTCAAGATGATAAAAGGGTTTGATAAGGTAGATGCTGAGATGTTTCCACTTGCGGGTGAGGCCAAAAATATAAGAAATGATAAGGAATGCAGGAGAAACTTTACCCAGAGAGTGGTTAGAATAGATGCATTTTAGGGGAAGCTAGATAAGCACATGAGGAATAGAAGGATATGTTGATAGGGTTAGATGGAAACAGGAGGCTTGTATAAAGCATTCACACAGGAGGGACCTATTGGGCTGAATGTTTCTGGGCTGTAAATATTTTGTAATACTTTGCAACTATTCCCTGTGGTAGAGCAAGTCATGATTCTATTGAATGGCAGAGCAGGTTCCAAGGGCTGAATAGCCTACTGCTGCTCCTATTTTTTGTGTTCTTATCAAAGGGAGGAGGCAGTGGCAGTGTTAATCAAAGATAGGCATGGTATATAGAGAATGGTGGGAAAGATCAGCGTGTTTGGTTTGAGTTTATGTATAAGAAGGGAACTACTCTATTGGGAGTCTGTTATCGATTACCACACAGTGGAAAGGAAATATGAGGGTATGTTGACAGATTACAGGAACAAACAAGACCATAATAAAATGGGTGACCTTAATTATCCAAAGAAGGATGGGGAGTGGGTTAAGAGTAGGTGGCCAATAATGGGAGTAGTTTTGATAGATTGATTGACTAAATCAGTATCTTGTCAGCCCAACAAGGAAAGAGATGATGCTGGATCTAGTTCTGTGAGAGGGGACAGGACAGAGAAGATTGAGAGAAACTTGCCATTGATGGAAGGATCGAGAACCAAAGGGTACAGATCAAGGTCTCACCAAAAGAAGCAATGGTGACATGAGGAAAACCTTTTTTACATAGCAAGTGTATAGGAGTGGAATGTACTGCCTGATATTGTGGTGGAGGCATTCAAAACGAAATTGGATCATTTCTGAAAAGGAAAAATTTGCAAGGCTTTTGGGAAGAGGTGGGGAATGGCACTAGCACGGATACAACAGGTGGAATGGCCTCCCTCTGTGCTGTAACAATTCTATGATCCTATGAAACCATAACTAGATTGAATAGCAAAACTGAAAAGTGCAGGAAATGTGTATGACTGGAAAAAGTCATTTTCAATGAAACAGAAAGGGAACTAGTTAAACCAGAAAGTAACATTGGTAAATAAGACAGTGCACAATCAACAGGATACATTTATACTGGAGATCTGTAGGGCACAGATTAGACAGATTTCCCAGGAGATCTGTGCGGTACAGATTAAACAGATTCCCCAGGAGATCTGTGGGGTCAAGGTTAGACAGATTCCCCAGGAGAGCTGTGGGGTCAAGGTTAGACAGATTCCCCAGGAGATCTGTGGGGTCAAGGTTAGACAGATTCCCCAGGAGATGATGGGGTGCAGACTGGACAGCTTCTCAGAAGAAACATGGCCCATTATGCTTAAACTCTATACAGCTTCTTTGAATCCAGTGTGGAAAAACCTTTAAGATTATCAAACACTTCCATCAGACTTCTGAAAAAGAAAATACCCAGGATCATCGATTTTTACTCATACGTTATTTTCAAGTTCTGGGATCAACTTACCCATGCCTAGTCATTGATCATTTATTAAAATCCCTCCATCTATATACACAGACACACCCCACCTGCTCCTCGACACACAAACACACACATACGCTCTGAGGATGTGGGTTCAAATCCCACCACAGCAGCTGGTGGAATTTAAATTTACTCAGTTAATTAAAAAAACAGAATTGAAAGCTAGACTCAGTGATGGTGACCATGAAACTACCCATCTGGTTCACTAATGGAAGAAATCTGTCATCCTTATCTGGTCTGGCCGACATGTGACTCCAGATCCACAGCAATGTGGTTCACTCTTAACTGCCCCTCAAGGAGATATTAGGGATGGGTAACAAATGTTGGCCTTACCAGTGATGCCCACATCTCATGAAAGAATAAGAAGAAATATGCCTGGGTATCTACCATTCCAAAATTAAACAGTCACACAAAGTAAATCAATAAGCCCCCAATCTTCAGGAGAAACAGCAATTGATAAAATCTTCTCAGACTATTATCTCATGAATGGGGATTTATGACAATACTTACTGCTGCATTGTAATCAAAACAGTCTTCAGGCCCTTTCCGATACCGAGGCTTCAGCACCTCTTCACATTGATCTGGTCCATCAGCTGAATGCAAAAGTGTTAAGGAACTCGTGACACTAGACACTGTACACAGCTCAGATAGCGAAAACTGTACTCAATCCCATGCAAAACAAACCGCATCCAGTCCCACAGAAATCAAAACTGCAGCCAGTCCTACACTATCCAAACCGTACCCAGTTCCAAATGCACAGGCTATCGTGAATAGAGTAGCACACTTAAACTGCGCATGAGAGCTGGCAGCAGCAGAGGAAGTGGCAGACACCAGAGGAACAGAGGTAAAAACTCATAGAAATGTGGGATCACAGTTAGCAGAGTGTGGAGTGGAGCAGGTAAGTTACTGATAAGTATTATATTTATTGTTTAGTGTTTTTAGTGGTTAGCATTTGTATTTTCATGTTAACTAAATAGTTAAATATTCTAAAAAGAATCTATGAATAAATATAGGCTAAGAGGGAAGTGAGTTTGAACATCAGGAAGAGTGGTTAAAAAAATTACCTGAAGCAATGTCAGCACAAGGAACTGATCGGTGTGTTTTCAGATTAAGTACAGTATTAGTCTTATATTTAGTTTTGAAAGTTCAGGTAGTAATCTAATAAGCAGAAGCTTAGCAGGGCACCTCAGTTCCATTGAGTGCACATCCTGTGCCATGTGGGAACTCCAGGATGCTTCTTGTATCCTGGTCAACCACAGAGGAATGAAGCATCATCAGCTGGAGGAGCTCAAGCTCCGGGTTTTGGAGCCTGAGACTCAGCTGGTGCCACGGTGTGCATCTGAGGGGCTGAGAGTGACATGGGTAGTATGTTTTGGGTGGTAGTCACCCCAAAGAGTGTGCAGGCAGACAGTCTATGAATGACTGCCAACAGACAAAGAGGTAGGTCGTGCAGGAGTACCCTAAGTTCATCTCGCTCTCTAACTGGTATTCAATTCTGGATGCTGGTGAGGGTGATGGTTCCTCTGGGGTTCCTTTAGGTGGACAGGGACAGGGAGGAAGGTTAGGAAAGTAATAGTGATATGAGATTCAATAGTTGGAGGAACAGACAGGTGTTTCTGTGGCCACAGACATTATTCCAGGATGGTATGTTGCTTCGCCGGTGCCAGGTTCAAGCTGCAGGACATTCTGAGGCAGAAGGGTGAACAGTCGGCAGTCATGGTCCACATTGATATCAATAACATAGGTAGAATGAGGGATAAGATCCTTCAGGCAGATTTTAGGGAGCTAGGAAAGAGATTAATAATCAGGACCTCAAAAGATAGTAATCTTGCAGTTACTCCAAAGGCCATGCACTAGTGGGTATAGAAATAGGCGGATGGAACAGTATGGCTGGAGAGATGGTGCAGGAGGGTGGGCTTTAGAATCCGGAGGCAATGGGACCGTTCTGATGGAGATGGGATCTGTACAGGCCAGATAGGTTGCACTTCCATAGGGTTGGGACCAATATCACCATGGGAAGGTTTGGTAGTGCTGTTGGGGAAGGTTTAAACTAGTTTGGCAGGGGATTGGGAACATCAGCACAGGTTCAGAAAGGAGGGAAGAAAGTTGGAAATGGAAGGCAGAAAATTACTATGTGATTATGGAAGATGGGAAAGGCTAGAAAATAGACAACAAAGGAGTGTGATAGTGCTTAATTGTATATTAATAATGGTTGAGAGATTTGATAAAGGTGTTCAAAATCATAAGAGGTCTAGACAGAGAGAGACTGTTACCATTGCAGAGGGTCGATAATCAGGGTAAGTCCATTTAAGGTGATGGGTAGAGGCTAACGGTGGTATGAGGAAAAACACAGTGACTAGTTAGGATCAGGATACAATGTCAGAGAGGGTGGTGGAGGCAGATTCAATCATAGCTTTCAAAAGAGAATTGGATAAACAATTAAAGAGAAAAAAATTGCAGGACTATGGGGAAAGGTTGGGGAGTGGGACTAGCTGAGTTTTTTTTTATTCATTCACGGGATGTGGGCTTCATTGGCTGGGCCAGCATTTATTGCACATCCCTATTTGCCTTTGAGAAGGTGGTGGTGAGCTGCCTTCTTGAACTGCTGCAGTCCATGTGGTGTAGGTACACCCACAGTGCTGTTAGGGAGGAAGTTCCATGATTTTGACCCAGCGACAGTGAAGGAACGGCGATATATTTCCAAGTCAGGATGGTGAGTGACTTGGAGGGGAACTTCCAGGTGGTGGAGTTCCCATCTATCTGCTGTCCTTGAGCTTCTAGATGGTAGTGGTCATGGGTTTGAAAGGTGCTGTCCAAGAATCCTTGGTGAATTCCTGCAGTGCATCTTGCAGATGGTACACACTGCTGCCACTGTGTGTTGGCGATGGAGGGAGTGAATGTTTGTGCATGTGGTGCCAACCAAGCAGGCTGCTTTGTCCTGGATGGTGTCAAGCTTCTTGAGTGTTGTGGGATTTGCACTCATCCAGGCAAGTGGGGACTATTCCATCACACTCCTGACTTGTGCCTTGTAGATGGTGGACAGGCTTTGAGGAATCAGCTGGTGAGTTACTCATTGCACGATTCCTAGCCTTGACTTGCTTTTGTAGCCACAGTATTTATATGGCTAATCCAGTTCAGTTACTGGTCAATGGTAACCCCAGGATGTTGATAGTCGGGGATTCGGAGATGGTAATGCCATTGAATGTCAAGGGCGATGGTTAAATTCTCTCTTGTTGGAGATGGTCATTGCCTGGCACTTGTGTGGTGTGAATGTTACTTGCCACTTGTCAGCCCAAGCCTGGATATTATCCAGGTCTTGCTGCATTTGGACATGAACTGCTTCAGTATCTGAGGAATCGCGAATGGTGCTGAACACTGTGCAATCATCAGCGAACATCCCCACTTCTGACCTTATGATAGAAGGAAGGTCATTGATGAAGCAGCTGAAGATGGATGGGCCGAGGACAATACTCTGAGGAACTCCTGCAGTGATGTCCTGGAGATGAGGTGACTGACCTCTGGCAACCACAACCATCCTCCTTTGTGCTAGGTATGACTCCAACCAGCGGAGAATTTTCCCCCCGATTCCCATTGACTCCAGTTTTGCTAGGGCTCCTCGATGCCCACACTTGGTCAAATGCTGCCTTGATCTCAAGGGCAGTCACTCTCACCTCACCTTGGGAGTTTAGCTCTTTTGTCCACGTTTGAACCAAGACTGTAGTGAGGTCAGGAGCTGAGTGGCCCTGGCGGAACCCAAACTGGGCATCAGTGAGGAGGTTATTGCTAAGAAAATGCCACTTGATAGCGCTGTTGATGATCCCTTCCATTACTTTACTGATGATTGAGAGTAGACTGATGGGTCAGTAATTGGCCGGGTTGGATTTGTCCTGCTTTTTGTGTACAGGACATACCTGGGCAATTTTCTACATAGCCAGGTAGCTCTTGCAGAGAGCTGGCATGGACGTAGTGGGACAAATGATCTCCTTCTGTGTTGTAAACATTCTATGATTCCATGTTTCAATGTGGAGGAGTCTAGTGAATAAGGCAGATGAGCTGAGGGCACAAGTAGGCACTTGGAAATATGATATAATTTATGAAATGAGACTAAAAGGGCAGGATTGACAACTCATTCCTGGTTACAGAGTTTGCAAACATGACAGAGAGAGGAATAAAAAGGGGGTGGGGGGGGGGGTCGCAATATTGCTTAAAGAAACAATTACAGCTGTGAAGAGAGATGAAATCCTATAAAGATCAGCAAATGAGGCCAGAGGGATTAAAATGAAGAACAAAAAAGGAGCAATCACTCTATTGGGAGTATACTATAGAACCCAAACAGTCAGAGGGAGATAGAAGTTCAAAACTGTTGGCAAATTGCTGAGAAGTGCTAAAAACAATAGGGCAGTAATAGTAGGCAATTTCAACCACCCTTATACTAACTGGGATAAAATCACTGTAAAAGTATAGAGGGCACAGAATTCTTAAAATATGTTCAGAGGAACTTTTGTAGCCAGTATGTAGCAAGCTCAACAAAAGAAGGGGCAGTTCTGGCCTTAGTTTTTAGGGAATGAATCTGAGCAGGTAGAAGAGTATATTGGTGATAGTGATCATAATTCAATTAGATTTGTAGTAGTTATGGGAAAGGATAAAACTTCTCAATTGGGGATTGGCCAGTTTTACTAAACTGAGATGTAATTCAGCAAAAGTGGACTGGAAGCATCTACTTAAAGGAAAATCAGTGTCAGAATAGTGGAAGGCAGTAAAGGAGGAGATATTGAAAGCTCAAAAAACAAATGGTTCCTCAAAGAAACTCCCAAGTCCAGAGACCCCCTGGATGTCAAAGAAAATACAGGGTAGCATAAGGCAAAAAAAAAAAGAGATTCTTATGTCAGATACCAAGAGCACAACACTGCAGAATGCCTCAGGGGCTATAGAAAAAGCAGTAAAAGTAGAAAGGAATTAGGAAAGCAAAGAGAGAGACCATGGGAAATATTGACAAGTAAAATCAAAGAAAACCCAAATTTGTTTTATAACTACATAAAGAGCATGAGGATAACTAAAGAAAGAATAGGGCCCTTGTCTGTGGAGGCAGAAGACCTGGGCATGGTTCTGAAAGAATATTTTGTGTCTGTTTTCACAAAAGAGGGGGATGATGAAGACATTGTAGTTAAGGAAGAGGAGTGTGTCATATTGGATGAGATAAACACACTGTGTTGGATTTTCATGTTCGAGGTGGATAGCGGGAGTCGGGAAATTTTCCAGCTCAGCACGCTCACCTTGGGAAAAAGTGCCTTGAGTGGTGCAATTTTCATTCCACGAGGGTGGGTGTGTACTGGAGTTGGGCCCGCCAACCCCGGAAACAGTTCAGAGGCAGCCACAGAGGCTGCCGAGTGCTGAGGTGGGATAGTTAAAAGGCTTACCACTGTTCTATGAGACTTGTTTTTTTTTTCAATATTAGGCCCTCTAATCCTTACTCCTCACATTTTCTCACCCCCACCCCCACTCCATGAACTCCCCAGGCTCCATCCATGCCATTCCACCCATTCCCCATGACTCTTCATACCTCCATGCTAAGCCATGCCCCTTCACCCACCCCCAAAAGCCGCTCATACCCTCCCATGTCAACTCATAGCACTTGGATGCCCATTCACTCAGTAAACACTGTACAGTGCCAATGAACCTCATAAAATGGTATGTGTGGAAAATCTTTAAAAAACAGCCACTTATAACTTTCTTTAAAAAAAACTAGTTACCACAGCCCTATAAAAATGTCAATCAACCAGACCTTTAAAGGATCAGTGGCAGAAACTAGAATCACTCGACACCTCTTTATCTTGTGTAAATAAACACTGAGCCATTGACAAATAGATCTAAGAGAAAAAAGTTGTCAATCCAGTAATGTTTTCCCTTATGTGCAGCTGTTTCAACAGACTAATGGAAGTCTGGGCTCTTAGCCAAGCATGCATAATTGCAAGGGGCTAGAAGATGCCGAGAGCACTGTTTATAGTTTTGGTCACTACTTTACAGGAAGGATGTGATCAAACTAGAG
Source organism: Cetorhinus maximus (assembly GCF_964194155.1). Taxonomy (NCBI): domain Eukaryota; kingdom Metazoa; phylum Chordata; class Chondrichthyes; order Lamniformes; family Cetorhinidae; genus Cetorhinus; species Cetorhinus maximus. Next base: position 75,776,511 of record NC_135884.1, on the reverse strand, counting down.
AGGGTACATAAGATATTTACAAGGATGTAGCTATGATAAAAATTGGATAGGTATGGGCTGTTTTCTTTGGAACAGAGGAGGCTTAGGAGAGATTTAATGGTGGTGTATAAAATTATGAGGGCCCTAGAGAGGATAGTAAGAACCTTATTCTGTCAGCAGAGAGGTCATCAACCAGAGAGCATATATTTAAAGTAATTGGGAGAAGAAATTGAAAGGGGTTAAGGAATGTTCCCTTTCACCTAGAGGGTGGTGGGGTGCTGGAACTCAGGAGCTGAAAGGGTGGTAGAGGCAGAAACCCTCAATACTTGGATATGAACTTGAGGTGCTGTAACCAACAGGGCTACAGACCGGAACTGAAAGTGGGGTTAGGATGAACAGCTCTTTCTCAGCTGTAAATATTTCTATGTTCAGCTGCTTCATCAACGACTTTCCTTCCATCATAAGGTCAGAAGTGGGGATGTTTGCTGATGATTGCACAATGTTCAGTACCATTCGTGACTCATCAGATACTGAAGCAGTCTGTGTCCCAAATGCAGCAAGGCCTGGACTTACATTTAGGCTTGGGCCGATAAGTGGCAAGTAACATTTGCGCCACACAAATGCCAGGCAATGACCATCTCTAATAAGAGGGAATCTAACCATCTCCCCTTGACATTCACTGGCATTACCATCACTGAATCCTCCACTATCAACATACAGGGGGTTGCCATTGACCTGAAACTGAACTGGACCAGCCGTATAAATACAGTGGCTACAAGAGCAGATCAGAAGGCTGGGAATTCTATAGCGAGTAACTCACCTGCAGAATGCCCAAAGCCTGTCCACCATCTATAAGGCATAAGTCAGGAGTGTGATAGAATAATCTCCAATTGCCTGGATGAGTGCAGCTCCAACAATACTCAAGAAGCTCGACACCATCCAGGACAAAGCCACCTGCTTGATTGGAACCCCATCCTTCACCTTAAACATTCACTCCCTCCACCACTGATGCACAGTGGCAACAGTGTGTACCATATACAAAATGCACTGCAGCAACTCACCAGGCCTCCTTTGACAGCACCTTCCAAACTCATGACCTCTACCACCTAGAAGAACATGGGCAGCAGGCATATGGGAACAACACCTGCAAATTCCCCTCTAAAGACACTCACTATCCTGACTTTGAACTATGGCTCCGTTCCTTCACTGTCATTGGGTTAAAATCCTGGAACTCCCTCCCTAACAGTACTAAGGTTGTAGCTACACCACATGGACTGCAGCGGTTCAAGATAGCAGCTTATCCCCACCTTCTCAAGGGCAACAAAGCTTGGCATCGCCCATGAAGCTCACACCCCATGAAAGAATAAAAAAAGTTTCTTCCTTTTCCCTCTTTCTTTCCCTCAGAAGGTTTGAGGCAAAGACAGAGAGACCTTACTCTCTAAGGCAGTTGAAGGGAGGCACAGAGAGACCAGGCTGAGTTATAAACACCGTCTGTAGTCTAGAGTCAGTTATGGATAGTTAGTTCTGACACTGTTTACGTGTAAGGTTAGCCCATTAAAGATGTATCTCATATGTTCATTTATATATTTCTTGTATCATAATCAGTTCATTGGTTCGAGAAGGCGGCTCACCACCACCTTCTCAAGGGCAATTAGGGATGGGCAATAAATGCTGGCCTAGCCAGTGATACCCACATCACATGTAAAGAATTAAAAAAAAATCAGTTTCACCTGACTAGAGTCCATCTATTGTTATGATCCCCAGGTCATGCCATTGTTTAACTGGAGATTGAGCAATAGGATACACTCAGATATTAAGAGATACAAGGTCCTAAACAACTGACTGGTGATGCTGAGCACTAGAGAATGTTCTGTGAATTTGTAGTTTCGGTATTGAATTAGTTTTTGCATTGGTTTGCATTTGCGGGAAAGATTGTGGGTTTTGAGTTTCTTTACAAATTACCAATAAAAGCTTATGGACTGGATTTTTGTAGAGTTGGGCTGACTCCAGATACCTTTAAAATTGGCGGGTGGGACCTGGATGCAGAAGTCCTACACCCATTTCCAACAGATCCCATTTTTGCTGGCAGGAGGAAGGGGGTTGAGTGAAAATCACACAGGTGGGAAACCCAAACTCAGCCGGTCTATGTGAAATTAGTGCTGAGTTCAAACATTTTTACTATTCCAAGGGCTTTAACTTACAGTGTGGGAGTTGTGAATTTATGGAAGAGTGTATAAGGTCCATTTAAAAGTCATGATTTGAGGTTACTTAAATCCCCAGATCTTTAAAAATAAAAATGTCAGATTGAAGGTGTCGGTTAGAGTTAAAAAAAAAATCTGCCTTTGATTGACAGGCCATCTGGTGTAGGTCAGAAAAAAAACATTACGACCTATTCCTGCAATTTCGATAGAGTTCATTGTTGACATTTCCCTTTGTTATTAGAGCTGAAGTTATTATGAGTGCTTGGGTGAGTTTCAAAAACTACAAAAGCATTTATCCCAGTAGGGGTTTCTGAGTTCACATTTTGATTGACAGTTTAAAGAAGTTATTAAAGGGTTAGTTTTCCTTGATGTGAATAGAAGCTTTGAATAGAAGCTTGTTTGTTGCTACAACAAATTGAACACTTGAGGGGATTTAAAATCTTTGAATGGTTTTCATAAATGACAGTTTTCTTTCAGTGTCAAGTGTGTATGAGTGAGAGCTCGATGAGATTGTTAGAAGTTTAATTTCAATTTCATCTCCACATGGCTCCGTGCCTGCCCATAGTGGATACTGGGTACATGGCTATGAAGGTGGCATGGGACTATGAGGAGGTATGGGGATTTGAGGTGGTATAGCGGTGGCATGGAGGGAATAGAGGGGGCGTGGAAGGAATAGAAAAGGCATGGAGGTATCAGATGGCATTGAATGTGGGTGGGAGGGCATGAGTTAGCATGGAGTAGGCATGGGGAATGGGTGGTGTGGTGAGGGGGTGTACGGGGTGAGGGCGTGTGCGGGTGAGGGCTAGAGGCCTAACAGCTTCTAAAACACCTGGGACGAAGTCCCAGAGAACTGAGGCAGGTTTTCTAACTGGTCCACCTTGGCATTCGCCTCCTGCCCCCCACCCCATGGCTGCCTATGATTTGCCCAACTCTATTCCACCCCCACCTCCAGGTGAGAAAATTGGATGTAATAGGGCCCTTTAAACCTAGGTAGGTCTGTCAAGCCAAGGAAAAAAAATCAAAGCTTCGTTCTACGTGGCCGGATGACCAATCTCAGTTTGGACAGAGCAGTGATCTCAGACCCAATATTGATCAGAGTGATATTGTCCCTGAAATGAGATCCTGGTGTGAGATTCTTACTGTAGATCTTAATTGTTGTGTTCCATGGACTTGATTTTTTGATGACTTGAGAAAGTCATTAAACTAGTATGCTGCACTCTCCTACATCTGAAGAAAGTGAAATTCATTGATCAGTACCTGGCTTTTAGTTGAATTAGGCTTCACAAAGATTATAATTTATATGGTCTTAAATCTGAAAAATTGATGGGATCTTGGGTTTTGTTGAACATTACATTTCAAAATCAGTCTGATTTAGTTTGAAAGCTTTGATGGATTGGTGGACCTGACATTATTGACAAGTCATTTGGTAACATCCATGTGACATTCCAGTGTAACTGGCATTGATTTGGAAATCTCAACGGAGGTATTGCATGTGGTGGAAACATTATTGATTATTTCACCTCCAGGCTTCTTGTAATTTGATGCATGAGGGTTTTCTGCAAATGTTGTAATGTTTCTGTTTATTTCATGGAACTTCAGTAATTTAAATATTGATTGAGTGGTAACAAGCAACCAGATTTCACTGTTCAGCTAAATTAACTATCAGTAAAAATCACTGTAACCTGGTTAGAGTCATTCACTAGAGCTAGTTATCACTTGGAGAGGTGTACATGTTATGTTGTAGAACCTTTGTTAATGTTGGATTGTGTACAGTTTAGATTCTGTGGAACTGAGTCTTGGTTGGATTGTGTGGGGCTGACACAGTTGGGATTACAGAATCATAGAATGTTACAGCTCAGGAGGTCGTTTGGCCCATCGTGCCTGTGATGTAGGCTACAGTACTTCAGCAACAACTTATATTTATATAGCACCTTTAATGTAATAAAATGTCCCAAGGTGCTTCACAGGAACGTTACAAAACAAAATATGATACCTAAGTACCAAAGTATGACACTGAGCCACATAAAGAGGTATTAGATCAGATGATCAAAAGCCTGATCAAATAATTTTAAGGAGTGTCTGAAAGGAAGAAAGCAGGGTGGAGAGGCGTAGGGAGGGAATTGCAGATCTTGGGGCCTAGGCAAATGAGGGTGTGGTCACTCATGGTGGTGCAATTAAAAACAGGGATGCACAAGAGACCAGAATTAGAGCAACACAGATATCTTGGAGAGTTCTGGTGTTGGAGGTGATCACAGAGATAGGGAAAGGCAAGGCCATGGGGAGATTTGAAAACAAGGATAAGAATTTTAAAATCAAGACTTTTCTTGCCCAGGAGCCAATTAACGTAGGTCAGGGAGCACAGGGGTGATAGGGGAAGGGGACTTCGTACAAATTAAGATTTCAAGTGCATATTCAAGTTCTTTTTAAATAATAGCTGTTTACAGCCCACTTTTATCAAATTATATCTCAGCTAACTAAACTTAGCCTTTTCCCAATTTAAAACTTTTACTCCTAGGGCTGGGTTATATGCTGAGGGTGGGCTCCCCGTACTTCGAAGCCAAGCCCGCCTCCGCTTAGCCGACTTTGTCCTGATTTAATTTTTTGGGCAACAGCCCTTTAATTAGTATGAGGTGGGACTTCTGTCCATCTCCAGGAGGATGTCCCGCCCCACAGAGCTGCCAGCCAATTGGAGGTCACTGGTAGTGCCAAGTAGGAGCGGTCGTAGGCCAGGGAGATGGCATTCAGCAATGGACCTGGGTAAGTCTGATATCTCACTGGGGCCAGGCTGATACACCCCAACAAGGGGGGAGTGAAGGTCATGTTGGACAGGGTGGGGGAGGGAGGGTGGAGATGGGGAAGCAGAACTTTGGGATAGGGCCTCGGATTGACACAGGGGGCCTGGGAAGGAGGCAACCATCCCTTTTCATTAAACCAGCAGACCACAGGTTTAAACCTGCTGGGCTACATGTTAGGTGCAGGCCTCTCCTCCTGTTCATTATATACGAGCGACGGCACGATGAGACTCTTAATAGGGCATTAATTGCTCACACGTGGGCAACCCACCTGATGCTTACCCCACTGTCCATAAAATTGAGACAGTGCAGGGGCTGATGGACCACCGGCTTCACTCTCAACGACATGACGCCCCAATTTACAGGTCCACCTGCCTGTTTCCCACGTGCGGGTGGCCTATAAATTTCAGCCCCTGGTCCATTTTTATCCTTTTCCTTAAATATTTGAAATCTGACCAAATTGTCATCACTACTAACAAAATGCTCTCCCACTGATAACCCTTCCACCTGCCCAGACAAAAAGAAGAAAAGAGAGCAGGAGAGAGAAAGAAAGTGAGAGAATGTCCTTTGATCTATGTTAAAGGATTGGTCTAAATTGTCAATAAAAGTTAGCACCTTGGCTGAACAATCCCCCCTTTCCTTTGTTGTGCTCGATCACCAGTTTGCATTATCTGTCCAGCTCAGGACCATGCTGCCTGATTGCCCATGTGAAAGTACTGAATTAGAGGCCATATTTGATAGTCCACCTAACTCCCCTATTTAATGTTCTAAGTGGTTTATGTATGGTTATGTAGCTTTATCAGCTGAAACCTGACTGTTTATCAACATCAGAAAAACTAACCCAAAAATCCCTTCACTCTGATTGGTGTAGGAGCTGGACATATCCAACATTCAATCTGCCTCTGAGTTAGGTCAAGAGTTTTGCTGATCCTCAGTCAAACCACTAGTAACAGGATACAGTGGCTCAGGAATGAACATTAATGTTGTATGGTTCACTTGTATTATAAGACCCCATTTGACTGAAGACATTGCATCAATCTACTTGCACAGGACTGAGGTGCGCTGCCTCAGGGGAGAAAAGAGGGAATACATAATTGGCAATGAGGAGTGAGGTTAATGTTCAATCACTATAATCTGATCAAAGTTGACAAGAATCAACCTGACAATCAGATAATCGAAAAGCAAAATCCTGTGGATGCTTGAAATCTGAAATAAAAACAGAAAACGCTGGATAAACTCAGCAGGTTAGGCAACATCTGTGGAGAGAGAACCAGAGTTAGCATTTCAGTCTGTGACCCAAAGGCCATCAACCTGAAAAGTTAACTCTGGCAATCATGTATCTAACTTGAACAATTGTTGTTGTAATCACAACTGCAAGAATTTGTAGATAGCAAAATCTGACAAATAGATACACAGCCATCTAAAATAGTTGACTTGGACCAGGAATCTGCTTACATTAGTTAATACTTATTTGGAATAGTGAACAGTTACAATCTTAATTATAACAAAGCATTGGATTGCCTCACGTTAGGTCACAGAACACACTCAAATCAGGTCACTGAAACCTCATTACACCAGATCACTGGAATCTCTTCACACCAGGTCACTGGAAACTCTTCACACCAGGTCACTGGAATCTCTTCACACCAGGTCACTAAAACCTCCTCACACCAGGTCACTGGAATCTCTTCACACCAGGTCACTAAAACCTCCTCACACCAGGTCACTGGAACCTCTTCACACCAGGTCACTGGAATCTCTTCACACCAGATCACTGAAACCCCCACACACCAGATCACTGGAATTTACTCACACCAGGTCACTGGAATCCCCTCACACTAGATCACTGGAATCTCCTCACACCAGATCACTGAACCCCCACCCCCCACACCCACACCAGATCACTGAAACCTCCTCACACCAGGAGATGGTAGCATAGTGCTACTCCAGAGATTTGGCCTAATAATCCAGAGACATGAATTCAAAACCCACCATGGCAGCTGGGGAATTTATATTCAGTTAATTAAATAAATCTGGGATTAAAAAGCTAGTATTAGTAATGGTGACAACGAAACACCAGATTGTTGTAAACACCATCAAGTTCATTAATGTCCTTTGGAGAAGGATTACCTGTGACTCCAGAACTACAGCAAAATAGTTTACTCTTAAATGCCCTCTGAAATTGACGAGCAAGCCACTATTGTATAGGGAAGGGCAATAAATGCAGACCTTCCCAGCAGTACCCACATTCCATGAATGAATCTCTCAATCATCAACAAAGTGATGGAAGGTGTTGTTGAAAGCAGCACTTACTCACTAATTACCTGATAACCGGTGTCCCATTTGGGTTCCACCAGGACCACTCGGTTCTAGGCCTCATTACAATCTTAGTACAAACATGGGCAAAAGAGCTGAAAAGAGGTGAGGTGAGAGTGACTCCCCTTGATATCATGACAGCATTTGATCGAGTGTGGCATCAAGGAGCCTGAGTAAAATTGATGTCAATGGGAATCAGGGGGAAAACTCCACTGAATGAAGTCACATGTAGCACAAAGGAGAATGATTGTGGTTGTTGGAGGCCAATCACCTCAGCCCAGGACACTGCTGTGGGAAGCACCTCTGGGTAGTGTCCTAGTCGTAACCACCTTCAGCTGCTTCATCAAAGACCATTCCCCCATAATAAGGTCAGAAGTGGGGATGTTCACTGATGATTGCACAGCGTTCACTACCATTCGCAATTCCTCAGATACTGAAGTAGTCCGTGCCTGCATGCAACAAGACCTGGACAACATTCAGGCTTGGGCTGCTAAGTGGCAGTAACATTCATGCCACACAAGTGCCAGGCAATAAGCATCTTCCAACAAAAGAGAGTCTAACCATCACCTCTTGACATTCAACAGTATTACCATCACTGAATTCCCCAATATCAACATACTAGGGGTTACCATTCACCAGAAACTTAATTGGACCAACCAAATAAATACTGTGGCTACAAGAGCAGGCTACAAGACTGGGAACTCTGGGGTAAGCAAATCATCTACTGAATTCCCAAAGCCTGTCCACCAGCTACAAGGCACAAGTTAGGAGTGTGATGGAATACTCCCCACTTGCCTGGATGAGTGCAATTCCAACAACACCCAAGGCACTCGACACCATGAAGGACAAAGCAACCCGCTGGTTTGGCACCCCATCTACCACCTTAAACGTTTATTCCCTCCACCACTGGCACACAGTGGCAGCAATGTGTACCATCTACAAGATGCATTTCAGCAACTCGTCAAGTCCCCTTTGACAACTCCTTCCACTGCAACTTTTACCAGCTAGAAGGACAAGGGCAGCAGACACAGGGGAAAACCCCCACCTGAAAGTTCCCCTCCAAGTCATACGCCATCCTTGGAAAAACATCTCCATTCCTTCGCTGTCACTGGGTCAAAAACCTGGAACTCCCTTCCTAACAGCAATGCAGTGTACCTACATCAGTTGGATCACAGCAGTTCAAGTAGGCAGCTCAACATCAACTTCCCAATGACAATTCAAGATGAGCAATAAAGGCTAGCCAAGCCAGCGAAGTTCGCATCCCATGAAAGGATAAAAGGTATTGGATGAACAGAAATTTCCTCCAATAAAATATTGGGAAGACAGAAGCCATTATCTTCTGTCCCCTTCACTAACTCCGTTCCCTGATCACTGACTCCATCCCTCTCCCTGGTAACTGTCTGAGCTGAACCAGTCTGTTTCTAACCTTGGTGTTACATCTGACCCCAAGATGAGCTTCCAGCCACACATTTACACCATCACTATTTTCACTCCCAGAATACTGTCAGGCTTCATTTTTGCCTCAGCTTATCTGTTGCTGAATCCTTATTCTTGCCTTTATTACCTCTAGACTTGATTATTCTAATGCAGTCCTGTTAGTTTCCCATGTTCTACCCTCCACAAAGTTAAGGTTATTTAAAACTCTGCTGCCCATGACCTAATTCGCACCAAGTTCCTCTAACCCATCTCCTCTGTGCTCGCTGATTTACCTGGTCTCCTGGTCAAGCAATGTCATGATTTTAAAATTCTTATCCTTGTTTTTAAATCCCACCATGGCCTTGCCTCTGTAGTATGAGTCTGGCACATAAAGGGTTAACATGGGACTGAGTACAGCACTGACCACACAGCGATGTAAGAGAACACATGACTGCACCGAGGAGTCAGTGTACTGTTGGACACAGACGTGTGTCGAGGTAAGCATGGAGACAGCTTCTAGCTTGGACATTTACTGTACATATGTATATAGTTTCTGGTAGTTAACACTACAAGTATCTTAATAAGACCTACCAAATTATGCCCAACACCTTACAACAGCCTCTCCCTATTTCTGTAATTTCCTCAGGCCCTGCAACAACACCTAGATCTCCACACTGTGCCAATTCTGGATCTTGAGCATTGGTGATTTTAACCATTCCATCATTGGCTGTTGCCTTGGCCCTATAGCTCTGGAATTGCCTCCCTGTATCTCTCTAACTCTCTTTCTCTCCTTCCTCCTTTAAGATGCATTTTAAAACCGACCCCTTCGATCAAGCTTTTGGTCATCTGGTTTAATATTGCCTTATGTATCTTGGTGTCAAATTTTGTTCCATAACGCTTCTGTAAAGCACCATGGGACATTTTATAATGCCAAAGGCGCTACAGAAATGTAAGATTTTGCTGTTTTTATTACTACTACTGAATCTCCCACTATCAACATCCTGGGGGTCGCCATTGACCAGAAATTGAACTGGACTAGCCATATAAATACTGTGGCTACAAGAACAGGTCAGAGGCTGGGAATTCTATGCTACATAAATGATCTCCTGACTCCACAAAGCCTGTCCACCTTCTACAAGACACAAGTCAGGAGTGTGATGTCTGGATGAGTGCAGCTCCAACAGCACTCAAGAAGCTCAACATCATCTCTTCTAAGTCACAATCATCCTGACTTGGAAATACTGGCATATCACTGTTCCTTCACTGTTATTGGGTCAAAATCCTGGAATTTTCTCCCATCAGCACTTTGGGTGTGTGTGCATACACAAACTTCAGCTTTTCCACAAGGCAGCTCACCACCACCTTCTCAAGGCCAATTAATGATGGCTAATATATGTTGGCCTTGTCATTGGTGCCTAATTCCAGTGAATGAATGAAATAAAACAGGTCACTGGAACCTGCTAATGCTAAAGTCCCAGGAACTCCCCTCACACCAGGTCACTGGAAATCCCTCACACCAGGTCACTAGAAACCCCTCCACCAGGTCACTGGAAACCCCTCACACCAGATCACTGGAAACCTCTCACACCAGATCACTGGAAACCCCTCACACCAGATCACTGGAACCTCTCCACACCAGGTCACTGGGAGCCCCTCACACCAGGTCACTGGACCCTCCTCGCACCAGGTCACTGGAAACCCCTCCACCAGGTCACTGGACCCTCTTCACGCCAGGTCACTGGAAACCCCTCACACCAGCTCATTGGAAACCCTTCACACCAAGTTACTGGAGCCTCCACACCAGGACACTAGAAACCCCTCACACCAGGACACTGGACCCTCCTCACACCAGGTCACTGGAAACCCCTCCACCAGGTCACTGGACCCTCTTCACACCAGGTCACTGGTAACCCTTCACACCAAGTTACTTGAGCCTCCACACACCAGGACACTAGAATCCCCTCACACCAGGACACTGGACCCTCCTCACACCAGGTCACTGGAAACCCCTCACACCAGGTCACTGGAAACCCCTCACACAAGGTCACTGGACCCTCATCACATCAGGTCACTGGAAACCCCACACAGCAAGTTACTGGAGCCTCCACACCAGGTCACTGGAAACCCCTCACACCAGGTCACTGGACCCTCCTCACACCAGGTCACTGGAAACTCCCCCCCACCAGGTCACTGGACCCTCTTCACACCAGGTCACTGGAAACCTCTCAAACCAGGTCACTGGAAACCCCTCACACCAGGTCACTGGAAACCCCTCACACCAGGTCACTGGAATCCCCTCACACCAGGTCACTGGAAACCCCTCATACCAGGTCACTGGACCCTCATCACATCAGGTCACTGGAAACCCCTCACACCAGGTCACTGGAAACCCCTCACACCAGGTCACTGGAAACCCCTCACACCAGGTCACTGGACCCTCTTCACACCAGGTCACTGGAAACCCCTCACACCAGGTCACTGGAAACCCCTCACACCAGGTCACTGGAAACCCCTCACACCAGGTCACTGGAAACCCCTCACACCAGGTCACTGGAAACCCCTCACACCAGGTCACTGGAAACCCCTCATACCAGGTCACTGGAAACCCCTCATACCAGGTCACTGGAAACCCCTCACACCTGGCTTCCTTGGGTGGTGAGCTATTGCTACCAGCTCTATGTGGAATTATGTAAAGATATTTAATGACAGGATACATCGCACCTCAGCCTGAATCAGTTTGCTTCGGTCACACTGACTACAGGTTAGCTTCTCTGCCACCACGAACAGAAGGTTGGTGTTTGCTAATCTCTGTGCGTGGTAAAACCTGTGACAAGACAGAAAACTTTACTGACGGTCTGCAGTGGTTGTACTGATACAGCCACACGTGAATGTTGGTCGAGAGGCTTACTCGAGTTGAACAGAACCATTTCTGACAAGATCTTTGTTGTATTTGAAACCCAAAAAGTCTTTGAGGCAACTTAAGATATAAAGATTGAGAGATGTAATGGTTGAGAGCTCCATTCTCGGAGATGCAGAAGTGGCACAGCAGAATTACTTTCTTTAATTAAAAGGGGCATACTTTGGATTTCTTGATATGTGAAGTATTTTCCTGTTTCAATGATCAGTAGATCTCTTCCTAAGCTACACCAGGTAGCGCTGACTCTTGGGCAAAGGAGGTGGATTGGGGCACGAATTGGATCCTTGCTGTCAGATAGTCATTAAAACATGTCAAATTGTAACATTAAAACTGAGCTTAAGTGGTCATTGTACCAAAGTACCTTCTCTGCATAGGTTTCAGTGTAGAGCCATCAAGATGTTGGCTCCTTCAAAAGGCCAATGCAGACACGATGGGCTCAATGGTCTCCTTCTGTGCTGTGACCATTCTATATTGCCCAGGCAGTATGGAGCAGCAATTCTCCTATTCATCAGCCATGACAATTTTCTCCTCTCACACTTAAGTGTTGGGTGGATATTTGACTATGAGGGGCAACACAGTCAATCCAATCCTATCCTCACTTGATATGCAGACATACGTGCTTAACTCTCCCTGTACCCCTCGCTCAGCCAAGAAGCACTGAGGCCAACTGCAGCATTCTTTTTCTGACATTGGTTGAGATTAGTTAACCTAGTACAGATAAGAAGTCAAACCTGGGATTTTCTGGCTGGTTGAGTTCAATTACACCAGGTGGTCACTTTACTATACTGGGCCAGTGGGGAAACTAAAATCATTTAGTTGTTGTGACTTATCTTCATGTTCCTTTCTTTTAAAGTTAGGTTTGGTTCAATGGGAGTTGCCATTGACCATTTCCTTGTGTCAGTTGCCAACCTGGAGCAGTTGCTGCAGTCAATTAAGTTGCTGTAGGATCTACTGTTGTTGCCAAAGTAGTATTGTGTCTGCTTGGTGACACAGCTCGTCTCTTTCAGTTCAACACCATCTGCAAATGTATCATCTAGTAACAAAGGGACAGGGAGAATTAATAGAGGGTCATGTTAGCAACCAGTTCAAAAACTTACCCGGAAACATCAGCAACAGCAAATAGCATTGAGTAATGGAGCAGAATTAATGATTTTTTGTTAAGATCCAAACACTGATCTTGCTGCTACATTTGTAGTGATCTTGACCTGCCCTGTATTTTCAGGTGAAATAGCCCCAATCACTTCACTGGTTCCAGCCTGTCTGCTGAAAGCGGAAGCATCATCAGGTGAGAGGCCTCCACAAGCACCAATGTGGTTGGGGCTTTTTGTGTTTGTTGTCAAAGGAGAAAAAGGCACCCCCCACCCCAAACTCACCCTCCTCCTAGCATCTCCCTCACCAGTGCTCATCCCCAGGCTGATGTTTGTGGTAACTTTGAGTTCTGCCTGTTTGCTGCCTCCTTCCCCCACCCCATTGCTTCGGTTGGATATAGACTCTATGGTTCCACCAAGAAATTGAGACAGAAGGGGTGGGAACGTCCACTCCCATCTAAGCTGGGTGGCAGCCCTTAGCACTCTGACCCTCCCACTCCTTCTCGAGGAATCACTTGGAATCCCGGAGCATCGTAAAAATCATAGAAAAAGTACTCTCTGAGCATAAATTCAAGGAATCTGAGCCCTATAGTGTGAGAACTGTGTACTGACTTGTGTCACATGTAGCAACTGGTCTAAGTAAAAATTAAACAATCACGAGACATGAGCCAACCCATAGATCTAGATAGTGGTATCAGAGGGATGTTGTCAGAGAAACATCACTAACTTTCATCTTGTCTTAAATTCAGGAAAGGAGTGTTTTAAGGTGGATATTCAAATTTTCATAAGTTGATGTGTGTACCTGAAGTAGAAGTGAACCAGGGCCTAACTGACCTGCTTAATTTTCCTTCCTAATTAGTACCTCCCTCAAAGAGACACACCAGAGACTCGTACCTGCTTGGAAGCTGAGTTGTAAGGTAAGGGCATACAACAACTGTTGCAATAAAGACCTGGAAGAATGAATCAAAGCACAATCATTAAGTGAAGATCTGATACATGAGCATTTCTGTTATTAGAAATTGAAAATCTATCTCCAAAGCTGTGACATTCTCTGGCATTAACACGGTTTAACTATGGATTCTAGTTTAATGATTCTGCTTTGCCCACATTCAATTTGCTAAAAGCTACACCCATTGTGAAACTCATTGTGGGAATTGCCTGTTCAGGAGTTTACATCAGAAACCTTTCCTCTCAACCCAAGTAATGCAAGAAAAGGTGGTAAATAAGGAGGCTTCTTCCAATGGTTCATATGCAATCTACAAGGAATGTGATGCTAACCATTTTAATACCAGTTTTTCACTGAAAATGGAGTGAGCACACAATGAGCTCTAGAATGGAAGTGTTGAAGTTTCTGTGCCAACAGTCTTTTGTGAAGATCTGGCTGATGAAATTGGGTGTTTTCTTTGAAGTTCGGAAATAGCAGCTCTGTGAAAGGGAGATACTGTTTAATTTATAAATATTCTAAAATAAATTCCTAAGCAAAGAACAAGTAGGAGATAATACTCATTCATCCTCATAAGACTCTGCTCTGCCTTTGGCTCACTGCCACACAACCAGGATCACTCGCAATGTTACACATACACAGGTACAACACTGACTCTCTCTGACTACACCTGAGCTACAATGTCAGATAGCACTGGGGCGTAGCAAAATATTAGATCACCTCTGGGGATTCTCACATTTTGTTTGTGGTGAGACAGTGTGAAAAATAGGAGCGTTATCTTACCAGGCAGCGGCTGAGCTCCACCATGCCAGGTTCAGCAAATCAGCAACTGTAGGCTTAAGCAAAATGTAAAGCACAGGTCAGAGGTTTTCATCAATTGAAAGATACAGTTCCAACCTTTCTGTTACCCCTTAAAGGGCAAAGTTCTGATCAATGTGTAGACTTAGTGGAATGTATTTTTCCTAAACTCTATCAGATAAAGACCTAGAAACGGGAAGAAGTGGTGAATGGTTGTTTTTTTGGACTTGAGGAAAGTATACAGTGGGGTTCTCCAGGGGTCGGTACTAGGTCTACAGAATTTTGTAACATATTTTAATAACTTGGACTTGGGCATACAGGAGAGATTGAAGAGCTTCCCTGAATAGAACCTAATGTTGAAGCCTACAAGCATGTCTCTGGTGGGCTTCCTAAACATTGCAGCAAAGAAGAGATTGGGGAGTTAGGGAGCCATGACTCATCCTTGCTTTACACTACTGGTTACTGCAAAGACATCAGACAGCTTTCCCTGGGCACAAGCATGTCCAACCATGCCATCGTGCGGTAGGCACAGGATTTTGACAAACTTTGACACAGGATGTTCAGACATCCTAGCTTGGAGAGCAAGTGCCATAGACCTTGTCAACTACCACTGTAAAAGTCACAAACAGCATACGTTGGTGTCGAGGGCGGTTTAATAGGATCTTTGTGATGATCTTTCCTGCGATTGAGAGAAGACTTAATTCTTCGGTAGTTGCCACAAACATTTTTGGATTCTTTCTGCTTCCAGACGCTGACTATGTTGACA
The DNA here is from genome assembly GCF_964194155.1 of Cetorhinus maximus. NCBI lineage: Eukaryota > Metazoa > Chordata > Chondrichthyes > Lamniformes > Cetorhinidae > Cetorhinus > Cetorhinus maximus. The sequence goes on along the minus strand of NC_135884.1, from coordinate 75,761,295 downwards.
TCCTTGAGGCCCTGGGGAACTTTTCCTGATTCCAGATACCCTTGAAGATGGCTGTAAGTTTAACAATTTGTACTACTGTACATCCAAATCTCTGCTGGGTTGCTGTCTGGGCCAGGGGCATTGTCTTGTTTGTTTGATTTGATTGCCTTTATCACCTCTTCAGTGGAAGCGCTTCAATCTCTCCAGACTGTGTGTCTCCACCAGACTCACAGAGGCAGTAATCAGAGAGCTCCTGTATGCAGGTGACTGTACCCTAGTTGTCCACAACAAGGAGGCATCCAGACTATCCAAACAAATTCTAGAGTGCTGCCGAAAACATTGGTCTCCAAATCAGTCTTTCCAAGACTGAGTTATGGGCAGAATTTTCCATGCCTGCTGGCGTTGGGCGTCATTGAGGGCTTGAGTGGACAATATGATGGGAAGGCCAAAAATCAGTTTCACGACATTGTGAAACCAGTTTGCTATCATCCACTCCGCCCGTCAATGGCAGGCTGCTTTTCCCGCTGCCAGATGTCAGGAACGTCATTTTAATACATCTGCATATAGTATAAACCCTGCTTGCTGGAATCATCCCCCCATGCTGGATCATCCAAGAACATCAGCATGACTGCATGCTGACATGTTTCACAACAGCATTTATAAGGCATGCACCCAGCAAGCTGCACTTCGAGGGAGACCCGGAGGTGAGTGCACAGTAACGTTGTGCAGCGCTCGCGATAGTCGTCTGTTCAATCTCAAGGTTGAGGCGCCGCGCGTTCAGGTGAGGGGAGAGGCAAGTCACTTTTGCCAGCCTGGCTGACAGTGTGTTGCTGAGGCAAAGGCTGCCCTGTAGATGAGGTGAGTTGGGCAGGGGGGCAAGGGCTGCCCTGTAGTTGAGGCGAGTTGGTGGGGCAAGGACTGCACTGTGGTTGATGGTAGTGCAGGTGCTGGAGGGAGGGAAGCGGTCACACATTAGGGATACCTTGTATAAAGTGACCATTCCTCCGCAGCTCAGACAGTTCAGACGCAGCCACATTGACACGTTTGGAGTCGGGCCTCTAGTCTATCTGCCCACTCAAGCAACGCAGAGGCATGAAAGTGCCGCAAAATGCTCCAGAGCTTTTCGCCCCTCGGGCACAGACTGCAAACTAATGAGAGTTTTAGTGGATGCAGAACAATAGGATGACTGGGCAAGTTGTACAATCTCCTTGCAAAAACTAGCCATGGAGCAGTCACTGGTGGAGGCGCTCACAGCCCCTTTTAATATCTTCGTTCAGGTTTAGAACAGTCTCCCCCATGGTTCAAATTAACAGTGCTACCTTGCAGCGTGGGTTCGGAGAATGTCTGCACCTGTGCTGAGGGCACAGCATGTAGCCACCCACCAATCGGTCGGGTGGAGTGAAGCGGAGGTGAGTGTGGTTTTAGGCAGCCATGCAGCGCACTAAAATCTGGCCATCCAAGTGGTAGCCAGCACTTTCTGGATGCGTTAAGGGGCTTTCAAATTTAAGCAGAAGAGTTTCTTAGAGCACCCGTGCTAACCCACATGTCTCTTTCTTTCATCCTGCAGGAAGAGTATATCAGGAGCATAGAGCCTGGTGAACCTAGCTGTATACCTCATGGCTTACAGAGAACAAAGACAAAGGAGAAGAGAGTGACGGAGGCACCAGGCTGGGCAGAGGGAGGAGCAGCATCCGCTGGAAGAAGGAACGGATGGGGCTCCCGCACACATTGCTGAAGAGCCACAGTGAATTGTCGCTGGTTGGCGTCTCGCTAGACCCAGGGTCCGCAGACAGTGCTTGGCATTCCTGCAAATGACGAAGAACCAGTGTCGCCACAGACTGTGCATATCTAGGGAACTGGTCGGTCACATCTGCCATCTGCTGCAGGATTTGGCGCCACGGGGACATGGAGGGCATCCACTGCCAGTGGCTGTGAAAGTGACCTCAGTGCTCAATTTCTATGCCAGTGGGTCCTTTCAGGGTTCCACAGGTGACCTCTGTGGGATATCACAAGTCTCCACCCACAAATGCATCCATGAGGTCACGAATGCCATTTTTGTGAAGGCACACAACTTTGTTGTGCATTTTGCCTGGGATCAGGAAAGCCAGGAAACAAGATCGCTGGGATTTGCCCAGGTCTCAGGTTTCTCACAGGTGCAGGGTGCCATCGACTATACTCATTTGGTGCTCAGATCTCCGTGGCAACAAACGATCAACTACATCAACCATCACTCGCTGAATGTTCAGCTAGTATGCGACCACCACAAACTCTTCCTGCAGGTCTATGCACGGTTTCCAGGGAGTGTCTACGATTCGTACATTCTCAGTAGGTCTCAGATCCCTGATGTCTTCAAGGATTCAGAGAGGCTGCAGGGTTGGTTCCTCGGGGACAATGATGACACCCGTGCGGCGGCCTCAGACTGCAGCTGAGAGGAGGTATAATGAGGCTCATGCTGCAACTCACACCCTGGTGGAACAAATCACCAGCATGTTGAAAATGTAGTTCCCGTGCCTGGAATGGTCTGGCGGTGCCCTGCGATACGGTCCACAGAGGGTGTCATGCATCGTCGTCACCTGCTGTGCCCTTCATAACATGGCACTGCAATGGGGACAGAAACTGGCTGAGGAGGAGGAGGAGGTGGAGGAGCTGCACGACTCCTCTGATGTGGAGTATGGGAATGAGGAGGTCCTCGAAAGCAAGGATGATGGTGATGAATCCATTGCACTGGCCAGATGAGCCAGGCACACTCGGGAGGCCCTCATATTTGTTAGATTCGTGGAGGGTGACGACAACATGCAGTGAGGAGACACAATAGATCCTCACGTTGCATCTGTGAACATTTGACTCCTGCCTGGCTGATGGTAGCGCACATACCCTCTGTGATATGGCTTCTATCATAGAAATGCAGCGGATGCTTTTAGCCCCTGCATTCCAGACACGCAGTGGGGATACTCCATAGATCCTCACAGAGCTTATGTGACTGTCTGCCTCCTGTGAATGGCTGATGGCAGATCGCTTGCGCTCTGTGAACAGGATCATATCTTGGAGATGCAGTTGGGAAACTTTTAAGTTCTCCTGATCATATGGAATCCTTCGTCAGCTGAACCCTTAAAGACCACACTGTCACTGGACACAGATCCAGATGAGAAGGGGGCCCAGCCGCAGCTCAAAGGTGCTGAGAGCACACAGGGAGACTGACGGAACTCTGTGTCGCCAGCCCAGGACATTCTGGCAACAATTGATAAGCCCCATCGAGGTGCAGGCATGACTGTTGTGATCAGTGACAGTGAAGGCGCACCAGGAGTGTGCTGGGAAGGTTGCACAAAGCACAGGGAAGAGGCCCTGGACTGAGACACCTACCTTTATCTTGTGCAGAGACCAAGGTTTCACATCTGAGTGCATGTACACTGCTCATCAGAACAAGGAGCCATAGGCAAGGAGACATTCTTCAGAGTTTATTTACAAAAGTGAACATTATGTACAAGTGTTTAACACCCGTGCCCAGGCTGTGCAACTAATTCTCCTTAACTGTCCTAACCCTGCCACTACATGTTGGTGCTCCCCGGACATCTACAGCGGAGGTGAAGGCAGCCTGCTGACTGTTGCCGCCCATCTAGCACAGGCCTTGACAGGCGTGATCTGGAGGGCCCCGGCCTGCTTTCAGGGTCCTGCTGTGTGGCAATGGTACCCTCCTCAGCCTATGGAGCTGGATTTGCTGGGGTCACAGGAAGAGGGCATTTGGGTGGGCCAGAGACTACCGGAGACACCTGGGTGGATGGCCCTGGAGTGTGCATCTGCTGCTCCTCCTCCCTATGGTTGCACGAAGGCCCCTGGCTGACACCTTGATGAGAAGGGGAAGTTGGAGTGAGATCAAGCTGCCCACACCCCTCTCACATTGACACTGTTGGAGGCCAACTATGGCATCAACAATAGAGTTCAGCCTGCACAGCAGTGCAGGACCGATGTCCTGGATCTCCATGGCAGCCACCATCCTACCAGTGTTGACCTTGGTGCGTTGGCATGCCGGTGCTATCACCTCAGACTCCATCCTGCCTTGCAATCTGAGGAGTGCAACGGACATCCCTTCCTGATATTCCCGAGCTTGCCTTTGCAGCTCCAGCAACTGAGGATTGACTGAGTCCAGAGGCTTGTCATCTGACTTGGACTCAGCAAATTTCTGGTCTCCAGCAGTCCTTCGAGTGCCAGAAACCTGGGAAGTCCCTGCCTCAGCCTGCTGTGGATCAGACAGTGTGATGTGCTCAACACATTGTAACCCTGAGGCTACTCTAAAGCTTGGTGCCCTCAAGGTGTGTGTTTCTGCGCTGGTGGAGGGTGTGGGTGAGCGCTGTGACGGGTCTTCAAAGAGGGTTTCAGCAGGTTCCTCTTTTGAGGTGCCTTCGGGGCTTGGGCTGAGGACCTGGGTCATGGACCCCCTCAACTTTTTCCCAGATGTGCCTGCGAAAGCAAGGAGAGATAATTAGTGCATGGCAGTGGCCTGTGAGACAGGACACATCACTCACAGCATGGTTGTCTGATGGATGTGCACTGCTGGATCCTCACTTGGTTGATCACCGCCGACCTCACCTTCCGCACAGGAACAGTCCAGATCCTCGCTGGCCAGCTGGATGACTCTATTTTCAAAGTTCATGAGGACCTTGATGTCAGGCATTCCTCCACCAGTCTGCCATTTCTCCCTTTTGTTGTGTGCCAACTTGTCCTGCATGAATACAGATGGAGAGAGTGTAAGCAAGACACCTGCCAGGCCAGATGATAAGTATGCCTGGCATGTGTGGGTAATGAGTGGTGTCATGGATGGGATGAGGACAGAGCGTGTGTGTGAGAGAGTGAATGGTGATGTCCCTTGAACTGACAGTGAGTGAAGTCCCTATGGATGTGTGATGGGTTTGTGAGTGTGTGAATTGAGAGTGATGAAAAGAGTGATATACCCTGACGGTACAGAGGAGATCATTCAACCTCTTTCTGCACTGGGTGGCTGTCCTCTTTTGCAGGGTGTTGGCGTTGACCACCGCGGCCACCAACTCCCATGCTGGATTTGTCACCTTGCTCGCTCGTCTCCGCCCAGAGCAGGGGTAGAGGACATCGCGCTGGGCCTTCACTGCGTCCAGTAGGTGCTTGAGGGAGGCATCACTAAATCCGGGGGCAGCATGTTTCCTTCCTTTGGCAGCCATCAGCTTCCTATTCTTTGAAGAGTGCTAACTCGTGCAGGGTCTGCCATCAAATATGGCGCCCAGATTACTGAAGGCCTGAGGTGATGGTGGGGCAGGCGAATGAGAGGACGTCCCACCAGTGACCAGCACATTGTCACATTCTGCTTTCTGACCTTAATGCCACCATCAGCACCTCCTTTAGCCAGTACCACTATCATTAACACCCCTTTGTCCTTTTGTCCATGACATCTCTGGCAATCTCTCCTTTGTCCTCACCTATCATTGGCCCTCTATCCAGCTTCACCTGCTCCACCCCACTTAAACAGTATAAATTTCATCACATTTTACTTCTCTTTAGCTCTGAAGAAGAGTCATACGGACTTGAAATGTTTTTTTTCTCTCCACATTAATGAGATGGGGTTGGGACGATAAGATGTGAAAAGCCGTCATTGCGGCCGGCCGGTAAAACGTCCTTTTTCCCGCCCGCTACTGTGCTTTGTGCAAATCTGGAATGATTCCGCCCTATGTTCCAGTCAGCACCAGGCACATACTCTGAAGCACCAGACATAACTGTATGTGCACAAATCATTGAAGGTGGCAGGGCAGATTGAGAAAGTGGCTAAAAAAGCATACAGGATCCTGGGCTTTGTAGAGATGTAGGCCGGGAATTTCCATGCCCGCTGGCGTCGGGCTTGTTCAGTGGCGTGAGTGGACAATATGGTGCAATAAGTTTCACAACGGTGTGAAACCAGTTTGTAATCATCTGCTCAGCCCGCCAATGGCAGGCCACATTTCCTGCCGTCAGATATCGGGAACCTCATTGTAATACATCTGCATATCATTATTAGGCCAGCCTGCCGGAATTGTCCCCCCCAGCTGGATCATCCACCCACATAGGCGGGAAAACACGCTGATGTGTTTCACAACAGCACATAAGCGATGTGCACTTGGCGGGCTGCACCTTGCCTGGGACTTCAAGGTTTGTTTGCCTACCTTGCTTCGGGCAGCACTCGCAGTCCCAGGCTTCACAGACAGCACCACATCACTTTTAGGGGGGCTCACCTACCTACCCAGGTCAGTCATAGGTGGATGGCTTTTCAATGGTTGCAGGGCTAGGGCTTGCTTGGAGAAGTGGGAGAAGTGACTTCAGGCAAGGGAAGAGGCTACAGGACGAGGGTTGTACTGGGGAAGGGGGTATCCCAGGGTGTGTGTGGGGCACATGTTGATCTATGCAAGTGGCCTCAAGATGGTGAGGACTAAGGAGGCAGTCTCCAGAGGAGATGAGGCCAGATGGAGGTCTGAGGGTGTGTGTGAGAATGGGTGGTGATGTCCCTTGAACTGGCACTGAGTGAGATGCTAGTGAATGTGTGATGGGTTTGAGTGTGAGAGTTTAGAGTGATGAGATGGTTGCTATACCCTGGTTATATAGATGAGATCATTCATCCTCTATCTGCACTGGATGGCCAACCTCTTCTGTGCAGCATTGGCACTGATCACCACTGTCACCACCTCCCAAGCCTGGTTGGTCACGTGGCTGCACATCCTGTGGCCAGAGTGGGGGTAGAGGACATCACGGTGGGCCTTCACGGCATTCAAAAGGCGTTCCAGTGATGCGTCACTAAACCTGGGGGCTGCAGTCTTTTTGCCTTTTGTGAACATCTTCCCTGTAGGAGTCCTGGGCTGGAAGCACTGAGATGTGTGCGCGTGTCTGGACTTTAAATATGGCACCCGGCTTGATGAAGCAGCGAGGTGATGGTGTGGCAGGTGAATGAGAGCTTGGCATGTTTCACGGGGATGCATAACTAATGCGGCGGGTTTCGTGAAATCCTGCTATCGCAGCCGGTGGGTAAAACGTCATTTTACCCGTCCTCTACTGCACTTAGAGCAAATCTGGGACGATTCTGCCCATAGGAAAACAAGAAGATCAGCCATGATCTTATTGATTGGCGGAGCAGGCTCAAGGGGCCGAATGGTCAACTCCTGTTCCTATTTCTTATGTCCTGTACCCCTGCTCTGGCTGCAGGATGGGCAGCAACGTGACCAATCAGGCTTGGGAGGCAGTGGCAGCGGTGGTCAGCACTAATGGCCTTCAAAAGAGAATAGCCACCCAGTGCTGCAAGAGGATAAATAATCTCCTCCGTTCCGTGAGGGTAAGTCACTCTTCTCATCACTATCAACTCACACAGTCACAAACCCAGCACACACCCACAGGGCCCTCACTCACTGACAGTTCAAGGAACATCACCATTCACACTCACCGTCATTGTCGTCATCCCATCCATGGGACCACTCACCATCCACACAGGCCAGGCACATTTATCATCTGTCCTGGCAGGCGTCCTGCTTACGCTTTCTCCATCTTTATCTATGCAGGACAAGCTGGCTCACAACAACAGGGAGAGGTCACAGACCAGTGGAGGAATGCCCGAAATCAAGGTCCTCACAGACTTTGAAAACAGAGCCATCCAGCTGGCCAGTGAGGATCTGGACCGTTCCTGTGCTGACGGTGAGGTCGGTGCTGCTCCACCAAGTGAGGATCCAGCAGTGCAACATCCATCAACCATGCTGTGAGTGATGTGTCCTCTTTTACAGGCCACTGCCATGTACTAATTATCTCCCCTTGCTTTTGCACGCATATCTGGGAAACAGCCAACAGATTCCATGATCCAGGGCCTCCAATCAAGCTCCGAAGAAACCTCTGAAGAGGAATCTGGAGGCACCCTCCCTGAAGTCCCATCACAGCACTAACCCACACTCTCCACCAGCGCAGAGACACACACCTCGGTGAGACCTAGCTTTAGAGGACCCTCGGGATCACAATCTGGTGAACACATCGCATTGTCCCATCCACTGCAGGCGGGGACAGGGACTTCCCAGGTTTCCGGCACTCGGAAAACTGCTGGAGGCCAGAACGTTGCTGAGTGCGAGTCGGATGAGGAGACTCTGGACTCGGTCATGTCACAGTTGCTGGAGTTGCAAAGGCAAGCTCGGGAACATCAGGAAGGGATGTCCCACTGTACTCCTCAGATTGAAGGTGGACGGACTCCTCCATCGTGGCTTGCAATCTGAGGTGATAGCGCTGGCATGCCAACATACTGAGGTCAACATTGGCAGGATGGCGGCTGCCATGAGATCTTGGTCCAGGACTTCACTCCTGCACTGCTGTGCAGGCTCAACTCCATCGCTGATGCCATAGTTGGCCTCCAACAGTGGGTACGCGTGAGGGGTGCTGGGCAGCTCGATCTGACTCCAGCTACCCCTGCTCCTCACGGAGTCAGTCTGGGGCCCCCAGGCACCCATAGGGAGGAGGATCAGCAGGTACACACTCTGGGCCCATCCATCCAGATGACTCCGGGAGTGTCCAGCCCATCTGAATCCCCTCTTCCTGTGACCTCAGCAGCTCCAGCTCCACAGGCTGAAGAGGGTGCCACTGCCACACAGCAGGACCCCGAAAGCAGGCCGGGTCCCTCCAAGTCTCGGCCCTCCGGAGGACATCTGCCAAGATCATCACAGACAGGGCATTGCAGTCAGCAGGCTGCCTCCACCTCCCCTGTGGATGTCTGAGGAGCACCAAGACATAGTGGTAGGATTAGGAAAGTTAAGAAGAATTAGTTGCACAGCCTGGACACGGGTGTTAATCACTTGTACATACTGTTCACTATTGTCAATAAACTCCTAAGAATGTCTCTCTGCCTATGGCTCCTTGTTCTGATGAGCAGTGTTCTTGTCATTCAGATGTGAAACCTTTCTGCACAAGATAAAGGCAGGTGTTCAGGACCTCTTCCCAGTGCTCTGTGCAGCCTTCAGACCACAGTGATGGTCCGGCCTCACACTCCCTGGAAACATTACTGGTGCCTGCACCTCAGCAGTGCTGGTCATTGCCAGAATTTAGTGGGCAGATGCCACAGAGTTCTCTCATTCTCTCTGTGTGCTCTCAGCACCTTTAAGGAGGGTCTGGCCCCCATCTCTTCAGCATCTGTGACCAGTGATGCTGTGCTCCAAGCTCCTGGAGGGCTCAGGTGCTGAAGACAAACAAAGCATCAGGTACTTCTAAAGTTTCATGGCTGCGTCTCTGTGATATGACCCTGATCACAAGCGCAAGCGAGTTGCCCTCAGCCAGACAGGAGTCAGACATTCTCAGAGACTGTGTGAAGATTTATGGAGTTTCCTCACTGCATGTCGTCATCATCCTCCTGCAATCGAGCAACTATTAGGGCCTCCACTGCATCTCCATGACAGGAGCATTCTCACAGAAGGTATTCAGGCTGCCATAAGCCAGACTGGAGTCAAATGTTCACAAATGCGATGTGAGGAACTATGGGGTCACCTCACTGCATGTCTTCATCATCCTCCACAAATCTAGTAGCTATGAGGGCCTCCCGAGCGCGCCTGCCTTGTCTAGCCAGTGCGAGGGCCTCACCTCGTCATCATCAACTCTTAGGACCTCCTCACCTTCATCCTCATCAGCGTCCTCCTCATCGGAGGAGATGTGCAGCTCCTCCATCTCCTCATCGGAGGAGATGTGCAGCTCCTCCATCTCCTCCTCAACCTACCCATTGGAGCGCCAGGTTGTAAAGGGCGCAGCAGATGATGATGATGCGTGACACCCTCTGCGGATTGCATTGCAGGGCTCCACCAGACCGGTCCAGGCACTGAAGCTTCATCTTTAGCATCCCAATGGTCTACTCCACCAAGTTGTGAGCTGCTGCATGAGCCTCATTATAGTGTCGCTCTGCTGCAGCCTGAGGTCACCGCACGGGTATCATCAGCCACGGCCTCTGCGGGTAGCCCTTGTTTCCGAGGAGCCATTCTTACAGCTTCTGTGGACCCTGGAAGACTCCAGGGATCTGTGACCAACTGAGGATGTAGGCGCCGTGGACACTCCATGGAAACCATGCGCACACCTGCATGATGTGTTTCTGGTGGTCACACACCAGCTGCACATTCAGGGAATGGAAGCCCTTGCAGTTGATGTAGTCCACCGTGTGTTGCGATGGAGACTTGAGCACCACTTGGTTGCAGTCAATTGCACCCTGCACCTGTGGGAAACCAAAGATCTGGATGAATCCAATCTCTCTTGCATCCTGGCTCTCCTGGTCCCGGGCAAAATGCACAAAGTTGTGTGCCCTTGCAAAGTTGGCATCCGTGACCTCATGGATGCATTTGTGGGTGGAGGCTTGAGAGATGCCATAAAGGTCTCCTGTGGAACCCTGAAAGGACCCACTGGTAAAGCAATTGAGTGCTGCGGTCACTTTCACAGTCATTGGCAGTGGATGCCCTCCATGTCCCCGTGGGCCAAACCCTGCAGTACCTGGCAGATGTGACCGACCAGTTCCCTAGACATGCACAGTCTTCATTGTCACTGGTTCTCGGTCATCTGCAGGAATGAAAGGCGGCGCCTATAGACCCTGGGTGTTGCTAGGCGCCGAGCAGCAACCACTCGCTGTGGCTCTGGACTGCTGTGTGCAGGAGACCCAGCCACCCCTTCTTCCTGAGGATGCTGCTCCTCCCTCTGCCCAGCCAGGAGCCTCAGTCGCTTTCTACTCCCTCTTCTTCACACTCTGTAGGCCATCAGGCATACAGCTAGTTCACCAGGCTCCATGATCCTGATGTAGTTCTCCTGCAGGATGAAAGAGAGAGACACGTGGTTAGCATGGGTGTACTAAGAACCTCTCCTGGTTAAGTGTGATGGCCCCTTAACGCTTCCTGGAGCGTGCTGGCCACCACTTGGATGGCCAGAAATTAGGCGCTGCATGGCTGACCTGTTAGCTTGAACCATGGGGGAGACTGGTCCAAACCAGAATGCTGACACTGCAAAGGGATGTGAGCATCTCCAGCAGTGACTGCTACATGGTCAGCTTTAGCAAGGAGATTGTACAACGTGTGCAGTCTAACTGCTCTGCAGTCCACTAAAGCGCTTATGAATTTGCAATCTCTGCTGCAGGGGTGGGGGGTGCGGTGGGGGCTCTGGACATCTCGGTGGCACTTTGATGCCTCTGCGTTACTTGAATGGGCAGATAAGCTAGGAGCCCAACCCCAATCATATCAATGTGGCTGTGCCTGAACTGTCTCAGTTGCAGAGGTATGGTCACTTTCTATAGGTTTCCTGAATGCGTGGCCACCACTTCCCTCACCCACCTTATCCTCCCCCCCAACCCTGAACGCTTGTGCGCTATATTCAACGGCATGGCTGCCTTTGTACCCCTCCCCCTGCCACGAGTTGCCTCAATGGCAAGGCTGCGCTTGTCCCTCACCCTCAAAGGTCTCCTCAGAGGCAGGGCTGCACCTGTCCCCCGCTCCCGCTCACCCTTAAAAGTCACCTCCGAGGCAGGGCAGCACTTAAACCCGACCCCCTGAAGCCTGCAAAGCAACAGGTGACCCTGGCGAGCTCTGCAAAACATTGCTGCTCACTCACCTCCAGTTCACCCAAAGTGCAGGCCGCCAAGTGTACGTCGCCTCTGTGCTGGTGTGAAACATGTCAGCGTGCTTTCCCGTCGACATGGAACGACGATCGGGGCGGGGTGCAATAGCTTGGCAGGATGGCCTTATAATGATATGCTGATATATTACAATGAGGTTCCCGACGACCGATGGCGGGAAACGTGGCCCATCGTCAGCGGGCTGAGTGGAAGATCGCAACATGCCTTCCCGCCGTAGTGAAACCGATCGCACCATATTGTCCGCTCACGCCACCTATCACGCCCGCCACCAGCAGGCACAGAAAATTCCGCCCAGGGTGTTATTATGGGGTGGAGTTGAGCAGAAACTCTCCCTATATGCCGATGACCTGCTTCTTCACATCTCTGATCTGGCCTCATCTCTCCATATTTTCTCTATTCTTGAGCGATTTGGTCATATTTCAGGTTTTAAAATTAATTTGCAAAAGAGTGATTTTTTTCTTATTAACTCTGCTGCAAAGAGTTATCTTCTTTCTTCCTTCCCCTTCAAGGTCTCAGTACACAGTTTTAAATATTTAGGAATTTTAATTACTCAATCCCTTGGAGACCTTTTTAAGCTCAACTATGACCCTTTGTTGGAACGTAGAAAGCAGGATCTAGCATGTTGGCCTAGCTTACTCCTTTCTTTAGTTGATTGTATAAATTCTGTAAAGATGAATATTTTGCCAAAATTTCTATACCTATTTCAGTGCACTCCATTGTTTATCCCCAAGCGTCTTTTTGTTGCAATAGACCAATTAATTTCTTCCTTTATTTGGAATAAGAAAACACTCAGAATTCATAAAGTTTTTCCACAATGATATAAGCATTTAGGTGGTTTGGCACTGCCAAATTTTCAGTTTTATTATTGGTCACTGATATCCATAATATTTCTTTTTGGCTTCATTCGGACTCGGCTAGTTTAGCGTGGGTGCAATTGGAGGCAGCCTCCTGTCAATCTACATCTCTGCCTGCTCTGTTGTGCACCTCCATTTCTTTCTCAACCAGTCACTTTTCTTCAAACCCTATCATTAGACAGTGACTTAAGATTTAGACCCAGTTCAGAACACACTTTGGGCTGCAATCTCTCTCTTTTTCCAGCCCTGTTGATGTAAATCATTTACTTCTGCCTTCATTAGAAAATTCTGCCTTTCAGGTCTGGCACGAGAGAGGCGTCAAAAGCCTTGATAACTTATATATTGATAATATTTTTGCTTATTTTGACTCTCTCTCTCGGAAATATGATCTGCCCTACACACACTTGTTTAGCTATCTACAAATCAGAGATTTTGCACGCAAACAAATCACCCAGTTTTCTTTATTGCCCCAAGATCACCGATTGAAATTATATTAGAACCAAATCCGTTTGTTAGACGGTTCATTTCCAAATTGTATTCTCTAATTTTTTCACTACACAGCCCTTCACTTTCTACCTTAAAAACTCTTTGGGAGCAAGATTTTGACTCAGACTTATCAGAAGATAACTGGAAGTTATCGCTCATACCTCTCGTGTAAATTCCTCATCTGTATGTGCAAGACATGGGTTGCTACAATTTAAAATCTTACATCGTATCCATCTATCCAAGGTGAAATTATCTAAGATTTATCCAAATTTTGATCCAACCTGTGATAAATGTCATACTGCCCCAGCCCCTTAATTCATGGGCAGAATTTTCTGCCTGTCGGGTGGGTGGGCCCGACCCAATCTCCGGCGGGCCTGCCAGTGAAGCGGGCCACACCGCCATTTTATGTGGGCAGGCCAATTAAGGCCCGCCTCAGCGTGACGTCTGGCAGAAAGCGCTATGCGCTTCCTGTGCGGGCGGGGGGGATTCCCTAAAAGCGAGAGTGCGCTCTTTTGCGCATGAAAGAGCACACATCTCCCTGAGGCTAAGTGCAGCCTCAGGGAGATCGCTTCCACTTTGAACAATATTAAAAATGGGAAAAAAAAAATTCCCTCACATGTCCCCCTCATGTGACAATGTTGGGACATGTTCATAATTCACAGATTAACTTCATTAAAATTTTTAACACCCTGCATGAAACCTCATCTCGTCTGTGGATGAGGTTTCATGTTTTCTCTATTTGCTGCTGGGCCTCCTGGCCAGCCCGCCAAACTTAAGGTTGGACGGGCAGGTCCTTTAATTGTTTAAATGATCCTGTCAATGGCCTCAATTGGCCATTGACAGGTCGGCGGGCCCGCAGTTGATTTTGCTGTGCCCCCGCCTTCCTGAAAATTTAAATGGGGCGCGGTGATGTTGGGGGTTCCGCCTGACGTCATCCCACGTCATTTTATGCGTTGGCAAGCGGGCCCCACCCCCTGCTCGCCGACGGCAAAATTCTGTCCCAAGTGTACTGGTCATGTCCTAAATTGGCTTAGTTTTGGACAAAAATCTTTACACCACTCATGTATTTTCAGCAGCAACATGGAACTTTCTCCTATTACAGCACTCTTTGGAGTGGAACTAAATGATATCCCTCTTACAAAAATTCATACTGATGCACTTGCCTTATCAACATTATTGGCTAGACGCATTATTCCATTAAATTGGAAACAGTCTGCCCTGTCTTCTTTTACTAATTGGATACATGATCTTGTGCAGAATCTTAAAACTTGAGAAAATAAGAGGCTCCACTGATAGATTTTATGTGGCGTGGCAGCCTTTCTTGGATTATTTTGAGGATCTCTACTTTCATATAACTGACCCTAATTAGGTTGTATGTATTATATCAAGTGAAACTATATCTGATCTGTGATTGTTGTTGATTTTCTTACTATTTTTTGGGGGGGCTGTGGGGGGGGGGGAGGTTTCTTCCCTTTTTCTTCTGCTTCCCCCTACTTTTCTTTTCCTTTCCCTTTTATTTCTCTTCCAAATGTAAGTGTATTAAATTATTGCTGTACTGTCAGCTAATTTTTGTACTGTTACTCATTATGGTTGTTGTTAAAGCTTAATAAACAGAAATAAAAAGATCTGTTTGACAATTGAAAAGCCTGAGGCTTCTCCACTCCTGTCTGCTCACTCCCTTTACCTACTTCATTCACAGTCACATCCTCCTGTCTGCACTGCTGACCAAAACATATGATCCTATTCTAAGAGTTGTGACCATCTTCTGGAGCAAAGTTATTTCTACCCCTCCCATATGTTGCGCAGTGTCTGCAGTTCAGCTTCCGGATCAATGATCCTGATCCGGAATTCCTCTAGCTGCTTACACTTTCTGCTGATGTATTTGTTCTGGGTCGCCTTGGTGTCCAAAAGCTCCCACATTCTACAGCTGCAACATAACACCTGTCCTGCCATTGTTAAGTATGTTATTTAGTTAATTTCATTACTTTCTTAATTAATTTAGAATCATTCCTATGTATACTGCAATTTACTGTGCTTACTAAGTGCTAGTGCCACCCACAAATAAAACTAAAGTTTATACGATTCTTAATTTCACTGGTATGTATTTTAGGTATTTATTTTAGTTATTTTATTTTAACTAATTTATTTTATATTTATTTTCATTGTATGTTAGCTTTAGTTCCTTTTTATTTATAGATCTACCTTAACTCCTGTGTTTAACTTGCCTATTAACACACTGTCCCTTACACCAAACACTTACCGGCCAATCAACTTACTAGTTTCCTGTGATGTCACAGTTGCTTTTTCCTTCAGCAGCTGAGGTGCTGCCCCCAGCTGCCTCTGTTCAGCTCTCAGATCAGAAAAGGACTTTGACACTGCGCCCCGGCGATGGGCTGCACTGCCTGGATCTCGCCCGGCCTGAGTAAGGAGGTCCGGCGAGATAGGATCGGAAGAAAAATCACATAAGTAATTGGGCACGGAGTGGCAATCCGATGCTGACTGCCACTCTGAGAAGTTACGGTGCATTTTGTTTATCACTTTTCGTATTCTGAATTTTGCTCTTATACCTCCTTTTACTGAACTTTAGGTTTCTATTACATGGAGCCACCCTTCCTTGATAGACTGACATCATGATAATGAGAGATGACTGCACAATCCTACAGAATGTGTGATTAGGACGTGTGATCAATTCCATCCTCAATGTTCTGCACAATCGCAGGAACCGAGAGAATCTCATGGCTGCCAGTGTCTGTGTGGCTGATGTTCATCTGTTGTGGGCCCCAAGAACTCCACAGGTCACCTCTGGATGTATTCCTGTAGGGTTCATCATTAGTCCTCCCACCTCTAACCGCCCGGTCAAACAGACTTTTTTCCCAATTCCAATATTTTTATAACAAATAAATACAAGTTTTCAAAGATCATGGGAAAGACACAACATATTTTTAATGATCCTATGATTTTTCTTCTGGGTTGTTGTCAGCAAGTGTAAACTTACAATAAAAATGGATCTGGGTGCAGCTCCTGTGTCAGTATTAGGTGGTGGTCCACACACAGACTGATAGTCATAGGATTCCTTTCTTGTGTAGAATGAAGCATTGTAGAGTGCATTCATCAAGCTGGGGTCTACCTCACTGAAGAACATACCAATCTGGAGAAAGAACCAAATACAAAATACATTTAGGAGCCTTTTCTGCATGACCATTGACATCAGAATTGTCCCTCTCTGACATCAAGTTGTGGGTGAGCTTTCTCCAACTTAGCATGGCCACGACCTTGCACCCTAGCCCTGATTCAAACCCCCTGCCTGTCTGTTTGTTTAGGCTGGGCTGAATGGTGTGTAGCCTTGGTGTCCTGTTTTGATTGGAAACTCAGCTTTAATCATTAAACCCTATGCATCAAGGCATCTGCTCATGATATTCAGCCTCACTTCACCATCACTGAAATCTTCACACAGAGCTTCACCTCTCCCAGTTTTGGCTTCTCCAACATTCTCTCCATCCCCACCCTAAGCACACCCCCACTTGGTCAAGACTCCACTGTCCTTGCATTCCTGCAGCTAAATTCAACATGCACATCAATACTGTCCTTGCTCCCCTGCCCCAAAGCAATGGGGTGGGAGGGGAAAGGATCCAATTGTCTTGGTGCAAGTGGGTAGCAACAACATTTGTAGGACTGAGAAATAGGTCCTGCTAAGGGAGGATGAACAGCTAGGGGCTAAATTAAAACACAGAACCACAAAGGTAATAATCTCTGGATTACTATGAGTCATAAACAAATTGGCATAGGGTAAATAAAGTCAGAGAGTTGAATGCGTGGCTCAACAATTGATATGGGAGAAATGGGTCTTGATTTCTGGGGCACTGGTACCAGTACTGGGGAAAGAGGGAGCTGTACCCTTGGGAAGATCTTCACCTGAACTCTGCTGGACCAGTGTCGAAGTGAGTTGCATAACTAGGGCTTTAAAATAAATAATAGTGGGTAGAATCCATGTGAGGGGGGATTTGGAAAGTTAAAGAGAAATGACCAGACAATAGTGCAGGATAGTGATACAGATAATGGTAACCAGAGTGTGACAGGAAGGGACAGAGCATACAAACATAGCAGTGCACCAGCAAATATGGTTAGAGTAGGGAAAATGGCAACTAACAGAGGGGGATGAGGGTTTAGGTGTAGGGAGATTTAGAAATCAAAAGATAATAGTTGAGGCAATAGGAAAGTATATTAATGTGGGTAAAGACAAGCTGAGTGGGACAGAAAGTGTATCAGAGAGTCCATCCAGGAAATAGTAGAAAAAATAAAATTGAAGTCACTTTATCTGAAAGCGCAGAGCATCTGCAATATGATAGATGAACTGGTAGCACAAGTAGAGATACAATGGGAGGGCTGTCAAATAAACGCTAGTGTCCCTCTTGAAGCCAGCTCCACAAGCATTCAGGCAAAATTCATGCAAAATCAACTTCAATAGACTGGACACTGTGTCTGGATGGCTGAAAAGTATCTCCCCCACTAGGTCCTGTTTTCTCAACTCTCAAAAGGTCAACATTTCAGGGGAGGACAAAGAAAAGGCTTCAAAAATATAGCATACTTGGATTTCCAAAAGGCATTTGATAAGGTGCCACACAAAGGTTAATAGGCAAGATAAGGGTTTAGGGTGTTAGGGGTGATATATTAGCATAGATAGAGGTTTGGTTAATGGACAGGAAGCAGAGAGTAAGGATAAATGGGGCATTATCAAGCTGGCAGGCTGTGACTGGTGAAGTGCTACAAGAATCAGTGCTTGGGCCTCAGTTATTTACAATCTATATTAATGGTTTAGATCAAGAGACAGAAAGTAAGAGAGAGGCTGCAAGGAGATACAGACAGGTTAAGTGAGTGTGCAACAAGATGGCAATGCAGTATAATGTGGAGAAGTGTCAGGTTATTCACTTTGGGCAGAATCGTCTGTGCCCGCTGGCATCGGGCGTGCTTGGCAGTGTGAGTGGACAATATGACAAGAAAGCCAAAAATCGGTTTCATGACGTTGTGAAACCAATTTGCAATCGTCCACTCAGCCTGTCGATGGCAGGCCGCATTTCCCACCATCAGACATCAGGAAACGCAATGTAATACATCTGCATATCATTATAAGGCCATTCACACCCCCCCCCACCCCCCACCCCCCCGCCACCAACCCCAAGCTGGATCGTCCGTCCATGTCGGTGTGATTGCACACCAACGTGTTTCACAACAGCATATATAAGGCGTGCACTTGGCGGGCTGCACTTTGAGGGGAACTTGGAGATGAGTACACAGTAATGTTGCGCAGCGCTTGCCAAGGTCACCTGTTGGACTTCAAGGCTGAGGCGCGTTGGAGGTGTGGGGGCAGGGTTGCCCTGTGGTTGAGGTGACTTGGGGGTGGAGGCAGAGGCTGCCCTGTAGTTGAGGTGACTTGGGATGGAGGCAAGGCTGCCCTGTAGTTGAGGTGACTTGGGGGTGGAGGCAAGGGCTGCCCTGCAGTTGAAGGTAGTGCACAAGCAATGCAGGGTGAGGGGGAGGGAAGCGGCCACGCATTAGGGAAACCTTGTATAAAGTGACAATTCCTCTGTAGCTGAGACTGTTCAGACGCAGCCACATTGACATGCATGGAGTTTGGCCACTAGCTTATCTGCACACTCAAGCAATGCAGAGGCATGCAAGTGCCACCAAATGCTCCATAGCTTTTCACCCCTCGGGCACAGAATGCAAACTAATGAGAGTTTTAGTGGACTGCAGAACAATTGGATGCCTGCACATGTTGGACAATCTCCTTGCTAAAGCTGGCCATGGAGCAGCCACTGGTGGAGGCGCTCACAGCCCCTTGCAATGTCAGCATCCCAGTTTGGACCAGTTTCCCCCATGGTTCAAGCTAACAGTGCAGCCTTGCAGTGCGGGTTAGGAGAATGCCTATGCCTGAGCTGAGAGCACAGCATGCAGTCCAATGGGCGAAGCTATGGCCAATCGGTCAGGTGGAGTGGGGGGAAGGTGAGTGTGGTTTCGGGCAGCCATGCAGTGCATTAAACTCTGGCCATCCAAGTAGTGGCCAGCACTCTCTGGGATGCATTAAGGGGCCTTCACACTTAACCAAGAGAGGTTCTTAGTATCCCCAAGCTAACCCACATGTTTCTCTCTTCCAGTCTGCAGGAGGAGTACATCTGGAGCAAGGAGCCTGATGAACTAGCTATATACATCATGGTGTACAGAGAGCGCAGACGGCAGAGAAGGGAGCGATGGAGGCGGTTGGCTGTGCAGAGGGATGAGCAGCATTCCCAGAAAGAAGGGACGGCTGGGGCTCATGCACACAGAGCCACAGCGAGCCGTCGTTGGTCAGTGCCTAGCTAGACCCAGGGTCTATAGACAATCAGTGTCGCCGAAGACTGTGCATGTCTAGGGAGCTGGTTGGTCACATTTGCCCGCTACTGCAGGATTTGGCCCATGGGGACATCGAGGGCATCCACTGCCAGTGGCTGTGAAAGTGACCGCAGCGCTCAAGTTTTACGCCAGTGGCTCCTTTCAGGACTCCACAGGCGACCTCTGTGGGATATCACAAGCCTCCAGACACAAGTGCATCCATGAGGTTATTAGAGGAACATTTGAAATGACATAGCATACAAGGCTACGGGCCAAGTGCTGGAAAATGGGATTAGAGTAGGCAGGGACTTGATGATCGATGCGGACACAGTGGTGTAAAAACTGTATGACTCTATGAGGTCACAGGTGCCATCTTCGTGAGGGCACACAATTTTGGATTGGATTGGCCCAGGTCTCAATTGAGCACTCGCCTGCCATGGAAACAGCGTTTCCTGGGAATGCATAATTAATGCGGGTTTGGGATGGTACGGCGTTTTACCCACCCCCTACTGCACTTAGTGCAAATCTGGTATGATTCCGCCCTTTGGTCATAAGGATAGAAAAGCAGAATACTTTTAAAAGGCATGAAACTTGTAAATGTTGATGTTGAGAGAGACTTGGGTGTACTCGTACATGGAACACAGGAAGCTAACATGCAGGTACATCATGTAATTAAGAAAGCAAATGGCATGTTGGTTTTTAATGCAAGGGATTAGATTAATGCAAGAGGAATAAAGAAGTCTTGCTACAATTGTACAGGGTTTTGATGGGTGAGACCACGCCTGGGATAAAGTGCGCAATTCTGGTCTCCATATTTAAGGAAGGATATACTTGCATTGGAGGCGGTACAGTGAAGGTTCACTAAATTGGTCCCTGGAATGAGGGGGTTGTCCTATGCTGAGAGGCTAGGTAACCTGGGTCTATATTCTCTGGAGGTTAGAAGAATGAGAAGCGATCTCATTGAAACATTCTGAAAGGGCTTGACAGGGTAGACACTGAGAGGTTGTTTCCCTCACTGGGGAATCTAGAACAAGGAGGCAAAGTCTTAGGATAACAGATAATCATTTCGGACTAAAATGAGAAGAAATTTCTTAACTCAAGGGTTGTGAGTTTTTGGAATTCTCCACCACAGAGGAACATAGGAGTAGGAGTGGGCCATTCAGTCCATTGAGACTGATCTGCCATTCAATTAGATAATGGCTGATCATCTACCTCAACACCACCTTCCCATGCCATCTCATGTCCCCTGGTGTCATTAGTCTCCAGAAATCTATCAATTTCTGTCTTGAACATGCTCAATGATTGAGCTTCCACAGCCCTCTGGGGTAGAGAATTCAAAAGATTCACCACCCTCTGAGTGAAGAAATTCCTCCTCATCTCAGTCTTAAATGGCCTACCCCTTATCCTGAGATTATGGCTCCTGGTTTTAGACTCATGAGCCAGGGGAAACATCTTATCCACAACCACCCTGTCACGCCCTGTAAGGATTGTGTAAGTTTCAATGAGGTCATCCCTTATTCTTCGAAACTCTAGGGAATACAGACCCAGTCTCCCCGATCTCTCCTCACAACACAATCCTGCCATCCCAGGGATTAATCTGATGAACCTCCGTTGCACTCCCTCCATGGCAAGTATATCCCTCCTTGGATAAGGGGACCAAAACTGTACACAACTGAGGGTTGTGGGTGATTCATCACTGAACATATTTAAGGCTGGGAAAGACAGATTTCTGGCCTCTCAGGGAATCAAAGGATATGGAAAGTGGGCAGAAAAGTGGAGATGAAAATCAAGATCAGTCCTGATCATAGGCCATATGGTCTTCTCCTATTTCTAATGTCCTTATGATATAGTAGTGCAGTTGTTGACTGATTAGTTTAGATCAGACTGTGAAATAACTTGAGGAAAACCCCAGTATTGGAGAGCTTTGGGAGGTACAGGCTCAAAGTCACCTCTTGCCATCAAGCCATGTCTTACCACTCATCATGTCTAAAGTTAGAAATATAGAAAGATTTACAGCATAGCAGGTGACCACTCAGTCCATCATGGCTGTGCTAGCTGAAAAGGAACCATTCAGTCTAATTTCACCTTAGAGCTCTTGGAATTGAGCCCTGTAGGTTATGGTACGTAAGGGGCATATCCAAATGTTTTGTTAAAAGCAAGGAGGGTTTCTACCTCTACCACCCTTTCAAGTAGTGAGTTCCAGACTCCCAACACCCTCTGGATGAAAGAGCTTCTGCTCAACCTCCCTCTAATCCAATCCACTCTGTCTCAGACCCTCATAATTTTAAACATCTCAATTAAATCTCCCTTCAGCCTCCTCTGTTCCAAATAAACAACCCCAGCCTGTCCAATCTTTCTTCGTAGATGAAGTTTTCAATACCTGGCAACACCCTTGTAAACCTCTTCTGTACCCTCTCGAGAGTGATCACATCTTTCCTGTAATGTAGTCGCAGAACTGTGCGCAGTAGCTGTGGACTAATTAGTATTTAATACAGTTTTAGCATAAATTCCCTGCTCTTATATTCTAGGCCTTGACCAATATAGGAAACTATCCCGTAAGCTTTTCTTGCCCACCTTACCTTCAGGGGTCTCTAGACATACACTCCAAGGTCCCTCTGTTCCTCTGCACTTCTCAGTATCCTACCATTTATAGAGTATTCCCTTGCCTTGTTTGTCCTCCCTAAATACATTACCTCACATTTTTCCAGATTGGATTCCATTTGCCTCTTTTCTGCCCACTTGACTATTCCATTGATATCTTCTTGCAGTCTACATAATTTCTTCCTCACTCTTAACCACATGACTAATTTTCGTATCATCTGCAAAATTTTCTAAATTTCTATTTGTAATGTCCCCTACATTTAAATATAAATCATTGATTTTTAAAATTTTTTTCATGGGATGTGGGTACTGCTGGCAAAGCCAGCATTTGTTCCCCATCCCTAATTGCCCATGAACACAGTGGCTTCCTAGGCCATTGTAGAGGGCAGTTAAAAGTCAACTGCATTGATATATACCACGAACGACAAGGCACAGAGTATTGAGACTTGTGGAACCCCAGAGGAAGTAGCCATCCAGTCACAAAAACACCTGTCAACTATAACCCTTTTCCTGTCACTGAGTCAATTTGGATCCAAATTGCCATTTTCCCTTGGATCCCATGAGCTTTTAATTTTCTGACTAGTCTGCCATGTGGTATCTTGTTAAAAGCTTTGTTAAAATCCAGGTAGACTAATCAAATGCCCAACCCTCATCGACCTTCCATGTTACCTCATCAAAAAATTCAATCAAGTTAGTCAGACACAACCTTCCCTTAACAAATCTATGCTTGATTAATAAAGAGAACAAATGCTGATTTGTTCTCTCCCTCAGAACTTTTGCCACTAATTTGCCCAATACCGAGCTTAGGCTGGCTGGCCTTATACTTGCTCATGTTTTAAACAATGGTACAATGTTAGCAGTTCTCCAGTTCTTTGGCATTACACCTGTAGCCAGAGAGGATTGAAAAATGATGGTCAGAACCTCTGCTATTTCTTCCCTGGCTTCTCTTAGCAGCCTAGGATACATTTCACACAGACCTAGCAATTTATCTGCTTTCAAGGATGCTAAACACCTTAATTTTTCCTCCCTCACTATGTTTATCCTACCCAATATTTCCCACTCCTCCTTCTTAACTACAATCTCTTTTGTGAAAACATACGCAAAGTATTCATTATGAACTATGGCCGTATCTTGCATCTCCATACATGGGTTACCTTTTCGGCCTCTAAATTGGCCCTTCTCTTTCCTCATGCTTTTTATATATTTATAAAATGTCTTTGAGTTTTCCTTGATATTACTTGACAATATTTTTTCCAGGTCCTCTCTTTGCTTTCCTTATTTATTTTAAAATTTCATCCCTACGTTTTCTATACTCTCTAAACCTTCTGCAATATTGAGCCCTTGGCATCTAACATAATTCTTTTTCTACTGTGTCATCCTACTCTGTGCACTCTTTCACATTTGTAGTTGGACGGTAGGGTGGGGGGCGGCCGGGAGGGGGGCGCAGAATGATGGAGAGATCTAGATTTGTGAGTCCCATCCTTTTTCTTTGTCAGAAAATATTTGTTCTGTATCCCTTTTAGCTCCGCAAGTACCTTCCACTGTTCTGACACTGATTTACCTTCAAGTAGCTGCTTACAAACCACTCTTGCCACATCACGTCTTAGCCTAGTAAAATTAGCATTTTTTCACTTACTTATATACTGTTTCTCAAAACATTATATTCCAAAAGATGTCTGTCTTATTTGGTGGTGATAAGCATTATGAAGGACCTCTGTTCTCATGGGTTTAGTGGGCAAGTGTTTGAAGAATTCAGCCATGTTTCCTGCTCTTGCTCAATATTTAGTGAATTCTTTGGTTGTGTGTAGATGTGAGTGGCTGTGTGATCAGCAGAAAATTGGGCTCTATTATGCAATTTGCAGTTGAATAGGGTATTTGGGTGATGTACCAAGGGGACTCCTGGTATTTGATGAACTCAATGCTTTTCAGGAGAGGAGGGGAAACAGAGGAGATGTGGAGGTAAGCACAGGTACACAGCTTGTGATTATACTTACATATAAATGACCCCTGAGGAGGAAGCCATTTGATCCATCATATCTGTGCCAGTGCTATAGTTCTTCAAATGGAGCTAACTAATTGTATTTCCTATTTTCCTATTCTTTTTATCTAATTCCCCTTTAGGTGTTATAGTCTCTGCCTCAAGCATTCATTGTGCTGCTCTGCCATTGGTTTTGTGAAAACAGCATCTCGCACTTAACTTCCCCAATGTCAATTTTTCTGTCTAATCCTTGGGCTATCTTGCTATGTTAAAGGCACAATATAAAACTATATTTCACTTATTAAAAAAACTTGAATTTACTGTAACGGAATTATCACTTTTTTCCTAATATTACTGTGGGATACTGAAGCAGGCTTATGGGGGCTGCGTGTATACGTTTGTGTGTGTATGACTAATTTAATCAAACTGAAGACAGTCAGATTGCAAGTTTTAAATCATCAAAGGGATTAAAAAGCAGGCATTTTGAAATGGAAATGGATGAGCTAACATTTGCATTTGTAGATAAGTTGAGGGGTGTCTGAATTTCAAAGTGGAATTAGAAGATGACAAGGAAAATGTTTGCATCTTGCAGGAGTCCATAGGTAAACAAGTAGTGGGGATATCATGTTTTATTTACCCAAAAGCAAAGACAAAATGGAAACATGGAAGAATTTGAGTTTCAAAGGAAGTTTTAAACAATGGATTTGAATCATCAAAGTGAGGAAATATATTTAAGGAAAGATTGAAAGCTGTATGGGAGTGGCCATGTGAGATCTTGAAGAATGTGCTGTGAAGTATCAGCTTCTAGCCACCCTAGAGAAGTGCATGCTTATTCCAGAAAGCAAGGTTTTGTTAAATGCCTTGGAATTTCATTGTCAAGTGAGAAGGAGAGAGAAGCTGTGAAATAACTCCCTTATATAGCAACAGCGGGTGCCTTGTGGTAATATTACTGGACATTTTATATATATTAAGAATCTATTTGGACTGTTGCCTGAAAAGGGTGTTTATTTTGGGAGCCTAGTTAAGTAAAGTAGAAGTCTTTTGGGAAATGTTGTAAGACTAAATTTAACTGTGTAACTGTAATCTTATGTGTTTAAGTTTTCCTTTCTTTTGTTAATAAATGTTTTAATTTAATCTTTAAAATTCCAAAAGTGATAGTAGAACATTTACTTCTGACTTCAGTACACATACCCTCTTTTAATAAATACAAATTGCAAAATCATTTGTGATAGCTTAGCCAAATTTCCCTTTGGGATTTGGTCAGCCTGGCAAATACCACTTGCCATATCATAACATTATAAATAAAGGAAAGCTGTTATTCCTACACTTAAAGATCTACGCACCTGAACCCTATGTTTGTTATGTATGTTAAGAGTTGCATTATTAAGATTATACTTTCTTTCACTATTCTTTTGCCTAAAATATAGATGCATGAACTGATCTGCCACCTATCTGCCCTCTCCACTAACCTGTTTCTGTCAGTATAATGCATTAAGACAGCGACTATATAAAGAATGGATTAGGTATTATACTACTGACCTGATATTACATGCACTATCATATACATAGATTGCAGTATAAAATAATATATCTGTATTATTATTATGCATGTATTATTTCTTATATGCTGCTCTCTCATGGTAGAAGCTTCCTGATCTTGAGGGGATGGGCTTCAAGGTAGGACTGGCATCAGATAGTAAAAGGTTTGGGATATGTTGTTGAAGATGCATTGGTGAGTTGCTGCTGTGCGACCTATAGATGGCACACATTGCTGCCAGGATGTGATGGTGGTGGAGAGAATGAATGATTGAGGTGATGGATGGGATGTCAATCAAGTGGGTTACTTTGCCCTAGATCATGTTGAGCTTTTTTTTAGTGTTGTTGGAGCTGCAGTCTTCCAGGCAAGTGGAGAGTATTCCATCACACTCCTGACTTGTGCTTTGTATATGGAGGGCAGGTTTTGGGAAGTCAGGAGGTGAGTTACTCACTGCAGAATTCCCAACCTCTGACCTGCTCTTGTAGCCACAGTATTTATATGGCCGGTCTAATTAACTTTCTAGTCAATGGTGAACCCCAGCATGTTGATGATTGGGTATTCAGCAATGGTAATGCCATTAAATATTGAGGGTAGGTAGTTAGGTAGACTCTGTCTTGTTGACAATGGCCATTGCCCGGCACATGCGTGGCGTAAATGTTTCTTGCCATTTATCAGTCCAAGCCTGAATGTTGTCTAGGTCTTGCTGCACGTAGGCACCGGCTGTTTCAGTATCTGAGTCGTCATGGATGGTCTTGAGCATTGTGCAATCATCAATGAACACCCCATCTCTGACCTTAAAATGGTGGGAAGGTCATTGATGAAGCAGCTGAAGATGGTTGGACCAAAGACACTACCCTGAGGAACACCTGCAGTGATGCCCTAGGGCTGAATTGGTATTAACTTTATTGTGGTTCTTCTCTATGACTCCCTACATCTACCTACTTCTGTCTGTTTCTCCATTTCCATTCCTTCAACCAATTATACTCCTGTCCATCTCTATTTATTTCAAACCACAACCTTTACCAGTGCAGCACTCTACACTCTCTCCCCATTAACTCCCAATACATCCATCTTCACTTTACATATACACCACCCACTTCCTATCTGCCAATGATTGCCCTTCCCAAAATATCCACCGGCTTCCATTCAAACTCCTCACTCTCCTCTCACCTGCTTCCCAAGTACTTATTATCATGCCCTAACTACTTGATATCAACTACCCTTTCCTCAAATATCATCTGCTCCCTCAGCAGTTCCTCATTTTCCCACTGAATTCTTACTACCCTGCATAGCTCAACTTGATCACTACTCCAATACTGCAAACACAATACCTGCAGTACTCTCTCCCCTTTTTAACTGATCACTAATCTTCCCCATCTCTTCACTACTCAATACTCTACCTCCACCACCCTTACCCTTATATCAGTTTATTCTTACTCCAACCATTCAGATCCCCTAACTATTTGCTATAGATCTGTCTGCCCTACTGCTCCGAACCTACTCCCAAATTGGCACAAAGTCAACATGCTTCACATACATCATTGCTGGGAATTTGCTCAGGGATTCTCTCACTCTGCCTACTACTGATCAAGTTATGTGAAGGTAGTAGTTGCTAGGAAGGCTGTAATTGCATGTAAATGTCAAGCCATTTTCCCTCTTTTTAATGGCTCTGTTTTATCTGTAACAAAATGTGACCTCTGCAATACAATATTTACACTTTGGTATCTGTGGTAATTATTAGCAGCTGCCATGTAGAATTATTCAGAGTAAATCAGACTGTTTTACAAAAACTTTAGTACAGCATTTGGTGTATGGTGGACTGATCTGTTGACAAGGGCAGATTGTATCCCTTTAAGACACAAAGTATAAGAAAACACTGGGTGATGTCAGAATTTAATTACTCTTCAGGTTTTTAGATTCCAACACTTGCTTGCCACCTTTTTTAAATGTTTGTTTGCTCAGGTTGCAGACTTTCTGGCTCCTGTGTCAAATGATTGTCTTTGCTCACAGGTTTTGACAGTCTAACAGTTTTAAGTGTGTGATACACACGGAAATATGATGTTGTGGCTATAACAAGACCTGGCACTAAGAAGGGCAGTACTGGATATTAAATATTCCTGGATACAAGGTGCTCAGGAAAGTTAGGAAAGTGAGAAAAGGGTGAGAGGTGGCAGTATTGATTAAAGTGAATATTGCGGTGCTGGAGAGAGAGAGGATGTTCCAGAGGGGTCAAGGACAGAATTTATTTAGCTAGAGCTAAGGGATAAAAATGGTGCAATTACATTGCTTGGTGTAGTCTATAGGCCACCAACTAGTGGGAAAGATGTAGAGGAACAAATTTGCAAAGCAATTGCAGGGAGATGCAAGAATTATAGAGTAGTTATAATGGTGGACTTTAACTAACCAAATGTAGATTGGGGTAGTAGTAGTGCAGAGGGCAAAGAGGAGCAAGAGTTCCCAGAGTACGTTTAGGAAAATTTTCTACAGCAACATGTATGAATCCAAGGAGAAAGGAAGCTAGACCTGGTTCTTGGGAATGAGGTGGGCTAAGTGGATTAAGTGTCAGTGGGAGAGCATTTAGGGGAGAGTGATCATTGTACCATAAGGTTTAGGATAACTATGGAAAAGGAGAAAAAACAGCCCAGAGCAAGAATAATTAACAGTGTAAAGCCAACTTCAATGGGGTAGGAATGGATGTGGGCCAGATAAATTAGAACCAAAGGTTGGCTGGACAAATGGTAACAGAAAAACGGGCTACCTTTAAAGAAGAAATACTTCAGGCACAAAGTATATTCCCACGAAGGGGAAATGTAGGGCAAACAAATCCAGAGGTCCCTGGGCGACGAAAGAGATAGTGATTAAGATGAAGAACAAAAAGTGTGTTTATGACAGATGTCAGGTGGATAATACAATGGAGAACCAGGCTACATATAGAGGGTTCAGAGTAGAAGTGAGAAACCAAATAAGAGAAGCAGAGATAGAGTATGAAAAGTGACTGGCAGCTAACAAAAAAGGGAATCCTAAAATCTTCTACAGGCTTATAAATAGTAGAAAAGTGGTAAAAGAAGGAGCAGGACTGATTAGGGACCAAAAAGGATTTATGCATAGAGGCAGAGGGCATGGTTGAGGTACTAAGTGAATACTTTTTAAAAATGTATTTGTTTGTAGGGTGTGGGTGACATTGGCTAGGCCAGCATTTATTGCCCATCCTAATTGCCATTGAGAAGATGGTGGTGAGTTGCCTTCTTGAACCGTTGCAGTTCGTATGGTGTAGGTACACATACAGTGCTATTAGGAAGGGAGTTCCAGGATTTTGACCCAGCGACAGTGAAGGAATGGCAATATAGTTCCAAGTCAGGATGGTAAGTGGCTTGGAGGGAAACTTGTAGGTGGTGGTGTTCCCAAGCACCTGCTGCCCTTGTCCGCCCAGGTGGTAGAAGCTGTGGATTTGGAAGGTGCTGTTGAAAGAGCCTTGATGAGTTGCTGTAATGCATCTTGTAGATGACACACCCTGATGCCACTGGGAGTTGATGGTGGAGGAAATGAGTGTTTAAGATGGTGGATGGGGCCAATCAACCAGGCTGCGTCAACATGGCTGGTGTTGAGCTTCTTGAATGTTTTGGAGCTGCACTCATCCAGGCAAGTGGAGAGTA
Organism: Cetorhinus maximus; assembly: GCF_964194155.1. Taxonomy (NCBI): domain Eukaryota; kingdom Metazoa; phylum Chordata; class Chondrichthyes; order Lamniformes; family Cetorhinidae; genus Cetorhinus; species Cetorhinus maximus. The sequence goes on along the minus strand of NC_135884.1, from coordinate 75,732,233 downwards.
TTCCGTCACACTCCTGACTTGTGCTTGTAGATGGTGTACAGGCTTTGGGGAGTCAGAAGGTGAGTTAGGTGCCTCAGCATTCCCAGCCTCTGACCTTCTGTTGTAGCCACAGTGTTTCTATGGCTGATCCAGTTCAGTTTCTGATCAATGGTAACCCCCCAGGATATTATTGGTGGGGGATTCAGCGATGATAACGCTGTTGAATATCAAGCAAAGATGGTTCGATTCTCTTTTGTCAGAGATGGTCATTGCCTGGTACTTGTGTGGCATGAATGTTACTTGCTATTATCAGCCCAACCTCAATATTGTCCAGGTCTCGCTGCATAAGGACATGGACTGCTTCAGTATCTGAACATTGTGAAAACATCAGCGAATGTTCCCTCTTCTTACCTTATTATGGAAAGAAGGTGATTGATGAAGCAGTTGAGGATGGTTGGGCCTTGGACACTACCCTGAGGAATGCCTACAGTGATTTCCCAGGACTGAGATGATTGATCTTCAACTGTCACAACTATCACCCTTTGTGCTAGGTATGACTTCAAACAACGGAGAGTTTTCCCCTTGATTCCCACTGACTTCAGTTTTGCTAGGGCTCCTTGAAGCTACACTCAGTCAAACGCTGCCTTGATGTCAAGGGCAGTCATTCTCACCTCAGGCCAGAGGACCAGGCTAATGCTGTGGGGACACGGGTTCAAATCCCACCACGGCAGCTGGTGGAACTTAAATCCGATTAATAAAATCTGGAATTGAAAGCTAGCATCAGTGATGAAGACCATGAAGCTATCGTCGATTGTCGTAAAGACCCATTGGATTCACTAATGTCCTTTTGGGAAAGAAATCTACCTAGTCTGGCCTACATGTGACTCCAGGCCCACAGCAATGTAGTTGACTCTTAACTGCCTTCTGAAATGGCCTAGCACGCATCTCAATTCAAGGGTAATTAGGAATGGGGCAACAATTGCTGGCCTTGTCAGCAACGCCCACAGCCCATGAAAGAATACATGCAAAAAATTGATCCCACAGCCAACGGATCAGATCTAAGCTCTGCAATCCTGCCACATCCAGTCATGAATGGTGGTGAACAATTAAACAACTCATTGGAGGAGCAGGCCCCACAAATATCCCCATCCTCAATGATGGGGGAGCCCAGCACATCAGCGCAAAAGATAAGACTGAAGCATGTGCAACAATCTTTAGCCAGAAATGTCGAGTGGATGATCGATTTCAGCTTTCCTGGAGGTCCCCAGCATCACAGATGCCAGTCTTCAGCCAATTTGCAAAGCCTATGGGCCCTGACAATATTCCACAATAGTAGTGAAGACTTGTGTTCCAGAACTTGCCGTGCCCCTAGCAAAGCTATCCCAGTACAGCTACTACACTGTCATCTACCTGGTATTGTGGAAAATTGCCCTGCTATGTCCTGTACACAAAAAGCAGGTCAAATCCAACCTGCCCTATTACCGTCCCATCAGTCTACTCTCGATAATCAGTAAAATGATGGAAGGAGTCATGAACAGTGCTATGAAGCAGCATTTGTTGAGCAATAACCTGCTTAATGACGCCCAGTTTGGATTCTGCCAGGGTTACTCAGCTCCTGACCTCATTACAGCCTTGGTTCAAACATAGATAAAAGAGTTGAACTCCAGAGGTGCGGTGAGAGTGACTGCCCTTGACATCAAGGCATCATTTGATTGAATGTGGGATCAAGGAGCCCTAGAAAATATGGAATCAGAGGGAAAAACTCTCCACTGGTTGCAGTCATACCTAGCACAAAGGAAGATGGTTGTGATCGTTGGAGGTTAATCATCTCAGTTCCAGGACATCAATGCAGGAGTTCCTCAGGGTAGTGTCCTAGGCCCAACGCATCTTCAGCTGCTTCATCAATGACCTTCCTTCCATCATAAGATCAGAAGTGGGAATGTTTGCTGATAATTGCACAATGTTCAGCACCATTCACAACTCCTCAGATACTGAAGCAGTCCATGTCCAAATGCAGCAAGAACTGGACAACATCCAGGCTTGGGCTGACAAATGACAAGTAACATTCACTCCACACAAGTGTCAGACAATGACCATCTCCAACAACAGAATCTAACTATCGCCCCTTGACATTCAATAGAATTACCATCACTGAATCCCCCACTATCAACATCCTGGGCGTAACCATTGACCATAAACTGGACCGGACTTGCCATGTAAATACTGTGGCTACAAAAGGAGGTCAGAGACTTGGAATCCTGTGGCAAGTAACTCACCTCCTGACTCCCCAAAGCCTGTCCATCATCTACAAGGCATAAGTCAGGATTGTAATGCAGCTTCAGTAACACTCAAGAAGCTTGACACTGTCCAGGACAAATCAACCCCCTTGACTGGCACCCCATCCACAAACATTCACTCCCTCCACCACTGATGCACAATGGCAGCAGTGTGTACCATCTACAAGATGCACTGCAGGAATTCACGAAGTCTCCTTAGACAGCACCTTCCAAACCCGACGACCACTGCCATCTAGAAGGATAAGGGCAGCAGGCACATGGGAAAACCACCACCACCTGAAAATTCCCCTCCAAGCCAAATATATCGCCGTTCCTTCACTGTCACTGGGTCAGAATCCTGGAAATCCCTCCCTAATAGCACTGTTGGGTGTACCTATACCGTGGACTGCAGTGGTTCAAAAGGCAGCTTACCACCACCTTCTCAAGGGCAGTTAGGGATGGGCAATTAATGCTGGCCTAGTCAACAAGGCCCACATCCCATGAATGAATAAAAAAATTAATGACCTCAACCTTGGTGTAAAGGGCACAATTTCAAAACCTGCGACTGATATGAAACTTGGAAGCATTGTAAACTGTGAAGAGGACAATTAGAACTTCAAAAGGACATAGCCAGGTTGGTGGAATGGGCAGATAAGTGGCAGATGAAGTTTAATGCAGGGGAGGGTGAAGTGATTCAATGTGGTAGAAAAAACACAGAAAGACAATATATAATAAATGGTACAATTCTAAAGGTGTTACAGGAGCAGAAATACCTGGGTGTATATGTGCTAAGTTATTGGAGGGGGCAGGACAGGTTGAGAGAGCTATTAATAAAGCATACCGTATCTTGGCTTTATTAATAAGGGCAAAGGATACAAGAGCAAGAAGGTTATGTTAAGTTTATATAAAACACTGGTTCAGCCTCAGCTGGAGTACTGTGTCCAGTTCTAGACACCACACCTTAGGAAAGATGTAAAGACATTAGAGAGATTGCAGAAAAGATTCATGAGAATTGTTCCAAGGATGAGGGACTTCAGATATGTAGATAGATTGGAGAAGCTGAGACTGTTTTCCTTGGAGAAGATAGGTTGAGAGGAGATTTGATAGAGGTATTCAAAATCATGAGCGGTCTGGACACAGAAGATAGGGAAAGCTTGTTCCTATTGGTGAAAGGAACGAGATCGCACAGATTTAAGGTAATTGGCAAAAGAAGCAATGGAGACAGGAGGGGAAAATTTTTCACACAGCGAGTGTTTAAGATTTGGAATGTACTGCCTGAGAGTGTGGTGGAGGCAGGTTCAATTGAGGTTTTTGAGAGGGAATTGGTTTATTATATGGAAAGGAAGAATGTGCAGGGTTACCCAGAGAAGGTGGGGAATGCACTAGGTGAATTGCTCATTCGGAGAGCCGGCGCAGACACGGACCAAATGGCCTCCTTCTGTGTTGTAATCATCTATATACACACATATATATATTATTTATATATATATAAATATGCATATATATTATATTGCAATTTATGTTGTCTGTCCCTATGTTATGACATTCTTGGACAGTATCAGAGTTATGCTGGCGATAGCTGTCATTAGTAGCAGGCAAGACTAAGACTGCTTTTAGTGTAGGCTTTGGCTCAGTGTCTGACTATTTGATCACAGTGCAACATTCACTTCAGTGTTATGTTACCTGGCTCCAGTGTTCAGGCTGGTTGGACATGATTAGGAAACCACCATCATCAATTAACACGCACAACAGGTCCTGAAAATCAAGAATAGGAGATGGTGAATTAAGTTGCATTAACATCTCTCTGCCAATTGGCTGTTTTGCTAACTATTGGTCAGAGTGAAGACCTCTGTTTATCTAGACTCAATTTGTTCATTTTCTGCCCCAAACGGTTGGCTGCTTTTCAGGGTTTGAAGTGTTGGGTCCCTATGACATGAAAAGAAATCCAACATTGTATGTATCAATGTATGTATCATTGTATGTACCCGCATGGGCCCCAGCTATGCCTGTCTCTTTATGGGGTATGTGGAACATTCCTTGTTCCAGTCCTACTCCGGCCCCCTCCCACAACTTTCTCCGGTACATCGATGATTACTTCGGTGCTGCTTCATGCTCTCGTCGGGACCTGGAAAAATTTATTAATTTTGCTTCCAATCTCCACCCCTCCATCATTTTCACATGGTCCATCTCTGACACTTCTCTTCCCTTCCTTGACCTCTCTGTCTCAATTTCTGATGATAGACTGTCCACCAATATCCATTACAAGCCTACCGACTCCCACAGCTACCTCGACTACAGCTCCTCACACCCCGCTTCCTGTAAAGACTCCATCCCATTCTCTCAGTTCCTTCGCCTCCGTCGCATCTGTTCTGATGACGCTACCTTCAAAAACAGCTCCTCTGACATGTCTTCCTTCTTCCTTAACCGAGGTTTTCCATCCACGGTCGTTGACAGGGCCCTCAACCGTGTCCGGCCCATCTCCCGCGCATCTGCCCTCACGCCTTCTCCTCCTTCCCAGAAACATGATAGGGTCCCCCTTGTCCTCACTTATCACCCCACCAGCCTCCGCATTCAAAGGATCATCCTCCGCCATTTCTGCCAACTCCAGCATGATGCCACCACCAAACACATCTTCCCTTCACCCCCCCTGACGGCATTCCGTAGGGATCGTTCCCTCCGGGACACCCTGGTCCACTCCTCCATCACCCCCTACACCTCAACCCCCATTTATGGCACCTCCCCATGCCCACGCAGAAGATGCAACACCTGCCCCTTCACTTCCTCTCTCCTCACCGTCCAAGGGCCCAAACACTCCTTTCAAGTGAAGCAGCATTTCACTTGCATTTCCCCTAACTTAGTCTACTGCATTCGTTGCTCCCAATGCGGTCTCCTCTGCATTGGAGAGACCAAACGCAAACTGGGCGACCGTTTTGCGGAACACCTGCGGTCTGTCCGCAAGAAAGACCCAAACCTCCCTGTCGCTTGCCATTTTAACACTCCACCCTGTTCTCTTGCCCACATGTCTGTCCTTGGCTTGCTGCATTGTTCCAGTGAAGCCCAACGCAAACTGGAGGAACAGCACCTCATCTTCCGACTAGGCACTTTACAGCCTTCCGGGCTGAATATTGAATTCAACAACTTTAGATCTTAAACTCCCCCTCCCCCCATCCCCACCCCGTTTCTTCCCTCCCCTCCCCTTTTTTTTCAATAATTTATATAGATTCTTCTTTCCCCACCTATTTCCATTATTTTTAAATCTAAAACTAAAACCTTGTTAGTCTTTTCCACCCCACCCCCACTCGAGCTGTACTTTGAATGTCCTGTCTTCCATTCTTAATTAGCACTTTTCTTAGACAAATATCACCACCTTCAACACCTCTTTGATCCTTTTGTCTGTGACATCTTTCGATTATCTGCTCCTATCACGGCTTGCTTATCTCCACAATCACCACACCCTCAACTTCTCTCTCCCCCCCCGCCCCCCCACCTTAAACCAGCTTATATTTCTCCTTTCTCCTAACTATGCTTCAGTTCTGCCGAAGGGCCATGAAGGCTCGAAACGTTAGCTGATTTCTTCTCCACCGATGCTGCCAGACCTGCTGAGTTTTTCCAGGTAATTCTGTTTTTGTTTTGGATTTCCAGCATCCGCAGTAGCTTTTTGTTTTTATATCTATTGTATGTATCAATACTTTATTCTTTTGCTCTCTTTGAAATGGATTTGCTGCTGAACCAAAAATATGGCTACTACAAGTCACATGACCACAGGATTGGCCCTTTGTTCTGGAAACTACCAACAGTAGTTAGAAGAACAAAAGAATTCCTCTCTCAGCCTGTGGAATCTCACACCTCATTGTACAGACCCCTTGTAATTATAAAACCAGGGGACTCGCACATCAAAACTCATTATTCCTGCAGAGCTGCTAACAAACTCATCTCACACCTGGGACTGTCCAGGTCCATTTCAAAAGGGGACCATTGAGGGTATAAAAGGACGTCATTTGCATGTGATAAACTCACCTTGGTAGCAGAGTCAGTGGATTGGCCTAAACAATGGCTTCCCAATGCCAGATGTTCAATATAGATGGTAACTCTTTCGACAGCTAATGACTGGGGCAATATCAGTCCTAAAATCAAAGCCAGTTCCAGACACTGGATAAACATCCATTTTTAATTGTGGAGAAGGAAGGTCACATAATTTAAGTGACCATTTTAAATCTCTAAGTGCCTTTGAGCGCTGAGAAATCCTCGGCCTGTCCTTTAACATCAACTGGCAAGGACTCCAGCAGCCTGGCTGAGCAAACAGTCGGTTACCATTTCTCAACTCCACAAAGTCTACTTGATCTTAAAAGTCTCTGATCAACGCCTGCCAAGCGCTTTAAGCATAGAAAGCCCATCGTGTTGCAGCATCATTCATTATAACGGTTTTTGTGTTGTCATCTCCAACCAGGATCTCATTGGGACTGAACTCTGCCACGATGGAAACACTGGACTTTGACTTCTTGGGCTCTGGAAATCACGTAACTCAGTATTAATTTCTGTGGTGCTTGTACTCTTTTTTCCTATCCCGCAACAATCTCACACCTATCTCACGCAAACTGAAGGTTTGGGAAAACACGCCACAGCATACTTTAACAAATAATTCAAAACACCTTCTGTTTACGGACAGTTGGTGAGAGGAAAGAAGTATAGTTTGCCCATCTCTCTCCCATCCATAACAGAAGATACACAAAGTTAGCAGAAAGCAGGATCTTCCATATGGTTATTTAATTAGCTAGAGATTAGTTAAGCACCTGGTTTCCCACTTTATTTCACAGAATCGTCCAGGCTTTGCCTTGTTTATCCAACTTCCTGTCAGCCAGGGTTAGGGAGGGCCACCTTCCATTGCTCAGTGTCTCAGCATCATTATGCTGGGGCACATTTAGTGCTGAGGATCATCCTTTGGGCGTCCTCTAAGTTACTTATGAGCAATGAGTGCCAATCTGCTACCATAATTTCCTCATGCAATCTCCATACTTGCAGCAAAGATCATTGCATAGTGATCAGGTATGGGGATCTTGCCTGAATTCCAGCCCCCCTCCCCAACCTTAACCTGAAGACACTGAGGCCAATTGCACTAGTCCTGCTAAGATCAGCAAACTCGCCTGGCATCTCATGATATGTTCGGCTCAACGACCAACTCAGCCATTCCGAGAACCCAGTCAGATCACTTGTACAACTTTTACTTGCTGCTGTGCTGTCACAAATAGCCTTGTCATCTGAAATGTGCCCACTAACATCAAGGAGAAGTACTATTGTTAGACGTAATGCATAAACGAAAATGTATGCCCACACACACACAGATGGACATACACACATACAATAGATTACAAATAAAGATATTGGTAGCATATGGTTTTTGACAAGATTGGTAGTGACTGATATGAGCTAATATTCAGAGGCAAGCGGCTATAGATGATGGTGTATTTGTTGTGGCTCTTCATCCAATAGTCAGATGTGACACTCAAGAGAAAGTCACTGCAGCTACTAATGGAATATTCTTCATATTCTACTCAGATTGATTCCCCTCCAGCCCCTGGTGCCTTTTCCCCCAGCACCACCCCCCAACACCACAACTCATCCAGGGCCTCTGATCAAGCTACTTTGTCAGGCAAGATTATGCAAAAGATAGTTTACCACCACAATGCTTGTGATCCTGGTCAATTAACATTGCGGAGGATCGCCAAATCAATGCAACCATTTAATGCATGGCTTCCCAATGCCAATAGTGAGCTCTAGGGTGGTGCTGCTGGTAGAATGGGCCTTGTCATAGTGGTGTTGGTGACCTGGGACAGCAATTTGGACACAGGTTGGCTCCAGAAGGGAGACTTAATTTCTCAGGATCCATCTTGGCATTTCTGGGCCAGGCTATGTTGCTTCAAAGGGCTGCCTAAAAATGGAGGCATTGTGAGAGCTCCCAGTGAATGTGAGCAGTCAATCGCATAATGCAGGATATTCAAACTATTCACAATTAACTGGACAGATCTGTTAATGGATAAAACATGAGAAGATCAGTGGGAGGTCTTCAAAAATAATTTTATGTAATCCAGAACCTCAAGGGGCAAGAATCCACTTACGAAGGGAAAAACAGCCGTGGCAATGAATCAACAGAAACCAACATAAAACTAATAGGAAAAAAACAGACAAAAGTGCAAAAATTAACACAGGTGCAGGTTCGGTGGAAAGGTACAAAGGACAGCACAAGGTGACAAAACAGATAGTAAATGTGACAAAAAAGGAAGTATGAAAGGTGTGACATAACTCCCAGTATCTCTCTTCCTTCGGGTGGAAAAACACAGTCTTGGTGGTGGAACAAAAGCTCATCTCAGCATCAAATATGACAACAAGGTTGTGAAGGGAACAAACACAGAAAATGCTGGAAAAGCTCAGCAGGTTTGACAGCATCTTTGGAGAGAGAAACAGAGTTAATGTTTCGAGTCCGTATGACCCTTCTTCAGAGCTACAGAGAAGTAGATATTCTACATATTTCTGTACACTGTAGCTCTGAAGGAGGGTCATACGAACTCAAAATGTTAACTCTGTTTCTTTCTCCACAGATGCTGTCAGATCTGCTGAGTTTTTCCAGAATTTTCTGTGTTTGTTTCAGATTTCCAGCATCCGCAGTATTTTGCTTTATTAAGGTTGTGAAGGGTCTGCTTCAGCCCCATACATTTGCAGGGAGAGAGAGGGAGGAGTTGGTGGCTAAGGAACGGAGTTTGTGGTGGGGTCAAAAGTCAATAGCTTTGGTCTTCCCAATGCTCAGCTTCAGCAAATTCCTGCTCCTCTAGTACTGATGTTGGACAAGCAGATCAGAGAAACTCGGGAGGCTGAAAGGGACGATGGTGAGGTAGAGCTGGGTGTCGTCATAATACATGTGGAACCTGCCGTTGTGTTTTCAAATGATGTCAGCAACAATAACTTGTATTTATGTAGCCCTTTAACGTGCTAAAAACATCCCAAGGCAGTTCACAGAAACATAATGAAACAAAACTTTTACACTGAGATATTAGGGCAGATGATCAAAAACTTGGTCAAAAAAGTAGGTTTAGGGCATCGGCAGCTGAAGGGATGGCCATCAATGCTAGAGTGAGTAACATCAGGGAAGATGAAGAGGCCAAAGTTGGAGGAGTGTAGGCATCTGGGAGAGTTGTGGGGTTGGAGGAGATTACAGAGATGGCCGTGGAGGAATTTGAAAACAGGGATGAGAATTTTTAAATCCAGGAGTTGCTTACCCAGAAGCCAGTGCAGGTCAGTGAGCATGGGGGCGACAGGAGAATGGGACTTGATGTGAGTAAGGGTGCATGGGCAGGAGAGTTTTGGTTGACCTCAGGTTTACGGAGTGTAGAAAGTGGGAGGCCAGCCAGGAGTGCCTTAGAATAGTCAAGTCTGGTGGTAACAAAAGCATTGAAGAGGATTTTAGCAGAAGATGAACTGAAGCTGGGAGAATTGGATGAAAATAGGTGGTTTCATTGAAGGTGCAGATCTGTGGTCGAGATTTCATCTTTGAGTCAAATACAACACCCAGGTTGTGAAGAGTCAGGTTCAAATTTTACATAGCTGCCAGCGAAAGAAAGGACTAGTGGCTAGGAAACAGAGTTTGGAACAGTGGCCATAGGCAAAGCTAATGGAGGAAATTTCTGCTCGTCCAGTATTGAATCCTAAAGATGCAGTGTGACAATTCAAAGACATTGGAGGGGTTGAATGAAGAGGTAGTGAGAAGAGCTGAGTATTGCCAGTGTGCAGATATGTGGTCAGAGGCTTATCTTGGAGTCAAATATGACACTAAGGTTGCAAACAGGCTGATTAGTCTCAGACAATTGCCGGGGAGAAGGATGGATTCAGTGGCTATGGAATGGAGCTTGCAGCGAGGCCCAGGACAATGGCTTTGGTCTTCCCGATATTCAGTTAGAGGAAATTTCTGCTCAGCTGGCACAGGAAGTCGAACAAGCAATCAGACAATTCTGGGAAGGGAAGTAAGTTTTCACTTTTTGACTGTCTGGCAGGGCTAAGGGGGTTTGGGAGGGAGGGGAGCCTTGTGAAGCATGGGAAATCTCGAGTTTCGGGTTTCCCTGCATACTGTGGAGTTTTAATATGAGAGTGTGGCATCATTGACAGGTTCCCCGCCCAGAGGTAAGGCTGATTGACAGGCTTTGCTTTCAGTTGCACAGGTGGCGCTGGTGAAGAGGCTTCAGCACCAGGTAGGTCCGATTCAGTGTTGGGGAGGGGAGAGGCGAATCCCTGACCTAGGGGGATACTTGTTAGGTGGGGTTGGAGATTCTTGTCCTAAGGAATTAAAGGCCAGGGCCCGTGGTTGGGGAATTGAGTTCTGAGGGATCGAAGGCTGGTGTGTGGGGGAGTTGGGGATCAGATGCCGACTGGAGAGATGTCAGAGGTCTGAGGGATCAGAGACCGATGGGGGTGGGGGTGGCAGTGGTGGCGTGCAGAGGTGGTCTGAGGGATTGAAGACAGGGCGAGGGAGGGAGGGATGGTCAGAGGCCTTTGGTAGGGGTGATCGGTGCACATCAGGCCCTTCGGAGAGGTGGGAGTGGGGAGATGGTAGATAAATCAGAAGGGATGGGGGTGTCAGATTGTGGGGTTTGGCAAGGCATATACACTGGGTTCAGCAGGTAACTGGATCCAATCATCTGCGCTCCCCTGTGGGCCCAGGAATTCCAGTTGGACAGAGTTATAAACTTAAAATGGTGGATGGGTCAGGACTCAGATTTTAGCACTTTAACCTCCCACCAATGCAAACATGAGCATTTTTGGGGGTTAAAATCCCCCTTGGAGACAGTGGAGGGGTTGGGACAGGGAGAGGTGAGGAACTGGGTGTCATCAATGTACACGTGGACACTCATGCTGTGCTTTCGGATAATGTCACTGAGCAGCAGCATGTAGATGGGAAATAGGAGGGGCTCAAGGATAGGTCCTTGAAGCCCCAGGGATAACTATGTGGGAATGGAAAGCGAAGCCGTTGCAAGCGATACTCTGACTACAATTAGATAGATATGAAATCTAGAACTAGGGGTCACTGTTTGAAAATAAGGGGTTGCCCATTTAAGAAAGAGATGAGGAGAAATTTTTTCTCTCAGAGGGTACTGAGTCTTTGGAACTCTCTTCCTCCAAAGGCAGTGGAAGCAGAGTCTTTGTATGTTTTCAAGGCAGAGGTAGATTGACTAATGATAAACAAGGGGGTAAAAGGATATCCTGGGTGGGCATGAGGTTAGTCAGATCAGCCATGATCTTATTGAATGGTGGAGCAGGCTCCAAGGGCTGAGTGGCCTACTCCTGCTCCTAATTCGTATGTTTGTATGTTCGTATGAATGGAACTAGGTGAGAGCAGTTCCACCCAACTGGACAACAATGGAGAGGCATTGGAGGCAATTGGTGTGATCAGCTGTGTCAAAGGCTGCAGACAGGTCAAGAAGAATGAGGAAGGAACGTTTACCTTTGTCACAGTCACATAGGATGTCATTTGTGACTTTGATAACAGCCATTTCAGTACTTTTGGCAACTGAGCAGTTCAGACAAAGAGTTCTGGGAAAGGCGCGTATGGATTTGGGAGGCAATAAAGTGTTCAATGTGTTTGGAAAGGAAAGGGAAGTTGAAGATAGGGCAATAATTTGCAAGGGTAGAGGGGTTCAAGGGTTAATTTTTGAGGAGAGGGGTGATGGCAGCAGATTTGAATAAGAGAGGATAGTAACTGAGGAGAAATAACTATTAACAATATCAGCTAACATGGGTGCCACAAAAATAAGTTGGGTAGTTAGCAGTTTAGTGGGAATAGGCTTGAGAGAGCAGGAGGTAGGTCTCATGACCTACATGAGCTCGGAGATGGCATGAGAGAAAATAGGAGAGAAGCTAGAGAAAGATACAAGTTCAGGGGCAGCATGTAGGAGGGCCAAGAGTAAATCCTTTAGTGACCAGAGGTAATGATAAGGCGGCAGGAAGAGAAGCCATTGCAAGTAATTCTCTGGCTATAATTAGATAGATAAGGATAGAACCATATGAGTGCAGTCCCACCCAGCTGGATGACAGTGGAAGGTGTTAAAGGTGGCTGGTGCGTTCAACCGTGCAAATGTTAGACACATGAAATCACAAGCTTGTTTAATACTGTCCTCAAACAACACCCCACATACAACAGCCACTGAGAATCATTGGGAGCAGTCAGGAGCTGATTTTTCCCTCCTTGAACTCTGGGCATTAAGGTCAACTGAAACCAGCCAGACTGCCAGTCTGTTTGAGATCAGCTTACTGGGAATAGAGCAGGGAAGTGAACCTCAGATGCTGTCCGTTAGCCTCCTTAAACATCAAACAACAGCTGCCACTGCATAAACTGATCTCCTCTAAAACACAAGCCTACTGACTCCCACAGCTACCTCGACTGCAGCTCCTCACACCCCGCTTCCTGTAAGGACTCCATCCCATTCTCTCAGTTCCTTTGCCTCCGTTGCATCTGTTCTGATGATGCTACCTTCAAAAACAGTTCCTCTGACATGTCCTCCTTCTTCCTTAACCGAGGTTTTCCACCCACGGTGGTTGACAGGGCCTTCAACCGTGTCCGGCCCATCTCCCGCGCATCCGCCCTCACGCCTTCTCCTCCCTCCCAGAAACATGATAGGGTCCCCCTTGTCCTCACTTATCACCCCACCAGCCTCCGCATTCAAAAGATCATCCTCCGCCATTTCCGCCAACTCCAGCATGATGCCACCACCAAACACATCTTCCCTTCACCCCCCCGGTGGCATTCCGTAGGGATCGTTCCCTCCGGGACACCCTGGTCCACTCCTCCATCACCCCCTACTCCTCAACCCCCACCTATGGCACCTCCCCATGCCCACGCAGAAGATGCAACACCTGCCCCTTCACTTCCTCTCTCCTCACCGTCCAAGAGTCCAAACACTCCTTTCGAGTGAAGCAGCATTTCACTTGCATTTCCCCTAACTTAGTCTACTGCATTCGTTTTTCCCAATGCGGTCTCCTCTACATTGGAGAGACCAAACGCAAACTGGGCGACCGCTTTGCAGAACACCTGCGGTCTGTCTGCAAGAAAGACCCAAACCTCCCTGTCGCTTGCCATTTTAACACTCCACCCTGCTCTCTTGCCCACATGTCTATCCTTGGCTTGCTGCATTGTTCCAGTGAAGCCCAACACAAACTGGAGGAACAGCACCTCATCTTCTGACTAGGCACTTTACAGCCTTCCGGGCTGAATATTGAATTCAACAACTTTAGATCTTAAACTCCCTCCCCCATCCACACCTCCTTTCCGTTTCTTCCCCCTCCCTTTTGTTTTTTCCAATAATTTATATAGATTTTTCTTTTCCTACCTATTTCCATTATTTTTAAATCTATAAATGTAATACCCTGTCAGTCTTTCCACCCCACTGTACCTTGAGTGTCCTGCCATCCATTCTTAATTAGCACATTTTCATAGATAATATCATCACCTTCAACACCTCTTTGTTCCTTTTGTCTGTGACATCTTTTGATTATCTGCTCCTAACACTGCTTGCTTGTCGCTACAACCACCCCACCCCCCCAACTTCAATCCCACCCCCCAACCCCACCTTAAACCAGTTTATATTTCACCCCTCTCCTAACTTTACTCAGTTCTGCTGAAGGGTCATGAGGACTCGAAACGTCAACTCTTTTCTTCTCCGCCGATGCTGCCAGACCTGCTGAGTTTTTCCACGTAATTCTGTTTTTGTTCCTCTAAAACTTTGCTGGATGTAATCTAACTCCATGTTTCCAGTTACAATGACTGTACCAACAATTTAGAGTCAAAGGCTCCTCATACCCACCTCACTGTTAACGTCACAGTCCATCTCACAGTCCGAAGATGGCATGCACTGTGCAAAAAAAAATAAGAGCAAGTCAATTTATTTCTCTGGCTGCACTTACATGGACCATACCTGTGGTCACTATCACAGTATGTTTCATAGCACCTGGGAACTAACAGCGTCAACCTTTCATATCAACAAATCCTGGCAGGATTGAATCAGACCCAAACAATGCTTACACAGTAAATAATGCTATGAAGAAAAGGAACATCAGCAGAACAGTGCATAGAGAGTCAGGGAATGCACTGTCCAATACAGGGCGGGGGGTCAGTATAAACTCTGCCACTGATGCACACACTGTCCAATACAGGGCAGGGGGTTGGTATAAACTCTGCCACTGATGCACACACTGTCCAATACAGGGCAGGGGGTTGGTATAAACTCTGCCACTGATGCACACACTGTCCAATACAGGGCAGGGGGTCAGTATAAACTCTGTCACTGACACACATACTGTCCAATACAGGGCAGGGGGTCAGTATAAACTCTGCCACTGACACACACACACTGTCCAACAACAGGGCAGGGGGTCAGTATAAACTCTGCCACTGACACACACACTGTCCAACAACAGGGCAGGGGTCAGTATAAAGATCACACACATCCCAACACCTACATTCACTGACCCATAAATCCCACATATAGATTCCAACACATACACACAGACACATACATCCCAAAACACATTGGGTACAGGAGCAAAATGGTTATGTTACTGGGCTAGTAATCCAAAGGCCTGGACTGATGTTCAGGAGGCCTGAGTAAAAGTTCTATTATGGCAACTGGGAAATTTAGATTCGATTAGTTAAATAAATCTTCAATAAAATGCTGGTATTGGTAATAGTGACCATAAAACTATTCAATTGTTGTAAAAACCCATCTGGTTCACAAATGCCCTTTAGGGAATAAAATCTACCACCCTTACCTGGTCTGGTCTACATGCAACTCCAGACTCACAGCAAAGCTATTGTCTCTTAATTTCCCTCTGAAAAGGCCTTGTATGCCACTCAGTTGTATTCAAGATGGGGGCTCACAACCACCTTTTCAAGGGCAGTTAGGGATTGGCAATGAACGCTGGCCTCACCAGCGATACCCACTTCTCTGAAGGAATTAATAAAACACACATACATCCAAATACACACAGATGGACAGCCCCACAAAACATACATGCAAACACATACATCCCCAAAATAATGTATACAGATAGATAAATTTACATGCATGCAATTAGAAGTGGGTGATGAATGCTGACTTTGCCAGCCCATATCCCATGAGTGATTACAAAAATATATATACATCCCAAAACACAGGCATACACATGCACCCTAAAAATCACACACGGATACCAATTCAAACATGTACAAAACAGGCACAACACACAGACAAATATGGTTGACACTTAATCTCCCTCTGAAATGGCCAAACAAGCCATTCAGTTGTATCAAACCAGTAGGGCAGAGTGTCAGCAGAAGGACCATCACTCACTCACACACGCAGAAACACACACTCACGCAGACACATACACACACAACACGCACGCAGACATGCACACAGACACACACACGTGCACATAGACACATCGAGATACACACACACACATACACAAAACAGAGCAGGGTGTTAGTTGAAGGAACAAATAAATCTCAATGCACACACATAACATCCCCATAACACACACAGAGATAGATAAATTCACATGTGCAAACATGCACAAAACACAAAGCAATGTGGTTGACATGTAATTGCCCTCTGAAATGGTTAGCAAGTCATTCAGTTACATCAAAGTGATAACTGAGCAAGGTGTTAGTATAAGGACATCATTGGCACATACACACACTATTCTCTATCTTGTGTCTGATGATGTCCCTATGAATTGCCAATTATATGCTGCTCTGGCTGGAATGGCCAGCCCCACAAATATTGAGCCTCATGGTGTTACCTTGCGTGGTTCCATCTGGTCTCGGTTCGTCTGGTTACTGGCTAGAATTTTAAACTTTGACACCCACGCTTCATAGTCCAACTTCACTCCAACCACTAAAAAAAACACACCAAGTAGGAGAATATTTAATTAAGGACTCAATCCTGCAAAGTTGGATAATCTGGGGAGAACGTGACTGGACTGTGACTGGATGAGTGTGGAAGAGATTGGCCTACCTGCAGGTTTCAGGGACTTCCCATAGATGCGAAGGTCCACAGCAGCACTCACCAGAATCCCAATGCTGTTGTTCATCAGATCCGTGTCAACCATGCTATTTGCTGAGGATCAATTAGAACACAAAGTTACAACTTGTTCATGCTGTGATTTAACTTGACAGGATCAGCTAAGGAAACAGAAACATGGTTGACAAATGCACTGGGTTTCTCATAGCAAAAAGGTGCCCACAAATATTGAGCACATTTTAAAATATCGCTGAGGAGAATCAAGATGCCTTAGCCCCCTAAATGCCTACAATTCAAAGAATAATACAACGCACACAGCCACATCCGTTCAACACACAGACACAACTGCACAATGCACACAGACACAACTACACAACGCACACAGACACAGCCGCACAACGCACACAGACACAACCGCACAACGCACACAAACTGCACAACGCACAGACACAACCGCACACAGACACAACTGCACAACGCACACAGACACCACAACGCACACAGACACAACCGCACAACTGCACAACGCACAGACACAACCGCACAACGCAGAGACACAACTGCACAACGCACACACACAACTGCACAACGCACAGACACAACCACACAACACACACAGACCCAGCTCCATGGCACACACAGACATTTCTACAACACACACACACATCTCCACACCGCACACAGACACATCTCTACAGCACACACAGACACATCTGCACAGCACACACAGTCACATCTGCACAACACACACAAACACATCTCCACAACACATGCAGACACATCTGTACACCAAACACATACATATTTCCACAACGCACACACACATATCCATACTACACACAGACACATTTCTAGAACACACACAGACCCACCTCCACAGCACACAGATATATCTCCACAACACATACAGACACATCTCCACAACACCACACAGGCACATCTCCACAACACCACACAGGCACATCTCCACAACACAACACAGACTCATCTCCACAGCACACACAGACTCATCTCCACAATGCACACAGGCATATCCGTTCAACACACACAGACACATCTGCACATCACACAGACCCATCTCCACAACTCACACAGACACATCTCCACAATGCACACAGACACATCTCCAAAACACACACAGACACATCTACACAACACAAACACATCTTCAGAACACAAACAGGCACAACCACACAACACACACAGACACATCCGTACAAAACACACAGACACATCTCCACAACACATGCAGACACATCTGTACAACACACACAGAGACATCTCCACAACACACACAGGCACATCTCCACAACAAATAGACGCATCTGTACAGCACACACAGACACATCTCCACAACACACACAAGACACACCCTTACAACACATGCAGACACATCTGCACAGCACACACAGGCACATGTGCACACCATACACAGGCACATGCACACACCAAACACAGGCACATATCCACAACACAAACAGACACATCTCCACAACATATACAGACACATCCGCACACCACACACAGACACGTCTCCAGAACCCCCCAGACACATCCGTACAACACACACAGACACATTCATACAACAGTTCACAATTTGGCTATATCTAATTTTAAAATTCTCATCCCTGAAGAATCATAGAATAGATATGGCCCCCTGCAAGAACAACTCAGTTGCACTTCCCCGCCTTTCCCCATGGCCCTGAATTTGTTTTCTCTTCAGATAATTATCAATTATTCAATTCCCCATTGACAGGCTCGATTGAACCTCCCTCCACCACGTTCTTAGGCACTGCATTCCAGATCTCAACCACTCGCTGCATAAAAAATGTTTTTCCTCATGTTGTCTTTGGTTCCTTTTCCATTCAACTTAAATCGGTGTCATAATGACGTAAGATAAAGGAGCAGGAGTAGGCCATTCAGCCCCTTGAGCCTGCTCCACCATTCAATAACATTATGGCTGATCTGATTGTGGCCTCAACTTCACTTGCCCGTCTGTCCCCATAACCTTGACTCCTTTGTAGTTCAAAAATCTATCCAACTCAGCTTTCAATGTATTCAATGATACAACCTCCACTGCTCTCTCAGGAAGAAAATTCCCGAGACTAACACCCTCTGAGAGAAGAAATTCCTCCTCATCTCCATCTTAAATTGGAGACCCCTTATTTTTAAACTGAACCCCTAGGGCAGAATTTTATGTTCCACAGGTGGGCGCACGCCCAACCTGATCGGGCATAAAATTGCACAAGTTGGCATTGGGCGAGCATCCTGATGTCATCGCGCACTCGCATGATATTTCGCTTGGCAGTCCCACGTGGCAGTCGGAAGCACGCCAACAATTAAGCAGGCAATTAGGCCATTAGCGGAACGATTGTCTGCAATTTTTCATGGCCCGTCTAACCTTATGGTTGGCAGATGGGCAAATCGGCCAGGCGGCCTTTACATTATTGATGAAACTTCATTCAAGGCTGGAATGAAATCTCCATTAGGAAATAAAAAAAAATCTGGAGACAGCATTTTTATGAGGTATGCTTTCAGGTGTTTGGTTGTGATGCATGGACCTTTTTTGCAGCTTTTTGGTGCTTTATTTTATTATTTGCAAGTCTGCAGCTCCCTGAGGCTCCCGGGCCCGCCGACTGCACGTGCCCGATGAGGGAAAAATTCAGGCCTTAGTTCTAAATTCCCCCATGAGAGGAAACATCCTTTCAGCATCTACCCTGTCAAGCACCTCAGAATCTTATATGTTTTGTGAAGATCAACTCTCAATCTTCTGAACTCCAAAGACAGTGTGGGAGCACAGAGTGTGTCAGGGCCTGATTGCGATGAGGTACGAGTACTAACTTTGGAATTTGGTGTAGGGGCAAAGGAGGTGCTGGTTTTTATATTTTTTTTTCAGTCTCCAGAAGTTGATGAGTGCTCAAGGCTTTAATTAGGTGAGCAGGTTGGTGACATTTAGTGAGCTTTTAAGATTTCACCTCTTGAAAATGTGGGCAGTAGTTTAAACTGGCACTGGGCAGATATAAGTATTGCATTACATTTCTAGCTTAACTAGTTAAACTATTTGGTATAACTACAGACAATGATATTTCTAAACTTGAAATCTGATTAGCTAAATTAAACATAATAAAGTTGGGAGGGTATGTGATGTGTTGCAGCTGTAGCATATGGGAGCTGGTGGACACCAGTGCGATCCACAGCAGTAAGTGCCTGCAGCTCGAGAAACTTAGCCTCCAAGTTGATGAGCTGAGTCTGGGTTTCGGACACTGTGGTGCATCAGGGAGGGGGAAGTTACCTGAATACTTTGTTCCAGGAAGCAGGCGCACTCTTTAAGCCAGGTACTTCAGATTTGGTCCATGGTCAGGGACAGGAGGGTGTGACTATGAGTGAGGCAGGTAAGGGATCCAGAATGTAGCACTGGTGGATCCAGAATGTAGCACTGGTGGAGCCACAGCCCTTGCAATTGTTCAACAAGTTTGAAGTTCTTGCAACTTATGTGGATGAGAGCAGGGATTGCAGGGAGGATGAGCAAACTGACCATGGTGCCATGTTGCAGGGAGTCATTCATGTGTGGGGAGTGAAAAGGAATGTAGTTGTAGTATGGGACAGTATAGATAGAGGGATAGAAACTAGTCTCTGCAACTGAGAGTGAGTCATAGTTCTTTGACAGCTTGACAGTTCCAATGAGAGCTGGACAGCTCTTTTACAGCTCCTTGGCTGCTGGACAGTTCCTTGACAGCTGGAAAGCTCTTTTATCGTTCCTTGACAGCTAGACGGTTCCTTGACAGCTGGACAACTATTTTACAGCTCTTTGACAGTTTGTCTGTGCCAATGGGTTTGTGTGTAAAAGGTGCATTATCATGTTCACTCTTGACAATCCCAAAGGGTGCCTTACCTCTCCCAAAGGGTGGATTACCTCTCTCAAAGGTATCCCAGGACCCTATCCAAAGGGATACCCTGGCTATTCAAATGAACCACCAAGCACAGACTTCCTCTTATCTGTTCTAATCTGCACCCTCTGGAATCCATGCTCCTGTTCTTTCAAAATCCCACTTCAGTGGGGGCAGATGGTGATTTAAATGGCCAGCTGCCTCCGCAAATCACGGAGGCGCGAACCCTATCTCGAGTCCAGTCCCATCCCCACGAAGATAGGAAATGCTAGGTTCGGGGGTGGGCCTTAAAAATTTCGGCCATTTCCGTGATTTTTGCAACGGTGGAGAGCTTCTCCGTCATGGTGTAAATCCAGGCCTCTTGTTTCTCTCTCCACAGATGCTGCCAAATCTGCTGAGTGTTTTCAGCACTTTCTGTTTGTATTTCAAATTTCCAGCATCTGCAGTATTTTGTTTTCATTTTAACAAATGTGAGGAGATGTGCAAATGTCTCCTTTAGAACACGACTCAAACATGCAGGACACGTACGTTCCCTGTACGGTGCATGGAAGAGGAAACCAGTGTTGTCCAGGCTTCTCCTGTAGTAACTTGCACTGAAAGGCTCTGGGTCTTCATTCCACTCTTCTGCTGCCCTGTAAGTACATATCAATCAGTAACAGGCCATCATCTGGCAATATCCTTACCATCCCCCCTCCCTCGTGAAACACGTTTCACAGACAATTTGAGGATATCAGTTCACTCCCCAACTGGGAGTCCGTGTTTTGAAAATCTGTGTTAATGGTCCTTGAATAGTTCATCAGAGGTGAACTCCAGACACTTTCATAGGTAGTTTATCCCTGAATTTTCAACTGACATTTGGGGCCCATGTGGAAAATTAATTCACTCTGTTTTTGAAGTGAAGGTAAAATATTTGGAATTGGTGTTACAATTGAGGAGAACATTACACCCTTCAGGGCTGTTGGGAATTGACACAGCTCGTTCAAAGCCAACACTTAAGTCAACTGTTTGCTACAGAATTCCAAAATTAAATGCACTTTCCTGTTCCATCCAACTGTGTTGCTCCAGATATTTATTCAATGCTTCCCTAAAAGATGCAATGTTCTCTGAGTCAATCAATTGCCATAGCAAAACATTCAACATTCCAACAACCCATTACATGAAAACATTATTCTTAACTTCTCTCCTCACTCTCTTACTGAGAATTCTAAATTGAAGCCTATCATCGCTAATTATCCAAACATGGCCATGTGTGTTGCAACTCTGAATGAGCGTGTTGCAAGTAGGAGGGGCAGTGCAACCCTAAGGGAGAACAAAACTCAGCAGGACACTGTAACATTGAGGGCTTGTGTAAGGCCAAAGGACATTGTGCTGTAACTCTGAGGGAGAGTGTAACTCTGAGGGAGTGTCCAACTCTGAAGGTCAGTGCGCTCTAACTCCCAAGGACAGTGTGCTGAAACTCTGAGGGACGGTGCAACTCCAGGGGACAGTATACTATAACTCCGAGGAACAGCGTACTGTAACTCCGAGGGATGGTATAACTCCTAGGAACAGTGTGCTGTAACTCTGAGGGACTGTGTAACTCCAGGGGATAGTGTACTGTAACTCCGAGGTACAGTGTAACTCCAATAAGCAGTGTGCTGTAACTCCAAAGTACAGTGTAACTCCGAGGGACAGTGTAACTCCAAGGGACAATACGCTGCAACTCCGAGGAACAGTGTAACTCCAAGAAGCAGTGTGCTGTAACTCCGAGGTACAAAGTAACTCCGCAGGATAGTGTAACTCCGAAGGAACAGTGTGCTGTAACTCTAAAGGACAGTGTAATTCCGAGGGACAGTGAAACTTCAAGAAACAGTGTGCTGTAACTCCGAGATACAAAGTAACTCTGCGGGATAGTGTAACTCCGAGGAACAGTGTAACTCCGAGGGACGGTGTACTGTAACGTTGAGGGAGAGTGTAACTCTGTGGACAATTAGCTGTAACTCTGAGGGACAGTGTAACTCTGGGGAGCCCAAGGGACAATTTGCTGTTGGTCCAAGAGATAGTGTAATTCTGAGGGACAGTTTGCTGTAAATCCAAGGTACAGTATAACTCCCAGGGACAGTG
Source organism: Cetorhinus maximus (assembly GCF_964194155.1). Taxonomy (NCBI): domain Eukaryota; kingdom Metazoa; phylum Chordata; class Chondrichthyes; order Lamniformes; family Cetorhinidae; genus Cetorhinus; species Cetorhinus maximus. Next base: position 75,709,949 of record NC_135884.1, on the reverse strand, counting down.
TGCAGTAACTCCAAGAGACAGTGTAACTCTGAAAGACAGTGTACTGTAACCCCGAGAGCCAGGGTATTGTAGCTCTGAGGGACAGTGCAACTACAAGGGACAGTGTAGCTCCATGGAACAACGTCTGTAACTCTGAGGGACATTGTAACTCTGAGGAACAGCATGCTGTAGCTCAGGGGGCCAGTGTAACTCTGAGGAACAGCGTCTGTAACTCTGAGGGACATTGTAACTCTGAGGAACAGAGTCTGTAACTCTGAGGAACATTGTAACTCTGAAGAACAGCATGCTGTAACTCTGAGGAACATTGTAACTCTAAGGAACAGCATGCTGTAACTCTGAGGGACAGTGTAACTCTAAGGAACAGCGTGCTATGACTCCGAGGTACAGTGTAACTGCAAGGCATAGTGCCACTGCGAGAAACAGTGTGCTCTAACTCCAAACAACAGTGTATCTCTGAGGGAAAATGTGCAGTAACTCTAAGGAACAGACTGCCGTAACTTTGAGGGAGAGTGAAAATCTGGGAACAGTCAGCTATAACTCTGAGGGACAAAATAACTCTGAGGAATAGTGTGCTGTAACTCTGAGGGTAAGTGTAACTCTAAGGGACAGTATAATCCCGACGGACAGTGTACTGTAACTCTGAGGGGCAGTTTGCTGTAACGTCGAGGGACGCTTTGCTGAAACTCCGAGGGACAGTGTGCTGTAACTCCAAGGGACAGTGTGCTGTAACTCTGAGGGACACTGTGCTGTAACTCTGAGGGACAGTGTGCTGTAACTCCGAGGGACGGTGTACTGTAACTCCGAGGGACAGGGTGCTGTAACTCTGAGGGACACTGTGCTGTAACTCTGAGGAACAGTGTGCTGTAACTCTGAGGGACAGTGTACTGTAACTCTGAGGGACAGTGTGCTGTAACTTAATGGGCAGTGCGTTGTAACTCTGAGGGACAGTGTGCTGTAACTCCGAGGGACAGAGTGCTGTAACTCTGAGGAACAGTGTGCTGTAACTCTGAGGGACAGTGTACTGTAACTCTGAGGGACAGTGTGCTGTAACTTAATGGGCAGTGCGTTGTAACTCTGAGGGACAGTGTGCTGTAACTCCGAGGGACAGAGTGCTGTAACTCTGAGGGACAGAGTGCTGTAACTCTGAGGGACAGAGTGCTGTAACTCTGAGGGACAGAGTGCTGTAACTCTGAGGGACAGAGTGCTGTAACTCTGAGGGACAGAGTGCTGTAACTCTGAGGGACAGGGTGCTGTAACTCTGAGGGACAGTGTGCTGTAACTCTGAGGGACAGTGTGCTGTAACTCTGAGGGACAGAGTGCTGTAACTCTGAGGGACAGGGTGCTGTAACTCTGAGGGACAGGGTGCTGTAACTCTGAGGGACAGGGTGCTGTAACTCCGAGGGACAGGGCACTGTAACTCCGAGGGACAGTGTGCTGTAACTCCGAGGGACAGTGTGCTGTAGCTCCGAGGGACAGTGTGCTGTAACTCCGAGGGACAGTGTGCTGTAACTGCGAGGGACAGTGTGCTGTAACTCCGAGGGATAGTGTGCTGTAACTCCGAGGGATAGTGTGCTGTAACTCCGAGGGATAGTGTCCTGTAGCTCCGAGGGACAGTGTGCTGTAACTCCGAGGGACAGTGTGCTGTAACTCCGAGGGACAGTGTGCTGTAACTCCGAGGGACAGTGTGCTGTAACTCCGAGGGACAGTGTGCTGTAACTCCGAGGGACAGTGTGCTATAACTCCGAGGGACAGTGTGCTGTAACTCCGAGGGACAGTGTGCTGTAACTCCGAGGGACAGTGTGCTGTAACTCCGAGGGATAGGGCGCTGCAACTCTGAGGGACAGGGTGCTGCAACTCCGATGAATAGAGTGCTGTAATTCTAATGGGCAGTCTGCTGTAACACTGAGGAATGGTGTGTTGTAACTCCGAGGGATAGTGTGCTGTAATTCCAATGGATAGGGCGCTGTAACTCCGATGGGCAGTGTGCTGTAACTGCGAGGGGCAGTGTGCTGTTACTGCGAGGGACAGTGTGCTGTAACTGCGAGGGGCAGTGTGCTGTAACTGCGAGGGGCAGTGTGCTGTAACTGCGAGGGGCAGTGTGCTGTAACTGCGAGGGGCAGTGTGCTGTAACTGCGAGGGGCAGTGTGCTGTAACTGCGAGGGGCAGTGTGCTGTAACTGCGAGGGGCAGTGTGCTGTAACTGCGAGGGGCAGTGTGCTGTAACTGCGAGGGGCAGTGTGCTGTAACTGCGAGGGGCAGTGTGCTGTCACTGCGAGGGGCAGTGTGCTGTAACTGCGAGGGGCAGTGTGCTGTAACTGCGAGGGGCAGTGTGCTGTAACTGCGAGGGGCAGTGTGCTGTAACTGCGAGGGGCAGTGTGCTGTAACTGCGAGGGGCAGTGTGCTGTCACTGCGAGGGGCAGTGTGCTGTAACTGCGAGGGGCAGTGTGCTGTAACTGCGAGGGGCAGTGTGCTGTAACTGCGAGGGGCAGTGTGCTGTAACTGCGAGGGGCAGTGTGCTGTAACTGCGAGGGGCAGTGTGCTGTAACTGCGAGGGGCAGTGTGCTGTAACTGCGAGGGGCAGTGTGCTGTAACTCTGAGTGACATTGTGCTGTAACTCTGATGGACAGTGTGCTATAACTCCGAGGTACAGTGTAACTCCGAGGCATCGTGTCACTCTGAGAAACAGTGTGCTCAAACTCCGAAGAACAGTGTAAGCCTGAGGGAAAATGTGCTGTAACTCCAAGGAACAGTCTGCCGTAACTTTGAGGGACAGTGTAACTCTGTCCTTCAGAGTCATAGCTGACTGTTCCTAATGTAACTCTGAGGGACAGTGTGCTGCAGCTCTGTGGGGCAGTGTGCTGTAACTTTGAGGGACAGTTTGCTGTAACTCCTATGCACAGTGTGCTTTAACTCTGAGGTAGAGTGTCACTCCGAGGCATCATGTCACTCCGAGAAACAGTGTGCTGTAGCTCTGATCAACCGTGTGCTGTAACTCAGAGGAACAGTGTGCTGTAAGTGGAATGGACAGTGTGCTGTAACTGTGAGGGACGGTGTGCTCTAACTCCGATGGGCAGTGAGCTGTAGCTCCGATCGGCCGTGTGCTGTAAATCAGAGGGACAGTGTGCTGTAATTCCGATGGACGGTCTGCTGTAACTCCGATGGGCAGTGTGCTGTAACTCCGAGGGACAGTGTGCTGTAACTCCGATAGACAGTGTGCTGAAGCTCCGAGGGACAGTGTGCTGTAAACGCTGAAGGAGAGTGTGGTATAACTGTGAGGGACAGTGTGCTGTAAGTCCGATGGGCAGAGTGCTGTAACTCTGATGGGTAGTGTGCTGTAATTCTGAGGGACAGTGTGCTGTAACTCTGAGGGACAGTGTGCTGTAACTCCGATAGGGAGTGTGCTGTAACTCCAATTGGCAGTATGCTGTAACTCTGAGGGACAGTGTGCTGTAAACCGAGGGACTGTGTGCTGTAACTCTGAGGGACAGTGTGCTGTAACTCCGAGGGATAGTGTGCTGCAACTCCCAGGGACTGTGAGCTGTAACTCCAAGGAACAGTCTGCTTTAACTTTGAGGGAGATTCTAACTCTGGGAACAGTCAGTTATAACTCTGACGGACACTGTAACTCTGAGGGATAGTGTGCTGTAACTCCGAGGGACAGTGTGCTGTAACTCCGAGGGACAGTGTGCTGTAACTCCGAGGGACAGTGTGCTGTAACTCCGAGGGACAGTGTGTTGTAACTCCGAGGGACAGTGTGCTGTGACCCTGGGGGGCAGTTTGCTGTAACTCTGAGGGATGCTTTGCTGTAACTGAGTGATGCTTTGCTGTAACTCTGAGGGACTCTTTGCTGTAACTCTGAGGGACTCTTTGCTGTAACTCCGAGGGACTCTTTGCTGTAACTCCGAGGGACACTTTGCTGTAACTCCGAGGGACACTTTGCTGTAACTCCGAGGGACAGTGTGCTGTAACTCCGAGGGACAGTGTGCTGTAACTCCGAGGGACAGTGTGCTGTAACTCCGAGGGACAGTGTGCTGCAACTCCGAGGGACAATGTTCTACAACTCCGAGGGACAGTGTGCCGCAACTCCGATGGACAGTGTGCCGCAACTCCAATGGGCAGTGTGCTGTAACTCTGAGGGACAGTGTGCTGTAACTCTGAGGGACAGGGTGCTGTAACTCTGAGGGACAGGGTGCTGTAACTCTGAGGGACAGGGTGCTGTAACTCTGAGGAACAGTGTGCTGTAACTCTGAGGGGCAGTGTGCGGTAACTGCGAGGGACAGTGTGCCATAACTCTGAGGAACAGTGTGCTGTAACTCTGAGGAACAGTGTGCTGTAACTCTGAGGGGCAGTGTGCTGTAACTGCGAGGGACAGTGTGCTGTAACTCTGAGGGACAGGGTGCTGTAACTCTGAGGGACAGTGTGCTGTAACTCTGAGGGACAGTGTGCTGTAACTGCGAGGGACAGTGTGCTGTAACTCTGAGGGACAGGGTGCTGTAACTCCGATGGACGGTGTGCTGTAACTCTGAGGAACAGTGTGCTGTAACTCAGAGGGACAGGGTGCTGTAACTCTGAGGGACAGAGTGCTGTAACTCTGAGGGACAGTGTGCTGTAACTGCGAGGGACAGTGTGCTGTAACTCTGAGGGACAGGGTGCTGTAACTCCGATGGACGGTGTGCTGTAACTCTGAGGAACAGTGTGCTGTAACTCAGAGGGACAGGGTGCTGTAACTCTGAGGGACAGAGTGCTGTAACTCTGAGGGACAGTGTGCTGTAACTCTGAGGGACAGTGAGCTGTAACTCTGAGGGACAGTGTGCTGTAACTCTGAGGGATAGTGTGCTGTAACTCTGAGGAACAGTGTGCTGTAACTCTGAGGGACAGGGTGCTGTAACTCTGAGGGACAGGGTGCTGTAACTCTGAGGGACAGTGTGCTGTAACTCTGAGGGACAGTGTGCTGTAACTCCGAGGGACAGTGTGCTGTAACTCCGAGGGACAGTGTGCTGTAACTCCGAGGGACAGTGTGCTGTAACTCCGAGGGACAGTGTGCTGTAACTCCGAGGGACAGTGTGCTGTAACTCTGAGGGACAGTGTGCTGTAACTCCGAGGGACAGTGTGCTGTAACCCTGAGGGACAGTGTGCTGTAACTCTGAGGGACAGTGTGCTGTAACTCCGAGGGACAGTGTGCTGTAACTGTGAGGGATTGTGTGCTCTAACTCCGATGGGCAGTGTGCTGTAATTCCGAGGGACAGGGTGCTGTAACTCCGAGGGACAGTGTGCTGTAACTCCGAGGGACAGTGTGCTGTAACTCCGAGGGACAGTGTGCTGTAACTCCGAGGGACAGTGTGCTGTAACTCCGAGGGACAGTGTGCTGTAACTCTGAGGGACAGTATGCTGTAACTCTGAGGGACAGTGTGCTGTAACTCTGAGGGACAGTGTGCTGTAACTCTGAGGGACAGTGTGCTGTAACTCTGAGGGACAGTGTGCTGTAACTCTGAGGGACAGTGTGCTGTAACTCTGAGGGACAGGGTGCTGTAACTCTGAGGGATAGTGTGCTGTAACTCCGATGGGCAGTGTGCTGTAACTCTGAGGGACAGGGTGCTGTAACTCTGAGGGACAGGGTGCTGTAACTCAGATGGGCAGTGTGCTGTAACTCTGAGGGACAGAGTGCTGTTACTCTGAGTGACAGTGTGCTGTAACTCTGAGGGACAGAGTGCTGTTACTCTGAGTGACAGGGTGCTGTAACTCTGAGTGACAGGGTGCTGTAACTCTGAGGGACAGTGTGCTGTTACTCTGAGTGACAGTGTGCTGTAACTCTGAGGGACAGTGTGCTGTAACTCTGAGGGACAGAGTGCTGTTACTCTGAGTGACAGTGTGCTGTAACTCTGAGGGACAGTGTGCTGTAACTCCGAGGGACAGTGTGCTGTAACTCCGAGGGACAGTGTGCTGTTACTCTGAGTGACAGGGTGCTGTTACTCTGAGTGACAGGGTGCTATAACTCTGAGGGACAGGGTGCTGTAACTCTGAGGGACAGTGTGCTGTTACTCTGAGTGACAGGGTGCTGTTACTCTGAGTGACAGGGTGCTATAACTCTGAGGGACAGGGTGCTGTAACTCTGAGGGACAGTGTGCTGTAACTCTGAGTGACAGGGTGCTGTAACTCTGAGTGACAGGGTGCTGTAACTCTGAGGGACAGTGTGCTGTAACTCTGAGGGACAGTGTGCTGTTACTCTGAGTGACAGGGTGCTGTAACTCTGAGGGACAGGGTGCTGTAACTCTGAGGGACAGTGTGCTGTAACTCTGAGGGACAGTGTACTGTAACTCTGAGGGACAGAGTGCTGTAACTCTGAGGGACAGTGTACTGTAACTCTGAGGGACAGGGTGCTGTAACTCTGAGGGACAGTGTGCTGTAACTCTGAGGGACAGGGTGCTGTAACTCTGAGGGACAGTGTACTGTAACTCTGAGGGACAGTGTACTGTAACTCTGAGGGACAGGGTGCTGTAACTCTGAGGGACAGTGTACTGTAACTCTGAGGGACAGGGTACTGTAACTCTGAGGGACAGTGTACTGTAACTCTGAGGGACTGTGTGCTGTAACTCTGAGGGACAGTGTGCTGTAACTCTGAGGGACAGTGTGCTGTAACTCTGAGGGACAGTGCGCTGTAACTCTGAGGGACAGGGCGCTGTAACTCTGAGGGACAGTGTGCTGTAACTCTGAGGGACAGGGTGCTGTAACTCCGATTGGCGGTGTGCTGTAACTCTGAGGGACAGTGTGCTGTAACTGTGAGGGGCAGCGTGTGAAAACCCTGAGGAGAACTGAAACACTTCGGTGTGTTGCAGCACAACAAAATATAAAATAGGAGTTGGAGTAGGTTATTTGCCCCTTGAACCTGCTCTGTCATTCAATCAGATCATGGCTGAACCTTTAACTTCACTCCACCTTCCCACATTGTCCCCTTAGCCATTTAATTCCTTTGTAGCCAAAAATGAATCAACCTCTGTCCTGAATATACTCCATCACTGAGCGTCCACAGCTCTCTACAGAAGTGAATTCCAAAGATTGAGTAAAGAAATTTCTCTTCATCTCAGTCCTAAATGGCTGACCCATTACTCTTAGATTGTGACCCCCATGTTCTCGATTCCCCAGCCAGGAAAATACTTTCTCAGCATCTAACCTGTGAAAAACCTTCAGAAATTTATCTTTCAACTAGATCACTTCTGATTCTTCCAAAGTCCAGGAACCAAAGACCTAGGCTACTGAATTTTTCCCCATAGGACAATCCCCTCATAACTGGAACCGTCCTTTGATGAAAGATTACAAAGCTGAAGCATTAATTTTGTTTCTGTCTCCACTGTTGCTGCCATAACCTGCTGAGTTTTCCAATAATTTCTGTTTTATTTCAGTTTTCCTGCATTCACAGTATTTTGCTTTTTTAGTAAACCTTCATTGTAGCCTTTCCAGTGCAAGTATGTTCTCCCTTAGGTAAGGAGACTCAAACTGCACACAGTTGTGACCTCTACAATGCTCTGTATAATTATAGTAAGACTTTTTTACTGTTCTACTGCAATTCCTTTGTAACAAAAGCTAACATACCGTTTGTTTTCCTAATTGCTTACTGTACCTGCACATTAATTTTCTGTGATTCATTTATAAGGATATCTAGGTTCCTCTGAATGCAGACATTTCGCAGTCTCTCACCATTCAAAAAATATTCTACATATTTAATTTTCCGACCAAAGTGGACAAATTCATATTTCACCACATTGTATTCCGTTTGCTATGGTTCTTGCCCACTCATCCCAGCTGTTTGTATCCCTTTGAAGTGCTTTACTCCTGACCACTGCTTATTTTCCTAACTAACTGTATTCTCAACAAACTTAGATACATCATATTCAGTGCCCTCATGTGAGTCATTAATAGATTGCAAATAGCTGAGCCTTAGCACTGATTCTTGTGGTACACCACTAGTTACAGCCTGCCAACCTAAAAATGTTGCAATTATTCCTACTCTCTGCTTCCTGTCCATTAACCAATCCTCAATCCATGTGAATATATTACTTCCAATCCCATGAATCCTAACCTTTTGCAATAACCTCTTGTATGACATCTAATGGAATGCGTTTTGAAAATCCAAATACATTATATCCAGTAGTTTCCCCTTATCCATCCTACCAGTTGGATGTGTTAAACATGATTTCCCTTTCATGAAACTGTATTGACTCTGCTTAATCATGTTATGATTTTCTAAATGCCCAGTTACCATGCCCCAATAATAAATTCTAGCATTTTGCCTACTGCTGATGTTAAGTTGACTGGCCTTTAAATCCACATTTTCTCTCTTCCTTCTTTCTAAAACAGTAGGATTATGTTTGCTACATTCTAATTCTTGGGAATTTAAAAAATTCTGGAAGATCAAAACCAATGTATCCACTATCAAGAGGACTTGGATAGGCTAAGTGAATGAGCTAGAACATGGCAGATGGAATATAGTGTGAATAAGTGTGAAGTCATTCACTTTGGTAGATAAAACAGAAAGGCAGAATATTTTTTAAATGGTGAGAGGTTGGGAAGTGTGGGTGCCCAAAGGGACCTGGGTGTCCTTGTTTAAGAGTCACTAAAAGTTAGCATGCAAGTGCAACAAGCAATTAGGAAGGCAAATGGTATGTTGGCCTTCATCGTAAGGGGATTTGAGTACAGGAGTAAGGATGCCTTGCTGCAGTTGTATAGATCCTTGGTGAGACTTCACCTGGAATATTGTGTACAGTTTTAGTCCCATTACCTATACCTGTACGAGGGATATACTTGCCATGGAGCGAGTGCAATGGAGGTTCATCAGATTAATCCCTGGGATGGCAGGATTGTTTTATGAGGAGAGATTGGGGAGACTGGGTCTGTATTCCCTAGAGTTTCAAAGAATGAGGGGTGGCCTCATTGAAACTTACACAATTCTTACAGGGCAGATGTAGATAAGTTGTTTCCCCTGGCAGGTGAGTCTAAAACCAGGGGACATAATCTCAGGACAAAAGGTATGCCTTAAGACTGAGGTGAGGAGGAATTTCTTCACAAAGGGGGTGGTGAATCTTTGGAATGCTCTACCCCAGAGGGCTGTAGAAGAGCAATCATTGAGCATATTCAAAATGGAAATCATTAGATTTCTGGAGACTAATGGCATCAAGGGATATGGGGATAGTGCGGGAAAGTGGTGTTGAAGTAGATGATCAGCCATGATCTAACTGAATGTCAGAGCCTGCTCAATGGGCTCACTCCTGTTCCTATGTTTCTATCTCTGTACCTCTTTTAAAACCCTAGGATTAAGGCCATGAGGTCCAGGGGATTTGTTGACTTTTAGTCATATTAATTTCTCCAGTACTATTTCTTCAATTATACTGATTTCTTTAAGTTCCTCATTTTCATTTGACCCTAGGTTCACCATCATTTCCAGATTTTAATTTTATCATTTCTGTTGTGAAGACAGATCTGTTTAATAGTTCTGCTATTTCTTTCTTCCCCATTATAATTTCCGATGTCACTGTGTCTAACTTTGTGGGACAGCGTGCAGTGATTCCATGAGGCAGTACGACCTCTAGAGGTAGTGTGTATCTGAGGGACAATTAACTCTGAGGGGCAATATCTGGTAACTGTGAGGGGCCGGGTAACTCTGAGGGACAGTGTAACTATGAGAACAGGGTGTTATAACTCGGAGGCCAAGTGTGCTGAAACTCTGAGTGGGCAGTAAAAGGACAGAATGCGGTAGCAGAGAGGGGTAGTGTGTGATAAATCTGAGGAGCAGTAAAACTCTAAACAGCAGTATAAATCTGAAGGGGCAGTATTACTCTGAAGGGCGGCATCCGAGGAGAATTGTACAATACCCTTGAGGGAGATAGGAACTCCGACAGGCAGTATAATTCTGAAGGGCAGCATGAAATAACTCCGTAGGGCAGTGAAGCTTTAAGGGTCCACATGCTTTGACTCTGAGGGGCACCATTACTCTGAGGCAGTAGAACTTGAGAGGCAGTATGCAGCAAGTATGAAGGGCTGTGAGCAGTAACTCTGTGTGGCAGTATAACTTTCAGAGGTATTATAACTAACTCCAAGGGGCAGCCGAACTCTGAGGGGCATTTTGTGGTAACACTGAGGGACAGTGTCGCTCTGAGGAACAGGGAGGGAGTGGCTGTTGGTATCTGTGAAGGGCCAAATGCTGGTAACTCCAAATGTTGCTCCTGTAGTATCGCAATCAGGTTACCATGCCATTATGTTTCTGCACTCATGCACTAATCCAGTTTTTTAAGCTCTTTGCATGGAATATGACTTTGTGTTCTGTATCAATTTCACACTAACAAAGTTCAGTTTTGAGAAGAAATTGATACTCACTTGGCTGGAAAAACTCTTGTGATACCTCCATCGGTGGCCACAAAAACTGCAAGCAGACCCAGCCTGTGTTTGAGGGAAAGCAAGGGAGAAAGACAAAGACCAGGTGTGAAAGTGATAGAGAGAGATTGAGTTAATAGAGAAAGAGACAGACAAAAGACAGAGTGAGTGAAACAAAGAGAAATAGAGAGAGAGAAAGAAAGAGGAAAAAAGAGATGGAGCGATAAAATGAAGAAAGACAGGTAGAAAATCAGGAGAGTGAGGCACAAAAATACAGAGGATGAAGAATATGGAAATAGACAGTAAGACCAACACACAGAAAACAAGACAGAGAGACCCAGAAAGAGGGAGCAAGTGAGAAAAAGGGAGAAGGGGGATAAAAACAAATCACGTTAGTGCTCAGTTCAACAAAATAACATTTATCAGTGGATTCTCAGTTCTGAAAGGAACGTCTTTGAACATTCCTGCTGATTTATCCTCTATGTGCTTCACTTGAATCCTCTTGCACCCAATTACTTTAAAACATCTATTTCCCTGGTCAAAAGTGAGCTTCACACAATCATACATAAGTTAAATTCTTGTTTATCATTTGGGTCAAAGACACGGACAAAGCAAGATTCACTATTGTGCAGTCAATCCCTGGCTGCCTGAGCAGTTTATCAAAACATATTCACTTTCAGAAGAGTTGGCGGCAGCAACAACAAGGACCCAAGTCTCACAAATTTCACCCTGTATTTGCTCAGAGCACATAAAGGGTAATGAGGCAAGTCAAAGAAATCCCCTTGATCCTACGCATTCTTTAGCAATCTGGGTGTAACAGAGATTCAATTGATGGCACTGTCTTTGCAGGGGCTGCACAGACAGGAAAAATCTCCTTGGGATATTTTACTATGTTGAAGGTGCTATATAAATGCAAGTTGTTGCTATTATGTGAATGTATTGCAATGTAATTTGATACCTGACTCAGCACAGCTCAGGAATCAAGTTAGGACTTCTTTTGTTTCTATAAATCAGTTAACCAGCCAAGTCATCAAGGAACAGAAACAAAGCATTTTTACTCCACTCCTCATGTGCCTCATGTTGCGTTACTAATGGAGTGACTGTCATTTTCTGTAGCCTTGTTACTCTCACCTCTACCTTCTGCAGTGGCAATGAACTGAATGATTTTTTTCATCTGCCTCAATAATCCAAGCAGGACCAAGGACTTACGTGTGCAAGTCGTGATTCCTCCAGACTTTCTCCACTAATTTGGCAGTGATCCCAGAATCCAGGATCAAATTATAGATTAGATCCGAATCACCTGGAAAAACACAGAGACAAGGTGTGAGTGCTAGTGAGAGATTGCTGGGCTTGGCCCTGCTGCAATTTATACAGAAGTTATGAGGTCCTCAGCCTCTCACATTAACACCTCTCTGATCAAATAATAGCCTTATGCCTGCTCACTTGGAATGACTAGGACAACAACATCAATTGTGTTGTGAGTTTATACAAAGAGAACTCAGGCCTTGCTTTGAATAGATTTCAAACAGCAAGTGTAGCTGACAGGTCTAACTGCAGCAACTGTGAATGGGGAAAGGTTGCTCCCTAAGGCCTTTCAGCCATAGCACACCAAGAGACTGGAAACTGTATAGACCCCTGGGCTGTATGCCTGACATGGAATGCATATTTTGAATATCGCAATTGTATTGAGGCGCCTCAGAATGGAACATGCTGTATGGAGAAAAGTTGAATTTTCTTGCATGTTCTGTAATTTTCAATTTGAAATGTCCCCGCGTAAAATTCCTCCCTTTGTTGCAGCGTTGTCAGCGCTCCTGCACGACAGAGGACAAAGAGAGGAAAGAAATGCTAAGAATGCTTAAACAATTATGTTAGAAATATCAGTGTGGAATTATAGCTCGTTACTGATTCACCAACCAATGCAAACAATCTTTCACTATTTGCACTCTCTAAACCTTTCAGAATTTTGAAAACATCTTTACGTGTTTCTGTTGCAGTAAGAAAGCTTCACTTTATACAAGTTTCATAATCTCTGATTCCTGATATTATTCCAATGGACTGTTCCTGCCCCTTTCCAAGGCTTGAATATCTTTCCAATAACAGGCTGCTCAGGACTCTACAAAGAACAAAAAGAACAAAGAAAAATACAGCACAGGAACAGGCCCTTTGGCCCTCCAAGCCTGCGCTGATCATATTGCCCGTCAACTAAAATATTTTGCACTTCCGGGGTCCGTATCCCTCTATTCCCATCCTATTCATGTATTTGTCAAGCTGCCTCTTAAACACCACTATCGTACCTGCTTCCACTACCTCCTCTGGCAGCAAATTCCAGACACTCACTACCCTCTGCGTAAAAAACTTGCCCCGCACATCTCCTCTATAGTTTTCTCCTCTCACCTTAAATCTATGTCCCCTAGTAATTGACTCTTCAACCCTGGGAAAAAGCTTCTGACTATCTACTCTGTCCATGCCACTCATGATTTTGTAAACTTCTATCAAGTCGCCCCTCAATCTCCGTTGCTCTAGTGAGAACAATCCAAGTTTCTCCAACCTCTCCTCATAGCTAATAACCTCCAGACCAGGCAGCATCCTGGTAAACCTCCCCTGCACCCTCTCCATTATATTAATTATAAATAAAATTAAAATTAAACAAAATTAAAAGATCAAAAAAAACAAACCTGGGCCTAACCACATCCTTGCTCTCCTCTGTGCATGAGCCAGAATCTCATATATTCTTTTCCACCTTTGCACCTGAAAGCAGGCATAAAATATCCCATGGCACTGTTTTGAAGAACAGGGGAGCTCTTCCCAGTATCCTGGCCAATGTTTATCCCTCAATCAACATCACAAGAAAATCAGATTATCTGGTCATTGTTACATTGCTGTTCGTTGGAGTTTGCTGTCTGCCAGGTTTCCTATATTACAACAGTGACTACACTTAAAATGTATTTAATTGGCTTAATAAAGCACTTTGGAATGTCCTGTGATCATGAAAGGTGCTAAATAAATGCATGTCTTTCTTCTCTTTCTTTGACTGTACCAGCACTTTGTTATGAGCCTTACTATTTAGAGTGAACTTCCTTTCACTGGTCTTTTCAAAATTCTCTGTCTTAACTAGTTTGGACTAATGTAATACCTCCCTGTGCAGAGTCCCAGTACATATAATCAGCTCATGCTTATAAAAATTAAGCATTAAAAAATGAACAGCTAAAAAGATAAAAATGATCAAGGTCAGTGATGCTTAAGGTCAAGAGATATAACAAGGGTAAAAAAAAACAAAAAAAAACAAAAAACTACTGCGGATGCTGGAAATCCAAAACAAAAACAAAAAAACACAAAAAACAAAAACTCGCAGACGCTTCCTCCTACCTCTCCCTGGACCATGACCCCACCACTGAACATCAAGCCATTGTTTCCAGGACTGTCACTGACCTCATCTCCTCTGGAGATCTTCCTCCCACAGCTTCCAACCTGATAGTCGCCCAACCTCGGATGGCCCGCTTCTATCTCCTACCCAAAATCCACAAACAGAACTGTCCCGGCAGACCGATCGTGTCAGCCTGTTCCTGACCCATGGAACTCATTTCTCGTTATCTTGACTCCCTTCTCTCTCCCCTTGTCCAGTCCCTTCCCACCTACATCCGTGATTCCTCTGACACCTTACGTCACATCAACAATTTCCAGTTCCCTGGCCCCAACCGCTTCCTCTTCACCATGGACGTCCAATCCCTCTACACCTCCATCCCCCACCAGGATGGTCTCAGGGCCCTTAGCTTCTTCCTTGAACAGGGGCCCGAACAATCCCCATCCACCACTACTCTCCTCCGTCTGGCTGAACTTGTTCTCACACTGAACAATTTCTCCTTTAACTCCTCTCACTTCCTCCAAATAAAAGGTGTGGCTATGGGTACCCACATGGGCCCCAGCTATGCCTGTCTCTTTATGGGGTATGTGGAACATTCCTTGTTCCAGTCCTACTCCGGCCCCCTCCCACAACTCTTTCTCCGGTACATCGATGATTACTTTGGTGCGGCTTCACGCTCTCGTCTGGACCTGGAAAAATTTATTAATTTTGCTTCCAATCTCCACCCCTCCATCATTTTCACATGGTCCATCTCTGACACTTCCCTTCCCTTCCTTGACCTCTCTGTCTCAATTTCTGATGATAGACTGTCCACCAATATCCATTACAAGCCTACTGACTCCCACAGCTACCTCGACTACAGCTCCTCACACCCCGCCTCCTGTAAGGACTCCATCCCATTCTCTCAGTTCCTTCGCCTCCGTCGTATCTGTTCTGATGATGCTACCTTCAAAAACAGTTCCTCTGACATGTCCTCCTTCTTCCTTAACCGAGGTTTTCCATCCACGGGATGGACAGGGCCCTCAACCGTGTCCGGCCCATCTCCCGTGCATCCGCCTTCACGCCTTCTCCTCCCTCCCAGAAATATGATAGGGTCCCCCTTGTCCTCACTTATCACCCCACCAGCCTCCGCATTCAAAGGATCATCCTCCGCCATTTCCGCCAACTCCAGCACGATGCCACCACCAAACACATCTTCCCTTCACCCCCCCCGGCGGCATTCCGTAGGGATTGTTCCCTCCGGGACACCCTGGTCCACTCCTCCATCACCCCCTACTCCTCAACCCCCACCTATTGCACCTCCCCATGCCCATGCAGAAGATGCAACACCTGCCCCTTCACTTCCTCTCTCCTCACCGTCCAAGGGCCCAAACACTCCTTTCAAGTGAAGCAGCATTTCACTTGCATTTCCCCTAACTTAGTCTACTGCATTCATTGCTCCCAATGCGGTCTCCTCTACATTGGAGAGACCAAATACAAACTGGGCAACCGCTTTGCAGAACACCTGCGGTCTGTCCGCAAGAAAGATCCAAACCTCCCTGTCGCTTGCCATTTTAACACTCCACCCTGCTCTCTTGCCCACATGTCTGTCCTTGGCTTGCTGCATTGTTCCAGTGAAGCCCAACGCAAACTGGAGGAACAGCACCTCATCTTCCGACTAGGTACTTTACAGCCTTCCGGGCTGAATATTGAATTCAACAACTTTAGATCTTAAACTCCCTCCCCCCATCCCCACCCCGTTTCTTCCCCCTCCCTTTTGTTTTTGTCAATAATTTATATAGATTTTTCTTTTCCCACCTATTTCCATTATTTTTAAATCTATAACTGTAATACCTTGTCAGTCTTTCCACCCCACCCCCACTAGAGCTGTACCTTGAGTGTCTTGCCATCCATTCTTAATTAGCACATTTTCTTAGATAATATCACCACCTTCAACACCTCTTTGTTCCTTTTGTCTGTGACATCTTTTGATAATCTGCTCCTATCACTGCTTACTTGTCCCTACAACCACCCCCGCCCCCTCAACTTCTCTCCACCCCGCACCCCCCCCCCACCTTAAACCAGCTTATATTTCACCCCTCTCCTAACAATACTCAGTTCTGCTGAAGGGTCATGAGGACTCGAAACGTCAACTCTTTTCTTCTCCGCCGATGCTGCCAGACCTGCTGAGTTTTTCCAGATATAACAAGGGGATGCTTCTAAAATTTATTACATACGAACATACAAACAAGGATCAGGAGTAAGCCATTCAGGAGTAAGCCTTGAGCCTGCTCCACCATTTAATAAGATCATGGCTGATCTGATAGTAACCTGGAATCTGCATCCCACCTACCGCTGATAACCTATCACACCCTCGCTTACCAAGAATTTATCCACCTCTGCTTTAAAAATATTCAAAGACTCTGCTTCCACCACCTTTTCAGGAAGAGTTTCAAAGACTCACGGCCCTCTGAGTGAAAAAAATTTCTCTCTTTGAATGGGCGACCCCTTATTTTTAAACAGTCACCCCTAGTTCTAGATTCTCCCACAAGAGAAAACACCCTCTCCACATCCACCCTGTCACGACCCCTCAGGATCCTATATGTTTCAATCAAGTCAACTCTTACTCTTCTAAACTCCAGTGGATATAAGCCTAGTCTGTCCAACCTTTTCTCATAAGACAACTCACCCGTTCCAGGTATTAGTCTGGTCAACCTTCTCTCAACTGCTTCCAACGCATTTACATAGTTTCTTAAATATGGTGACCAATACTGTACACAGTACTCCAAATGTGGTCTCACCAATGCCCTGTACAGCTGAAGCAAATCCTCCCTATTTTTGTATTCAATTTCCCTGCAATAAATGATAACATTCTATTAGCTTTCCTAATTACTTGCTGTATTTGCATACTAGCCTTCTGTGATTCATGCACTAGGACACCCAGATCCCTCTGCACCTCAGAGCTCTGCAATCTCTCACTATTTAGATAATATGCTTCTCTTTCATTCTTCCTGCCAAGATGGACAATTTCACATTTTCCCACATTAACTCCATCTGCCAGATCTTTTCCCATTCACTTATACTTCTATATCTGTTTGTAGCTTCCTTATGTCCTTTTCACAATTTACTTTCCTACCCATCTTTGTGTCACCAGCAAATTTGGCAACCATCCCTTCAATCCCTTCATCCAAGTCATTTATATAAATTGTAAACAGTTGAGGTCCCAGCACTGATCCCTGTGGCACGCCACTCATTACATCTTGCCAACCTGAAAAAGACCCATTGATGCCTACTCTCTGCTTCCTGTTAGTGGCCAATCTTCTATCCATGTCAATATGTTACCCCCTATACCATGAGCTTTTATGTTCCGCAATAACCTTTGATGTGGCCCTTTATCAAATGTCTTCTGGGAATATAAGTACAGTATATCCATCGATTCCCCTTTATCCACAGTGCATGTCACTTCCTCAAAGAACTTCAATAAGTTGGTTAAACATGATTTCCCTTTCACAAAACCATGTTGACTCTGCCTGATGACCTTCAGCTTATCCAAGTGCCCTGTCATAACTTCTTTAATAATAGCTTCTAACATTTTCCCTTTGACAGATGTTAAGCCAACTGGCCTGTAGTTTCCTGCTTTCTGTCTCCTTCTCTTTTTGAATAATGGAATTACATTTGCATAGTCTGTGTCAAGGGTGAGAAGCAGGGACTGAGGGAATTTGGACACTGATAAGGCAGAAGCTGTAAACGACATTGTGTGTGCATGTGCATGTGCGCTTTGAGACCACTGTAAGACTCTTTTTTAAAAAATTCATTCATGGGATGTGGGCTTCGCTGGCTGGGCCAGCATTTATTGCCCATCCCTAGTTGTCTTCTCAAGGGCAATTAGGGATAGGCAATAAATGCTGGCCCAGCCAGCAAAGCCCACATCCCGTGAATGAATTTAAAAAAAGACTGGGACTTTAGACAGATTAAGCTTGTAGAGTATCAAGATATGGATCATGAGATTACTTCCCTCTATCCAAGGAAGGAACAGGGCAACTGTTCCTTCTTGTGTGCTATTGCTTCAGCATTGTGTACACTAAGACTAATGTTAAAACTTGCTGTCAAACAGACTAGTTGCAACCCAGTTTGGTGTCAGAGATTCGAATTCTCTTACACTGCCTTTGTTCCATATTCCATAGCTAATAAAAACCTACTGATCTCAGTCTTATAAATTACAATTTCCCCAGCATCCACAATGTTCTTGGGGCGAGAATTCTAGAGTTCCACTACCATTTTTGTGATTTCACTCTTGAATAATTGAACTCTAATTTTAAGATTGTGCTGTATTGTTCTGGAATGCTCCACCAGTGGAAATAATTTCTCTGTATCTACCTTATTGAATCCTTTTATTATTTTAAACATCTCAATAAGGTCACCTCTTAATCTTATAAACTCAAGAGGCTACAAAATCAAGCTTATACAACCTGTCCACATAAATTAACCCTCTAAGCTCTGTGTAATTCTGGAGAATCTGTCACCTCCAAGGCCAATATATCCTTCTGATGATGAAGTGCTTGGAACTAATGCTATATTAAAGTCAAATATTTAGAGGTCACAGCTCTTCAATGCTCATCAATACTTAAAGACCCAGAGATGAACTCTGTTGAAACTAAAAGCAGCGATTAACTCTCTGTTGAAATACTTAAAAATCTAAAGGTTCCCAAAATGTGCTTACCACATTAACAACTTGACAGGTTTAAAAATTCTGCTCAAGCACTAGCTAAACCTGAATCGACAGGGTGACACTGGTTAGACAACTGGCAATGCTGAGTTTGATTTCTGTCTGTCAAATGTTCCATTCCCAATAGCCTAAGAAAGACTCACTATGGCAGAGATAAAAACAAAAAGCTAAAAGCTACTGCGGATGCTGGAAATCCAAAAGGCTTGACATCCAATGCATCAATGACCCAGATTTTGCAATCTGTTCATTACCCTTACACATGTCCACAGACTTTTGCACTGAAACTGTGCATGATTAGGTAACCATTTCAGTGCAATGTCTCTACTGGGATATGCATCACCTGGGCAAGCAACAGTGCATCTCCTTAACCAATCAGATTGAAGAATCTTTACTGAGGCACAGTCTGAACCAGGAAGTGTCTGTCAGTATAGTTAATTCCATGTCAAAATCACATACAGAAAACAAAGAAAGGGAAATACAGATGGGATTTAATGAGAGAGAGAGGGGGAGAAAGTATTTAAAAAGTTTTATTTAAATATTTTTAAAATTAAATCTCCAGCAATAATTAAAATCTGAAGGAATCAGATTTCACAATTATAAAAGTTAATTTTCAGTGTCAGAGGCATTCTTTGGTAGTAACTAGGGCGAAACATGATGTTAAAAATCCACTTATACTAGAAAGGGAGAGCTCTAACATTTTCTGGTGACTTTAATTTGTATCTATCTTATTTGTATATAAGTCCCGCAACTTCATGCTCTTCCATGTGTCCAATGCCTAGTCTCTTAGTGAGATACTAGTATAACAAAGCTTTAGGGAAACTCAGTATCCTCTTAATTTCCGCATTAAACTCCATGAGCAATCACCAGAAGTTGCTGTCTGATTTGTACGTTAATAATAGTGAGCAGTGATAAATTGCATACAATCTTTCAAACGTGATCCTATCAACACATTACAAAGTGCGAGAATAACCTGCTTCAATTTAGAATGGTTAGAAGCTAAGCACAGGCTAGCAGTCGAGCCAGGATCTTTCTGGTCTCCATGGCTCAATTACAATCTGCCTTTACCAATCTAGTCAGTGGAACCCTGGAGGGTGATTGACTGTGGTATGGAAATATAAAAATGCAGGACGTGGGCCTAACTGAATAAAGGCTAAATGCAGTCCAACAAAGATGGAGTTAAGGAACTTTTTTTTGTTCCAAATGCAAAACGCGTTGAGAATTGACAGCAGTCGGTTGTGAAATTTATTGAATTCTGGATCAGAAGTTCTTGAGTTCAATCTCATGTTGTTGGGAGACAATGTAAAAAAGTTTAGGTTTAATAATTATTTACAATTAGTTTGTAGTTTAGTTATGTTCAATGATCAAGTAATCGAAGTATACTAATCAATTAACCCAACATGGTATTCTGCTCAATTGTATACAATGCAGGACATTAGTACATCACATGACTGGCTCTTTGTTTGCAGTCACATCCCCACTTGGCAAGTGAGAAATACCACATGAACCAAGCCATGTAAAGTTATGCTCTCACGGTCCAATTACAGAACAAATGCTGCAAAGCCGTCAAGGTTGAGCAGTCCAAATCTGGGACCATTACTCCCCGGCAATTAAAACTTATCAGTGGTACTCATTCCTATAACTCAGAGCCCTATTGTGTAAAGAAAACAGCTATGAAGTGTGAAACAGTTAGTCCTATTTCCTGAGAATTAATTTAGTCCTTTTAATTTGTAGAATTGTAAAAAGAGAAGCAGTCACTTTCTTTCACAACATATAACCATCTTTGTTTCTGTAAACTTGGAATTAAGTTCTGTAATCAGTTTTTCTAGTTCTTTTGACTTTTATTCCTTGTGAACATGTATTATTTGAATGTATTATGCTGTATCTTGTAGGTGTATCCTTTTACCTCGGTTTTAATATACTGGCTATCTTTATATTGATTTTAATGATTTTTATACCCAATTCATGTTGTAGTGACTCTGTAATCTCTGTATTAGTTTAAGGCTATGCATCACTCTTTACTATTTTTCATCCATTTATACAAAGCACTGGCAGATACTACAAAACATATAATAGCAAAAGCAGTTCCTGTTCAAGGGAGGCTGTGGCGTGGTGGTATTATCCGCTGGACTAGTAATCCAGAGACCCAGGGTAATACTCTGGGGACCCGAGTTCGAAATCCCACCATGGCAGATGGCGGAACCAATGAAAATATGGAAGTAAAAGTCTCTAGTAAAAACACATCTGGTTCAAAAATGCCCTTTAGGGAAGGAAATCTGCTGTCCTTACCTTGTCTGGCCTACATGTGAATCCAGACCCACAGCAATGTGGTTGACTCTTAAATGCCCTCTGAAATGGCCTAGCAAGCCACTCAGTTATATCAAGCTGCTAGAAAGTCAATAAAAAGGAATGAAACCAGACAGACCACCCAGCATCGACCTAGGTACTGGAAATGACAACGACAAACCCAACCCTGACGAACAAGCAAAGACCTCCTTACTAACATGTAGGGGCTTGTGCCAAAATTGGGAGAGCTGTCTCACAGTCTAGTCAGGCAACAGCCTGACATAGTCATGCTCACGGGAATCATACCTTACAGATAATGTCCCAGACATTACCATCCCTGGGTGTGTCCTGTCCGGCAGGACAGACCCAGCAGAAGTGACGGCAAAGTGCTATAGCTATACAGTTGGGAGGGAGATGTCCTGGGAGTCCTCAACATCGGCTCTGGACCCCATGAAGTGTCATGGCAACAGGTCAAACATAATGCCTCCTCAGCTCCTCCATGTTGAATACCACTTGGAGGAAGCACTGAGGGTGGCAAGGGCAAGAATGTATTCTGGATGGGGGACTTCAATGTCCATCACCAAGAGTGGCACAGTAGCGCCACCACAGACCGAGCTGGCCGAGTCCTAAAGGACATAGCTGCTAGACTAGGTCTGCACCAGGTGGCGAGGGAACCAACAAGATGGAAAAATATACTTGACCTCGTCCTCACCAACTTGCCTGCCACAGATGCATCTGTCCATGACAGTATTGGTAGGAGTGACCGTCGCACAGTCTTGTGGCAACAAAGTCCCGTCTTCACATTGAGGATACCCTCCATTGTGTGGTCTGGCACTACTACTGTGCTAAATGGGATAGATTTTGACCAGATCGAGCAACTCAAGACTGGGCATCCATGAGGTGCTGTGTGCTCGACCACAATCTGTAACCTCATGGCCCGGCATATCCTTACTCTACTATTGCCACTAAGCCAGGAGATCAACCCTGGTTCAATGAAGAGTGCAGGAGGGCATGCCAGAAGCAGCACCAGGCATATCCAAAAATGAGGTGTCAACCTGGTGAAGCTCCAACACAAGACTACTTGCGTGTCAAACAGCATAAGCAGCAAGTGATAGACAGAGCTAAACAATTCCAAAATAAATGATCAGATCCAAGTTCTGAAGTCCTGCCACATCCAGTAGTGAATGGTGGTGGATGATTAAACAACTCACTGGGGGAGGAGGCTCCACAAATATCCCCATCCTCAATGATGCGGGAGCCCAGCACATCTGTGCAAAAAATAAGGCCGAAGCTTTTGCAACAATCATCAGCAAGAAGTGCTGAGTGCATGATCCATCTCGGCCTCTTCCAGGGGTCCCCAGAATCACAGATGCCAGTCATCAGCCAATGCGATTCGCTAAACATGATATCAAGAAATGGCTGAAGGCAGTGGATACTGCAAAAGCTTTGGGCCCTGACAATATTCTGGCAATAGTACTGAAGACTTGTGCTTCAGAACTTGCGCACTCATAGCCAAGCTGTTCCAGTACAGCAACAACATTGGCATCTAGTGGCAATATGGAAAATTGTCCAGGTATGTCCTGTACACAAAAAGCAGGACAAATCCAACTCGGCCAATTACCGCCCCATCAGTCCACTCTCGATCATAGGCGTTTACAGCACAGAAGGAGGCCATGTGGCCTATCGTGTCCACACCGGTCAACAAAGATCTAACTACACTAATCCCATTTTCCAACACTTGGCCCATAGTCCTGGAGGCTCTGGCAATGCAAGTGAATATCTAAATACTTCTTAAATGTTATGAGAGTTTCTGACTCAACCACCCTTTCAGGCAGTGAGTTCCAGGCTCCTACCACCCTCTGGATGAAAAATTTCTCCTCAACTCCCCTCTTAGCCTTCTACCTCTTACTTTAAATCTACGCCACCTGGTTATTGGCTCCTCTACTAATGGAAAAAGTGCCTTCCTATCCACTCTATCTATGTCCCTCATAATCTTATGCACCTCTCTCTATCAGGTCCCCTCTCAACCTACGCTGCTCCAAGGAAAACAACCCTAGCCTATCCAATCTTTCCTCATAGCCCTGACCCTCCAGCCCAAGTTGCATCCTGGTAAATCTCCTCTGCTCCCCCTCTAGTGCAATCACATCCTTCCTATGATGTTGTGACTAGGAGTGCACGCAGTACTCCAGTTGTGGCCTAAACAGCGTTTTATACAGTTCCAGCATAACCTCCCTGCTCTTGTATTCTATACCTCAGCTAATAAAGGCAAGTATCCCATATGCCTTCTTAACTATCTTATCTACCTGCCCTGTTACCTTCAGAGATCTGTGAATACGCACCCCTTTGATCGTCAGTACTTTCTAGGGTCCTACCATCCATAGTGTAATCCCTGGCCTTGTTAGCCTTCCCCAAGTGCATTACCTCACACTGTCCTGGGTTGAGTTCCATTTGCCACTGCTCTGCCCACCTGGCCAGTCCATTGATATCCTCCTGCAGTTTACAGCTATCTTCCTCACTATTTACCACCCTACCAATTTTCGTGTCATCCACGAACTTCTTGATCATACCCCCTACATTTAAGTCCAAATCATTTATGTACACCACAAACATCAAAGGCCCTAGCACTGAGCCCTGCGGAACCCCACTGGAAACAGCTTCCAATCACAGAAACATCCCTCTACCATCACCCTTTGCTTCCCGCCTCTCAGCCAATTTTGGATCCAATCTGCCACTTTGTCTTGGATCTCATGGGCTCTTACTTTCTTGACCAGTCTTCCATGAGAGACCTTATCAAAAGCCTTGCTAAAGTCCATGCAGAGCACATAAAATGCATTGTCCTCATCAACACTCCTGGTTACATCCTCAAAAAATTCGATCAAATTTGTCAAACATGACCTTCCGTTAACAAATCTATGCTGACTATCCCTGATTAATCCGTGTCTCTCCAAGTGCAGAAATATTATGTCCCCCAGAATTCTTTCTAGTAGCTTCCCTACCACCGAAGTTAGATTGACTGGCCTGTAATTTCCTGGTCTATCCCTTCCTTCCTTTTTTAATAATAAGACAATGTTAGCAGTCCTCCAGTCCTCTGGCACCTCACCTGTGGCCAGAGAGGATTTGAAAATTACTGCCAGGGCCCCTGATATCTCTTCCCTTTCCTCCCTGAACAGCCTGGGATACATCTCATCCAGGCCTGCGGACTTATCCACTTTTGAGGCTGCTAAACTCACTAGTGCCTCCTCTCGCTCTATGTCAATTTCCTCTAATATTTCACAGTCCTCAACCCTGATGTCTATATCTGCACCATCCTTTTCTATTGTGAAGACCGATGCAAAGTATTCATTGAGGACTGAACCCATGTCTGCCGGGTCCACACGCAGATTACCTCCATGGTCCCTAATTGGCTCTGCTCTTTCCCTAGTTATTCTCTTGCTCTTTACATATTTAAAAAACCCCTTTGGGTTTTCCTTTATTCTACCCACCAATGCTTTCTCATGCACTTTCTTAGCTTTCCTAATTTCCTTTTTAAGTGCCCCCCTGCACTTTTTATACTCCAGGGACTCTGCCGTTTTGAGTCCTTGGTATCTGCCATAAGCTTCTCTTTTTTTCTTAATCCTAACCTTAATGTCCCTTGACATCCAGGGTTCGCCAGACTTGGTCTCTCTCTTTGTCTTTACGGGAACATATTTGCCCTGTACTGTCACCTCCTTGAATGCTTCCCACTGCTCTGACACAGTTTTATCTGCAAGTAGCTGCTCCCAGTCCATTTGGGAGCAGCTACTTACAGAATTTTTCTCTCGTTGGGTGCTGCGAGTGTCCCAAGGTCATCGTGCACTTTCATGACATTTCACTCGGTGGGTGTGCACGAGAGGCGGCAGTGCACCCGCCGACAATTAAGGCCCATTAAAGCCCTTAGTCAATTAATTAAATCTGATTTTTCACTGCCCGTCCAACTGTTCGGTTAGCGGGCGGGTGAAAAGGCCAAGTGGCCTTTGGATTTTTTGGAAACCTCACCCATGGGCAGGATGAGGTTTCCAACAGGAATTAAAAATAAAATGAAAATGTTGAAATCTCATTTATAACATGTCCTCTCGTGTGACTCTGTCATTGACCTAGTAAAGTCACACTGCCTAGCTTGTTAAGTATTATATTTGTTGCTTAATAAATGTTTCCTGAGTACGTCACTAGACTGTTGACTCCTATTGCCTGAATAGTTAAAGTCTTAAAAGAACAAGTTAATATTGAGTGAGTGCAGACTCATGGATTTGGAGGTTAAATGCCCTCCCAAAAAAACTTAAACAGGCCTATTGCGTTTACTATATAGACACACACAAACACAACGCAGGATAGCTCTCCGGGGATCTGACTGACTACCAGTGCAGGACTGCCATACTGCACCACGATCAGTGCAACATGATCATTTACTCTTAAAAACACTTAAAAGGACACTGAACGATGGCAAAGAGATTCTCAATTAAGAAAAGTTGGGGTGAAGGGCTTTTGGTCAGTATGGTGGCACAAGAGACGTCAGGATCTGCAACATCAGAAGAGAACTCCCCGACCCCAACCAGGGACATGATTATTAAGCACATGTAGGAGGCAATGCCTAGCATGTATGGGTTGTATAGTTAACAATGCACTCATCTTCTATGAACTTATGCTCCCTCCTTTAATAGCATCTTCATCCTCGAGTGCATGAGCTACCCTACAGAAACTGAACATTAATTCTGAGGCTACAAGAGCAGGTCAGGAGCTAGGAATCCTGTGGTGTGTAACTCACCTCCTGACTCCCTAAAGCCTGTCCACCATTTACATTATGTTGGTGAGCACTCAGGTGACCATGTGTGTCACAGAAGCCATGGCACTGCTGAATGCTCCGTGATTGAAGTTTGCAACACGGGTTGACCATTGATTATGGAAGGATGAGCACATAATGATCCGGGGGACCGGCATACAAATTGACATTGTCTGCACTGTAACTAATCAAATGTCCTTGTTCTTCCTTTCAGTATCACCGGAGCAGGGCCAGGAGGAGGAGGCAGAGGGGCCACCTCTCACACCTGAGGGCCCAGAGAAAATCCACTTGCCATCTCAGCCAGGCAGGCACCAGCGCAGATACTAGCACCTCAGTGCGAATTAGATCTTTGGCTAGTGTCTTGGGACATAGCAGTGAGGGCACTTCACACTCGCTTAAGGTATGGGCAGAGACAGAGTGTGCCCAGGGTGCCGGCAGTTGGAGGACGGCTGGGGACCAGGCACATGCTCGGTCTGATAATGTGTCTCTAGAGTCATCCGTGAGGCAGGAAATGCTGGAAGTGCAGTGGGATATGTGGGAGGATCTGGCGGAGATACATGAGGCTATGTGTGGCATGGTGCCCGTGCTTGAGGAGTCCAGGTGGAGCATCACCGATGCATTGAGCCTCATAGCCAAGCGCCATGCTTCCTCCATGGAGACAGTGGCAACTCTCTTGGAGAGGCTCCTCCAGGAGAACAATCAGGGCCTCCTAGGGTTGCGCTCGGACCTGCAAGCCCTCACTGCAGCATTGACCTCAACTGGTCATTACCCATGTGGGAGATGGTTTGGGTACCAAGTGAGCAATGAGGTCCGAAGCGACCTCACGTCGGTGCAGCAGCTGCCTGTCGTCTCTGCGGGCTCCTCTCAGGGCGCTCCGGATGAGGGCAGCAGCTCCTCTGGCCTTTTGCCAGTGACCGTGGCATCCGATGAGGCTGCGGCAACTGGGGAGAAGCCAGCTGTGGAACTGGCCGCTCCCTCCCAGGCGGGGCCATCAAAGGCTCCACGGGCCAGAGGACGCCCGCCAAGGTCATCGAGACCAACAGGACAGCACAGTGAGCAGGCTGTCTCAGGTGCCAGTGCCAGCGAGGGGCAGCACCTAGACATAGCACCCGTAAGCGTAAATTTAAGGCA
Organism: Cetorhinus maximus; assembly: GCF_964194155.1. Taxonomy (NCBI): domain Eukaryota; kingdom Metazoa; phylum Chordata; class Chondrichthyes; order Lamniformes; family Cetorhinidae; genus Cetorhinus; species Cetorhinus maximus. Next base: position 75,683,313 of record NC_135884.1, on the reverse strand, counting down.
CCTTAGGCACACCACGGGTTTCTCACTGGTGCTTTTATGTTGGCCCATAGTACTTAGTTGAAGACTTGGTGTGATGTGCAACACCTTTTTTTTTGGTTTATGATGTCACATTTGTTCTATCAATAAATTTTGACATGTTGTCATGCCTCAGGGTGATTCCTTACTTCTGCAAGTGGATGGGAACCCATGATGTTATGAGTGAGTTGTTTGACATTGAGCTTTATTGACAAGGGCCTTAGTTAATGTTACTATCCAGGCAGATTTAACACTCAGGTATCGAGTATGGAGCCTGCAGCCCTGGTGTGTGTTGAAGGTCCATCTGTGGTGTGCTCGCTGAAGGTTCTTTGGATTAAAGCCTCCCGGGTGTCCCTACCTCCCTGGAATATGCCCGGGTCAGCGTCTACCCCCTCAGCATTCTCGTGTGTGTGCTCATCCTTGGACTCACTGCTGGACTCATCCTGTGCATCCAGAGCAACTACGTCCACGTCTTCCTCGTCCACAGCGTCGCCCCTTTCCAGCGCCAGATTGTGTAGAGCGCAGCATGCAACCACTATCAGCGACACACGATCTGGGGGGCGTTGGAGTGCGACCCCTGAATGGTCCAGGCATCGGAAGCGCATCTTGAGAAGACTGATGGCTCTCCACACTACCACAGCCCTTGTGGAGGTGTGGCTCCTACCGTACCGCTGCTCAGCCTCTGTTCTTGGATGGCGGAGAGGTGTCATGAGCCACCTTCTGAGGGGATAGCCCTTGTCACCCAGCAGTCATCCATCAAGCTGGGCTGGAGCACTGAAGAGCCCCGGCACCTGGGAGTGTCTGAGTATGTAAGCGTCGTGGGAGCTGCCTGGGTACCTTGCACAGACTTGTAGAATCAGCATCCTGTGATCACACACTATCTGCACGTTCATGGAGTGGAAACCCTTCCTGTTAAAGAAGACACCGGGCTCACCTGCTGGCGCTTTGATAGCCACATGTGTGCAGTCTATTGCACCCTGGACACGGGGGAAGCCAGCAATCGCTGCGAAGCCTCTGGCTCACTCTGTCTGGCTGGCCTCGTCCCAGCGGTAGTGGATGAATGTTAATGCACACCTGAACAGAGTATCTGTCACTTGCTTGACACAAGTGTGGACAGCTGATTGGGAGACTCCGCAAATATCACCCACTGACCCCTGGAAAGAGCCAGAAGCATAGGAGTTGAGGGCAGCTGTGACCTTTAGCGCATGGCATGGGGTGCCCACCCACACAGTTTGTGGAGATCTCAGGGCCTATCATCTGACAAATGGAGGTGACTGTCTCTCTTGAGAGAGAGAGCCTCCTTCGGCACTGCACCTCAGACATATTGAGGTAGCTGCTTCGCCGCCTGTAAACCCTGGCAGCAGGATAGTGGCGTCTTCTGTGGCCCCTTCTGCCTTGGACTTCCTGTTGGCCCTGCACCCCTTGTGCCTGCGCCTCTCCTCCCAAAGGTGGCTTCCCTGGAGGCTGAATGTGGGCTCTTGGCCTCCGCCCCCTTCTAGCCCTCCCTTCCTCCTCAGAGGAGGTGCCCCCAGTGGAGAGCACAACTCCCATTCCCAGGCTAAAGGAAGGCTTCCTGAAAGCTGCAGGCCCCAAACATGATCTTTACTAACCTGAAGGCTTTTACTCCTGTCCAAGCAGCTGGTATGAGTTTTGAAGTATTCCAGGCAAGTATCTGTAACTTTCACAATTAAATATCTAACAGATACCACTCACGACCCCACTCACTCCTCTTATCCCACCCGTGGATGAGGTTTATACAAATGTCTCCTATCCGCCTGCCTGTTGCGCCCGTGCAACGTCCTGAAGATGACATGGGCCCTGAAAAATTTCAATCAATTGCTGCCTCAAGGGCCTTAAGTACATGAATAATTAATGGAAGGGGCGCATCTGAGAACATCGTGAGCCTGCCCACCTAAATATCGCGATGGTACGCTATGACGCCGGGGACGCTCGCCCAACGTCACCGCGCGTCATTTTACGTGTCGGCGTGTGGGACCCACCCCCGCATGCCAACGAGAAAATTCTGGCCATGAAGACTGGGTTTAGCAGCAGGGATATTGAAATAAAGTTATTGCCACTGCTTCAATTTTGAAGAATCTTTGCTGCCAAGACTGCAGTGAGCTAAGCTAAGACATGCATTCCTTTGATGATGGCTGTATCTGTGGAACTCGGAGGGATTGAAGCTGCTGTCAGAGGCGTCTCAATGATCAAGTTCTGCATGAAGAAAAGGAGTTGACCTTTACCTGAGGAAGACAGAGTTGTGAAGGACTTTGCGATTGCACGTGGTGCCACATATGTGCTATGGGGACTGCCAGTAAATCTGTGAGATCTATCTTTGTTGTATCAGTTAATTAAAGTGTAATTTATAGTTTCCCTTGAATACAATTTGCCTGTTACTTCATGTTTATGTTGATTTTGGTTTGATTGTTAAATTCAACCTATAAAAGTGAAATCTTGTCCATTGGTTTCTTCCGACAAGGCCTTTTGATAAGTTTGGTTCTTTAGGTTATTGGTCTCCATGTGGATTGTAACAACATGCTAGCACAACGAATAAAAAATCACATTATTTAAAGTGGCCTCCTAAATTTCAGTGAGATAGACACTTGAGGGTTTTAGAGGAACTGTAAAGATTAGAACACACCTGATCCACACATTCAGTATCAGCGTTTTGAAACATTTTCCCTTTAAGCTTCAGACTTTTATCTCCACAACAGAATTCACTTCATGGCAACTTTGACAGCGTTTTTCATCCTATACTTTTTTTTGAATGCTAGTGAAACTCAATATACCACAAAGTAGACCCCTGGGGTCAGTACCAAGTCTGCATTTTATACAAAGTCTAAATAATGTAATAACCAAATCAGGAAATGAAGTGTCCTTGAGCTGACAGGCGGTTTGAGGGGTCCTGCCCCTGGAGACTGTTGCTGTACTCACAGTTCTTGTAGTCAGGAGTGTTCTTATCCATCAGATTGATAAAATTGAATAACAACTCTGTGTTGTTGTCTGACTTGACAAGATCCTTGCAGTATTCCCTAGGAGGAAATCCAAGTGTAAACAGATTCCATGAGGGTAAAGTGGACACTGGCGCGAAAGAGACAGTGACAAGCCCTCACCCTCAAACCCCTAGGGTGTCACTCCTGTACAAGGATGGGACAGTAACATGAAGGAGAGTCATGCTGCAGAAAGTTCCCTATTCTTTAACACACAGACGGCCGGGAGTTATACTGCCACAGATGGTTGCCATGCAGGGCTAGGAACCTTCAGGGAAAGGTCATTACAGCCTGAATGCTCGTGCATATAGCAGTGATTTCATAATAGGGGAGAGACTATGCCAGAGCAGAGAGATAGATATCCATTCCATAGGCAGACATAGCAGGTGCAAACACAAGCCACAGCTCAGGGTGAGGTGTGTAGTGGTCCGGGGGTGAAGGTGGGGAGAGTGTTGACTGATTCACGGCATGGTCAGATTTGGGCAGCAGGGTGATGCATGGAACAATGAGTGTACAGCATGAAGCAAATGGGCAAGCGCGCACACACACACACAGCTACCTGGGAGCAATGAATACATGTCCCACGGTCTCAAAGGAGCTGGGTAACAAGGATTCAAAATCTGCAATAAAAAGGAACATTATCTGGGAACTACTGGAGAGGGGGGGATGTAGCTCACACCTGCAGCGTCTCAGACACATTATTGTTAGCACAGGAGCGGAGAAGAAACTACACAACTCTTAAAAATGACAAGATCAAGAGATTGATCTGCAGGGTCGAAGCACATCTCAGGAGAGTAGTTGTAGCCACTTTGTTGCCCAGAAAACAGACAATTTTTACATTCTGGAACATGGAAAGTCCAAAATACTAGCCAATAAAAATTAGGTCAGTCAGGCTTTTTTAAGACTAGAAATACTGTTTTAATTGATTACCAATTGCATTTTTTCAACATCTTCCACTGCACTGATTGTAGTCAGTTACTGAACGTCACTCATAAGGCACCAACATGGCCAAACTCTTTAAATTACATGGAGACAATCAAACTCTGTTTTGAAAGGGTGGAGCATAGGGTCCAGTTACAGGCTAATGGGGAGGAAGTGGATGGGTGGGGTCCAAACAGCACTGATATCTCTTCAGTATCATTGAGAAGGGGTGGGTTAGTTGGTGAGGAAGTGAGAGAAAGAAAGAAAAAGAAAGAAAGGGGAGAGAGAGAAAGCAGGACATTAAAGTTCGATACAATAGGAAGCAGATATCTAGAGGGAAGATATTCAGAGCAATGCAAAGGAAATTTCTAAGCCATTGTGGACATAACAAGACATTGCATCAAGAGGGTTGGGAAGGGAATTTGAGAAGGGATCAGACGGGCAGGTAAATGGGCAAGCAGGCTGGGTACAGTGGGGGATAGGCACTGAACAAAGAGGGTGGGGGGAGGGGACCAATATTCAGATACTTGCCCTTGTTGTTGTTTTGGACTGTGTGAATCCATCATAGAGAGAGAAAGCAGAAAAAAAGGGGTTGGGTAGGAAGGGGGTCACAAACAATATTTTATTCAATTACTATTTGAATAAAAATATTGTGTATAAATATACTGAGAATCTTGCAACTGACAAAATAAAAGTATATCAAAAGAGCAAACAAACAGTTGCAAACATCTAGACCGATAGCTCTAGGTGCTCTGCACACAAGGCTAGCATGCAATAGCCAAGGGCAAATGATTCTAAAGCTTCAGCAAACAGAACAAGGCAAGTCCAAACAATCCGGAGAAAGTATAAGAAAAACAAAAGAAAACAAAACAACAGAATAAAACAAAAAAAGCAAGAAAGAAACTGAAACCCAAGTAGAACATAGTGAAAAGCATGCACATTTTCACAGTCTCTGCGTGGTTTGCTGCTTCAGAATCATTGTATATTCTAGAAGAAAGCAAGAAAAGGAGAGCTCGACTTTTAATTCTTAGTCAGCTGATTCATATATTAATTTTGTTTTGACTTTGCTTTTTTTTGGCTTAGCAAAATACAGAGTTTCACCAATTTCAGAAAGGCGACTGTGTAATTCTGTGTAATTGGTTAAACTCCCAATTCTGATCAGGGAAACTTGCTTTCTATCAGTGCAGTAAAGTTTTCCACAGCCCAGTGACAGCTGGGGTGTCTGCAGGTTCAAGGTCAGATCAGAGGATAAATAGATTGGACAACAGGTACTTACACTGAGCTTGAAGGATTTGGTCATCCAACTTTGCTTGGATATAATATTTGCTGTATGGTGGTAACACCAGGGCCAGGCTGCAAAGGCAATGAAGAGGCAATATCACATTTGAAATTGACCTGAGCAATTACTGCTACTTTCACTTGAGATCAGGGATTAACAAGTGGGGAGAATTTTACAAGTTCCGTGGTATTTCAGAATATTCTGGAATTAAAGTTCCTTACCTAATATTTGTGAGTGGCACCCCAGTCAACTGGCCAATTACTTTTGGTGGGGTAATGTGAGAAATTAATGTGGTCAACTCTGCTCAAATCATTGAGTGCCAGGTTTTGGGGCACCAGGTCGTCTTTTAAACCTCCCCATGTAGATTATTCCATTAAACAAAGGGCTTACTGTGCAGTAAAGAATTGTGTTAACTTCCCAGAGTCATAGAGGTCGACAGCACAGAAAAAGGCCTATCATGTCTGCACCGGTCAAACAAGTACCTAACTATTCTAATCCCATTTTCCAGCACCAGGCCCATAGCCTTGTATGCCATGGCATCGCAAGTGCGCATCCAAGTAATTCTTAAATATCATGAGGGTTTCTGCCTCTAACACCCTTTCAGGCAGCAAGTTCCAGATTCCCACCACCCTCTGGGTGAAAAAATTCTTCCTCTCATTCCCTCTAAACCTCTTGCCCCATACCTTAAATCTATGCCCCCTGGTTATTGATCCCTCCACCAAGGGGAAAAATTCCTTCCTGTCTACCCTATCTATGTCCCTCATAATTTCATACACCTCAATCATGTCCCCCCTCAATCTCCTCTGCTCCAGGGAAAATAACACCAGTCTATCCAATCTCTCCTCATAACTAAAACTCTCCAGCCCAGGCAACATCTTGGTAAATCTCCTCTGCACTCTCTCCTTCCTATAATGCAAATTCCAGAACTGCACGCAATACTCTACCAGTGGCCTAACCAGCGTTTTATACAGTTCCAGCATAACCTCCCTGCTCTTATGTTCTATGCCTTGGCTAATAAAGGCAAGTATCCCACATGTCTTCTTAACCACCTTACCTACCTGTCCCGCTACCTGAAGGGACTGGTGGACATGCACACCAAGGTCTCTCTGATCCTCGGTACTTCCCAGGGTCCTACCATTCATTGTGCATTCCCCTGCCTTGTTTGTCCTGTCCAAATGCATCACCTCACACTTAACCAGATTAAATTCCATTTGCCACTGATCAGCCCATCTGACCCGCCCATCGAAATTCTCCTGCAATCTAAGGCTGTCCTCCTCACTATTTACCACCTCACCAATTTTCATGTCAGCTGCGAACTTACTGATCAACTTTCCTATATTCAAGTCTTAATCATTTATATATACCACAACCAGCAAGGGACCCAACACCGATCCCTGTGGAACCCCACTGGACACAGGCATCTAGTCACAAAAACGCCCCTCGACCATCACCCTTTGCTTCTTGCCACTCAGCCAATTCTGGATCCAATTTGCCAAATTGCTTTGGATCCCATGGGCTCTGACCTTCGTTATCAGTCTTCCATGCGGGACCTTATCAAAAGTCTTGCTGAAGTCCAAGTAGACTACGTTGAATGCATTGCCCTCATCTACACACCTGGTCACCTCTTCGAAAAATTCAATCAAATTGGTCATACATGGCTTCCCCTTAATAAAACCATGTTGACTGTCCTTGATTAATCCCTGCCTTTCCAAGTGTAGATTAATTCTGCCCCTCAGAATTGCTTCCAATAGTTTCCCCATCACTGAGGTTAGACTGACTGGCCTGTAGTTCCCTGGCTTATCCCTTCCTCCCTTCTTGAATAACGGTACCACATTGGCTGTCCTCCAGTCTTCTGGCACTTCTCCTGTGGCCAGAGAGGTATTGAAAATTATTGCCAGTGCCCCTGCTATCTCCTCCCTTGCCTCACTCAACAGCCTGGGATACATTTCATCTGGGCCAGGAGATTTATCTACTTTTAAGCCTGCCAGACCACTTAGAACCTCCTCCATTTCTATGCTAATTTCTTTAATTATATCACAGACCTTCTGCCTAATTTCCATACCCACGTTGTCCCTCTCACTTGTGAACATCGACACAAAGTATTCATTTAGAACCCTACCTATGTCTTCCGGCGCCACACACAAATTACCACTATGGTCCTTGATTGGCTCTACTCTTTCCCTAGTTATCCTCTTACTCTTAATGTACTTGTAAAATAACTTTGGATTTTCCTTTATTTTACCTGCCAATGTTTTTTCATGCCCCCTTTTTGCTCTCCTAATTTCCTTTTTAAGTTCCCCCCTCCACATTCTATACTCCTCTAGGGCTTCCGCTGTTTTGAGCCCTCGGTATCTGCCATAAGCCTCCCTTTTTCTCTTTATCCAATCCTGTATATCCCTCGACATCCAGGGTTCCCTGGATTTGTTGGTCCCACCCTTTGTCTTTACTGGAATATGTTGGCCCTGTACTCTCCCTATTTTCTTCTTGAATAAGTCCCACTGCTCAGACTCAGATTTACCTAAAAGTAACTGCTCACAGTCCACTCTGGCCAAATCATATCTGATCTTATTAAAATCGGCCTTCCCCCAATTTAGAACTCTGATTTCTGGCCCATCCTTGTCCTTTTCCATAACAACCTTGAATCTAACGGAGTAATGATCACTATCTGCAAAATGCTCTCCCACTGATACCTCTACCACTTGCCTGGCTTCATTCCCTCAAATTAAGACCAGGACCGCCCCCTCTCTTTTAGGGCCTTCTACATACTGGCTTAAAAAGCTCTCCTGCATGCATTTTAAGAATTCCACTCCCTCTAAACCTATCACACTATGACTAACCCAGTTAATGTTAGGGAAGTTGAAATCTCCCGCTATTACTACCCTATTATTTTTACACTTCTCTGAAATTTGCCTACATATCTGCTTTTCTATTTCTCTCTGACTGTTTGGGGGCCTATAGTACACTCCCAGCAATGTGATTGCTCCTTTTTTGTTTTTCAGTTCTACCCATACGGCTACATTTGAGGAGCCTTCTAAGATGTCATCCTTCCTTTCTGCTGTAATTGATTCCTTGATCAATATTGCGATTCCTCCTCCTCTTTTACCTCCTTCCCTGTCTCGTGCGAAGACCCTATATCCTGGAATATTGAGCTGCCAATCCTGCTCCTCTCTCAACCATGTCTCTGTGACAGCAATGACATCATACTTCCATGTGTTAATTTGTGTCCTCAACTCATCTGCCTTATTCGTCAGACTCCTTGCATTAAAATAAATACCATCCAACCTTGCCAAACTCCCTTGAGCCTTAACTGACCTATAATTTTTATGCCTTCCAGACTCAATTGCTCTCTCTTCTAATTTTGGCTGTGCATCTCCCCCTGCTGAACCTCCTCTCAGGATCCCATCCCCTTGCCAAGTTAGTTTAAACCCTCCCCAACAGCACTAGCAAACTTCCCCGCAAGGATGTTGGTCTCATTCCAGTTCAGGTGCAACCCATCTGCCTTGTACAGGTCCCATCACCCCCAGAAACGGTTCCAATGTCCCAGAAATCTAAAGCCCTCCCTCCTGCACCATCTCTCTAGCCACTCGTTCATCTGGACTAACCTCCTATTTCTATACTCACTAGCGCATGCCACTTGAAGTAATCCAGAGGTTACTACCTTTGAGGTCCTGTTTTTTAATCTGTTTCCTAGCTCCCTAAATTCTGCTTGCAGGACCTCATCCCTCTTTCTACCTATGTTGTTCGTACTAATATGTACCACGATCTCTGTCTGTTTTCCCTCCCCCTTTAGAATGCTCTGCAGCCGTTCAGTGACATCTTTGACCCTGGCACCAGGGACCATCCTGGAGTCACGTCTACGGCCGCAGAAACGCCTGCCTGTTCCCCTTACTATCAAGTCTCCTACCACTATTGCTCTTCCCCTCTTTTTCCTCCTCCCTTGTGCAGAGCTGAGCCACTCACAGTGCCATGAGCGTGGCTGCACTCCCCAGAGGAACCATCACTCTCACCATTTTCGAACACAGAAAAATGGTTCTCGAGCAAGATGCACCCTGCGGATTTCCTGACTACCTGCCTGACACCTTTCTTCTAACTGATGGTCACCCATTCTCTCTCTGTCTGCACTTTCGTAAGCTGTTGGGTGACCACGTCTAAAAACGTGCTATCCATGAAATTCTCAGCCTCACGGATGCACCTCAGCGCCTCCAGCTGCTGCTTAAGCTCCAAAACTCGAAGCTCAAGTAGCTGCAGCTGGTGGCACTTCCTGCACACGTGGTTGGTCAGAGCACAAGGAGTGTCTAGGACTTCCCACATGTTGCAGGCGGTACATAACACGGGACTGAGCTGCCCTGCCATGCCTCTAGTTGAAAAAAAATGTTATTTGCGTCAATGAATTAAAAGTTCTTTTAGCTAAAATAATAATTTAGAGCAAGGCTCTAGAATGCTCCGCAGATTGCAGGAATGAAATGATCCATGGAGTGATCATAATGGTGGAGAGTGTAGAATCTGGGGAACTACTGAAACTTAGAAAGGTAGTAAGCTGTGAGGAGCATAGTCGGAGACTTCAGAAGGATGCAGACAGGCTGGTGAAATAGGAAGGCAGATGACAGATGAAATTTAACACAGAAGTGAGAAGTGATGCATATTGATAGGAAGAATGAGGAAAGGCAATATTTTAAATTTTAAAGGGCTACAGGAACCTGGGGATGTATATACGTACACATCTTTGCAGCTGGCAGCACAATTTGAGAAGGCTGTTAAAGAGGCACATAGGGTCCTTGGTTTTATAAATAGAAACATAGAGTACAAAAACAAGCAAGTTAAGGCTTGTCAAAACATTGGTTCACCTCAGCTAGAATACTGGGACCAATTCTGGCAACCTCACATTAGCAAGAATATCAAAATTTTCAAGTGGGTGCAGAGGAGATTTACTGACATGGCACTGGGGGTGAAATACTTCCTTAACGTAGAGGGACAAGAGAAATTGAGATTGTTCTCTTTGTAGCAGGGAAGGTTAAGGAGAGATTTAATAGATGTGCTCAAAATCATGGAGAAGTTTGATAGTAAATAAGGGAAAACTGTTTCCGATGGCAGAAAGATTGGTAACCAGAGGACAAAGGTTTAAGGTAATTGGCAAAAGAATCAGAGGTGACAAAAGGAGAATTTTTTTTACACATTGAGTTGCGGTTTGGAATACCTTGCCTGAAAGGGTGGTGGAAGCATCAATCGTAACTTTTAAAAGGAAATTGGGTAAAGACTTGAAGGGGGAATATTTGCAGGCTATGGGGAAACAGCAGAGGTGTGGGACTAAAAAAGCTCTTTCAAAGTGCTGGCACAGACATGATGGGCTGAATGGCCTTCTTCTGCATTGTATGATTTTAATGATGAAGAATGTAGAACTCAGATTACCCATGGAGTGATTTCAATGATGGACAGCGTTGGACCCAGGTTATCCGTGACCTCAATGATAAAATGTGTAGGGCTCAGGTTACCCGTGAAGCAATTGCATTGATAGCATATTGAAAGGCAGGGGTAATACATGGAGTGATCATATTGATGGAGAGTACCAAAGTTAAGTAAACTGCTGATTATCTTAACTGTTATTTTTCTGTCTTGTACCACCCCACATTATAACCTATTTGAATTTCTAGTATAACACATCCTATTTTCAGAGCAGATTACTACTGTTTTGTCAGGATATGACTCAGTCACAACACTCTTTGACCTTCATTATACAATTCTTAATTCTAACACCGTCTCTCTTACAACCTGATCACAAAAGTTCTAAAGTCTTGCACTGCCTCTGATATATCACCTTTCCATGTTACAGTGACAATGAAACATATAGAAAAAAAGGCAAGTGCTACATTCAGAAATACCACACACATACCTCTGTGAACAGGACATTTCTGCAACATTCATCATTGTTATATGTGAAAACCTAGTAAACAATATTCCAAGTGCTACATTCCCTGGGCAAAGGGGAAAGGCCACAGGTAAACTGTGACTGTAATACTGCTGAGAGTGTGCAATCCCAGGCTGATGGATTACAACAGATATGTTACCTGTAATCAGCACTTTGCACTGGGGTCCATGTGTACGTCCTAGCTACTTCATCAATATATCTCTGAAAAAAAGGAACACAGCAAGATAGTCATTCAAACTCTGCAGCACACCTGATCTGACTGTTACCTGAGTGTGATGGGCATTTGTACTCAAATGCGAGGTTTCAACCTGGCAACACCTTGGATTTCACATGAACTATCTGCCTCTTTAAGACATCTTTTGATAATAACCAACCCCACTGATCCTTTCCTCATCATAAGACAACATTCCCTCCCACCTCTTGCCATTTTCTGTTCTATTGACAGGTGAAGGCAAAGTAATAGAAGGTTAGCTCAAGCTTCCAGTTCCCTGCACATAGTACATCCAGCTCCATATCCCCAAATAAGCCAATGCTGCATTTCCCTTATGAATGGAAAATGTGCTTTAAGTGCATGATGTCTGGCTAACCCATCTCCCTCTTTCCTCATGAATAAAGAAATACTCCTTTTGGTGCAGAAGTTTCAAAAAAATCAGAATATTGATCATACCAAGTCCAACACCTTGTTTAGAGACATTATTGTCAAGCTGTGCATTTCAGGGATGGGGCCTATTGTTTTAATGGGTGAAGTCAACATGTAGGGTGGCAAAGAAAGATTTATAAAGTACTTTGTCACAGCTCTCGTTAATGCTCAAGCCTACATATACTTTGAGCTTTGAGATTTGCACTAAGTACAGTAGCAGGCGAATAAAACGACGTTTTACCTACCGGCCGCAATGGCGGCTTTCACACACCCAGCGGGATCACCATCTCTGTGGTCAAAACAAGAAAAAACTAAACTTTGGAACAGCAAGACGGAACAGCAGTGCCAGAGGAAGGAGAAGGAAGCCAGCCCTGGGCTGTGATTTCCATTCCCCTGCGCAACAACGTGCCTCACTGGGGAAGAACATCTGGATCCAGAATTGGGCTCCGCAGTCATCTGAAGTCTCACCAAGCCTGACCGGCGTCATCCTCGATTCCAAGGGACCACCGCCGACGACTAAGATCCTGTCTTGGTTAAGTCTGAAGGCCCCTTAACACATCCCGGAGAATGCTGGCCACTACTTGGCTGGCCAGAGTTAAGTGCACTGCATGGCTGCCCGAAGCCCCACCCACCTCCGCCCCACTCCATCCGACCGATTGGCCATAGCTTCGCCCATTGATTACATGCTGTGCTCTCAGCTCAGGCACAGACATTCTCCTAACCCACACTGCAAGGCTGCACTGTTAGCTTGAACCATGGAGGGGACTGGTCCAAACCAGGATGATGACATTGCAAGAGGCTGTGAGCGCCTCCACCAGTGACTGCTCCATGGCCAGCTTTAGCAAGGAGATTGTACAATATGCCCAGTCCAACTGTTCTGCAGTCCACTAAAACTCCCATTAATTTGCAGTCTGTGCCCGAGGGGTGAAAAGATCTGGAACACTTTGTGGTACTTTGATGCCTCTGCGTTTCTTGAGTGTGCAGAAAAGCTGGTGGCCAGACTCCACATATGTCAACTTGACTGCACCTGAACTGTCTCAGCTGTGGGGGAATGGTCACTTTATACAAGGTTTTCCTAAGGTGTAGCCGCTTCCCTTGTCCAGCCTGCCTCCCCCCATCTCGCATGTGCTCGTGCACTACCTTCAACTGCACAGCAGCCCTTCCCTCCCCTCACCAAGTCGTCTCAACCACAGGGCAGCTCCTTGATCCCACCCCCCCAAGTCGCCTCAACTACAAGGCAGCCCTTGCCCCCACCCCAGGTTGTCACAACCGCAGGGCAGCCCTTGCCCCCACACCCCCAAGTCGCCACAATCGTAGGGCAGCCCTTGCCCCCATCTCCCTAAGTCGTCACAATCACAGGGCAGCCCTTGCCCCCATCCCCCCAAGTCGCCACAACCGCAGGGCAGCCCTTGCCCCCACACCCTCATGTCGCCTCAACCGCAGGGCAGCCCTTGCCCCCACCCCCCCATGTCACCTCAACCGCAGGGCAGCCCTTGCCCCCACCCCCCCATGTCGCCTCAACCGCAGGGCAGCCCTTGCCCCCATCCCCCCACGTTGCCTCAACCGCAGGGCAGCCCTTGCCTCTCCCCACCCAAGTCGCCTTAACTGCAGGGCAACTCTTATCCCCAACTCCCGAAGTCACCTCAAATGCAGGGCAACCCTTGCACGCACCCCCCCCCCACCCCACAAATGCGCTTCCACCACAGGCAGCCACCCCCAACACGCCTCAATCTTGAAGTCCAACAGGCAACCCAGGCGAGCGCTGTGTAACGTTACTGTGTACTGAGTTCCCCTCCAAGTGCAGCCCGCCAAGTGCACGCCTAGTATGTGATGTTGTGAAACATGTCCGCATGCAATCACGCCAACGTGGGCGGACGATCCATCGGTGGGGACAATTCCAGCGGGCTAGGCTTATAATGCTATGCAGATGTAATACAATGGGGTTCCCAATGCCCGATGGCAGGAAATGCAGCCCACCATTGGCGGGTGGAGCGGGCAATTGCAAACTGTTTTCACGACGCCGTGAAACCGATTTTTAGTCTTCTCGCCATATTGTCTGCTCACGCCACCGAACACGACTGGTGCTAGCGGGCATGGAAAATCCCAGCCTGTATCTTTGCACTGGGATGTTATTCATTCCTACAGTCGGATAAGGCCATTTCATGAATTTTGGGGTATGGTCTTAGTTTGATCGGAATGGCAGTGCTCTTCACCATTAAGTTGTTTATGAAGAAACCATCAAGCTACAGACAAGTCCATACAAATGGTGATCTATTTACCTCATCCAGGGATTTGAGTAGAGTTATGAAGGCACTTTTCCCACTCTTCTTATCAATCATGATTTTCCGGATCTGCATAACAGTGGTGAATATGGAAAACAAAAGAAAATGACAGCACATGAAACTAATCTTTCTTTTCAATGTGATGAAAGGGAGTGTGCATTCATTGAAGGGGATGGCTGCTGCTAGCCTTAAAAGTGTCATACAAGTGGGATGAATTAATTCTGAATTAGTGATGAACCTGAACCTGCCAATCCCAACCTTTATCTGTGATTCACGCAAAGCTTCTTTGCCCAATATTAACCTGATGGAGACACGCGGAATCAGGACTAAAATAGAAAATACTTATCAAAACATATTTGGATTACGGCGTCTTAGAATGATTTGATTGAAAATACTTGAGAGCAACTGACAATTTGTTGATATATCATCAGTACTGGAGGGAGGGGAATCCTGTCAGATCTTTTGCATCTCCGATATTACTGAAAGGATATAGAGGCACTGGAAAAAGTGCAATAAAAGTTTACAAGGATAGTACCAGAACTGGGGTTTGATAAGGTAGATAGAGAGAAGATGAATCTACTTATGGGGAAGATCAAAATTAGGGGACATAAATATAGGTTAGTCACTAATAAATCCAATAGGGAATTTAGCAGAAATTTCTCTACCCATACAGTGTGAGAATGTAGAACATTCCACAAGTATATGAAAAGGAAGCTAAATGGTAGCTCCTTAGAGGATGAGATTGGGGAATTAATAATGATAAACAAGGGAATGGCAGAAACTTTGAACAAGTATTTTGTATCACTCTTCAAGGTAGAAGACACAAAAGGCATCCCAAAAATAGTTGAAAACAAGGGGCAAAAGGAGGGAGGTACTTAAGACAATCACTATAATTAGAGAAAAAGTACTAGGTAGACTAATAGGATGAAGGACGAATCAGTCCCCTGGACCTGATGGCCTGCATTCTTGGATCTTAAAAGAAATGGTTGCAGTGATAGTGGATGCATTTGTTGTAATGTTCCAAAATTCCCTAGGGTTTGTAAAGGTCCCAGAAGATTGGAAAACCACAAATCTAACACTTCTATTGAAGAGAGGAGGGAGACAGAAAACAGGAAACTATAGGCCAGTTAGCCTAACATCTGTATTTGGGAAAATGCTTGAATCCATTATTGAGAAGGTAGTAGCAGGACATTTAGAAAATCATAATACAATCAGACAGAGTCAACATGGTTTTATGAAAATGAAATCATGTTTGTCAAATTTATTAGAGTTCGTTGAGGATGTAACAACAGAGTTGATAAAGGGGAACCAGCAGATGCAGTGTATTTGGGTTTCCAAAAGGCATTCAATAAAGTGTCACATAAAAGATTACTACACAAGATAAGAGCTCATGGTGTTGGGGGTAATATATTAGCATGGATTGGCTAACTAACAGGAAAGAGAGCAAGGAAAAATGGGCCACTGTCAGTTTGGTAAACTGTAACAGTGGGGTGCCACAGAAATCAATGCTGCAACCTCTACTAGTTACAATCTATATTAATGATTTTGATGAAGGGACCAAGCGTACTGCAGCCAAATTTGCTAACGATACAAAGATTGATAAGAAAACAAGTTGTGAGGAGGGTACAAAGAGTCTGCTAGGGGATATAGATAAGTTAAATAAGTGGGTAAAAAGTTTGGCAGATGGAGCATAGTGTGGGAAAATATTGGGCTGTCCACTTTGGCAGGAAGAGCAAAAAGCAGAATATCATTTAAGTGGAGAGAGACTGCAGAATGTTGTGGTACAGAGGGATCCAGGTGTCCTTGTACATGAATCACAAAAAGCTGGTATACAGGTACAATAAGCAATTAGGAAGGCAGACTGAATGTTGGCCTTTATTGCAAGGGGGATGGAGCATAAGTTGAAAAGTCTTACTACAACTGTACAGGGCATTAGTGGGACTGTACTTAGTGTACTATGAACTGTTTTGGTCTCCTTACTTAAGGAGGGATTTACTTGCATTGGAGGCATTTCAGGGAAGGTTCATGTTGTGTGAGGTGGCCAAGTTGGTACTATTAATAGAGTTGATCAGCAGACACTTATTTGGTGGAGAACTTCTAGTTTATTTACAAAGGTACTCAGCAGCAACTACATGTGTGCTTTCACTTCAAAATCTATCTCTACACTACTAACTACTGAGGTAGCCCGCGCTACTCTCCTATTGGGCACTAAAGATCATGTGATCTTCCTTAACAAGCATTCTTCTTAAAGGTATATTACACATCAAATAAAACCATAATTACCACATCCCTCCCCCTTCACTCGGATATACGTTTTATATTTACAAGTACAATTTTCTCAAGACAGCAAAATATTTACACTGGTAAGTAATTTACAAATTCAGTCTTTCTGGGGGTTTCCTTATGCATGTAGAGCGTCTCAGCTTCTACGACTTCAGATGCTTTGTCAGGAACCGCCTTTTCTGGAGTTGCCTGAACATCAGGTGCTTTGGTGGGCACTTGCAGTTCTGTATCCTCAACTTTTAGAGGAACATCAGACATGTCTGAACTGGGCTAAGTATCCTCAACAGGAAACACTGGCGGAATCAATTCTTGGTGATTTGTTTCTCTCTTCCTTAGATGATCCGCATGTTTCCGTGTGACACGGCCTCCCACCTCCATGTGGTAAGAATAGAGGTCCAGTCACTGCACTGATTTCACCCGGTAACCAATTTGGTCCTTCTCCAAAGTTTTTCACCTATACAGTCTCTCCCGCGGTAAATTTCCTCTCACGACTGTCAGTCGTGTCTAGTTTTCTGGCTTCCCTGACTCCTTTCCACCTTCCCCTCTAAATTCGGCATTATTAAGCTCAATCTCATCCTGAGACGGCATTTCATCAATAATTCTGCAGGTGTGACACCTGTTGTTGTGTGAGGGGTTGTCCTATAATGGAAAAGAAAGCGTGCTAGCTTGGTTGCTAAGGAATCTCCAGTTAGCTTCTTCATGCCTGCCTTGAATGTTTGAACCACCCTTTCGGCCAATCCATTTGAGGAACAGTGGTACGGTGAAATTTTTACATGAGTGATACCGTTGAGGCTGATAAACCGTTGAAGCTCAGCACTTATAAATGCCGTGCCATTATCAGAAACGACTACTTCTGGTAGTCTCTTAATGGCAAAACTTTGACGTAACTTCTCAATTGTAGCAGAGGACATTGGTGACTTCACCTCATATATGTCCATCCATTTTAAGTGGGCATTGACAGTGAGCAGAAACATTGTTCCCAAGAAAGGTCCCACATAGTCAATGCATAACTGCACCAATGGTCTCCCTGGCCACTCCCAAGGGTGTAATGGAGCTCTTGAAGGCAACTTTTGCAGTTGCTGACATTGCACACAATTCTTCACCAAACTCTCTATTTCACCATCCATCCCATGCCACCATAGGTAGCTGCAAGCGATGGTCTTCACTCGGGATATTCCTGGGTGTGCACCGGGTAGTTCAATTAAAAATGGCTCCCTTCCCTTTGGAGGCACTATCACTCACGCTCCCCACAATAAGATGCCATCCTGGCTGGTTATTTTATGTCTTCTGTTGAAGTACGGTTTCATTTCGTCAGATACGGGCTCTTTTGGCTAACCATGAAGCACTTGTTCTCATACTTAAGATAGGACTGGGTCCTGACTTGTCCAGGACAGTCTCTGATCTGTCGACCGCATACCGGCGAGGAATCTAAGAAATTTAACAATAAAACAAGTTCCTGTGGAACTGGGACATGCTCATCATTTTCTTGTAAAGGCAAACGACTAAGGGCATCGGTGTTTGCGATTTGACTTCCAGGCTTATATACAAAAGTGTACTCGTATGCTGCCAGGATTAAAGCCCATCGTTGTATTTTTGCCAAGGCTATGAGTGGTAATAGTCTTGTCCTTACTGAACAATCTTAGCAATAGCTTGTGGTCTGAGACGATTGTAAAATAGTGGCCCTGTACGTACTGGTGAAATTTCTTGACACCAAAGATGATTGAGGGGCCTTCTTTTTCTATCTGTGAGTATCCCGTTTCTGCTGTGGTGGGCATTCTTGATACGAAACCTAAAGGCCGTTCCGTGCCATCGCCCTCTGTTGGGAGAGCACTGCCCCCACTCCGTCGGGGGATGTGTCACATATCAACACCAATTCTTTCTTCAGGTCATAATGTACCAATAGGTTGGCTGAGTGCAACAATTGTTTCACCTTGATGAAAGCTTCTTTCTGGGGCACCTGCCAAGTTGGTTCTCTTTGAGTAGTTAATGTAAGGGGGCCAGTTCTGTGGACAAATTGGGTAAGAACCGCCAATAATAATTGATCATTCCTAGGAATGATTTGAATTCTGAGGTGTTCTTTGGCGCAGGTGCCTCTCTTATGGCTCTCACTTTCTCCTCAACTAGGTGAAGGCCCTGTGAATCTACCCAGTGACCTAAATAGATTACCTCCCTCGCTAGGAACCTGCACTTTTCTTTTTTTAAACGCACTTCAGCTTGCAAGAAACATTTTAAGACTTCTTCTGAGTTTTCCAAATGCTCCTTTTCAGTGAATCCTGTCACCAAAACATCATCTAAATAGATGACAACCATGTTCTCTGGAAGATGGCGCAAGCTGAGGAGATGCCGAAAGGCAATCGAGTATATTGGTACAACCCACTGTGGGTATTAATTACGACAAATTCCCGGGAGGCCTTCTCTAACTCTAGTTGTTGATAAGCATGACTTATATCAAGCTTCATGTAGGCGGTTCCACCTGCCAACTTGGCATGCAGGTCTTCAATTTTTGATATGGAGTGTCTGTCTAGCTTAGCTACTTTATTAACAATCAATTTGTAGTGTCCATAAATTCGGATGCTTTGGTCAGGTTTAAGGACGGGGACTATGGGTGCTGCCCATTGAGAGAGCTGCACAGATTGTATAATGCCCAGTATTTCAAGTCTGTCCAGCTGGGTGTCGACCTTTTTTCGCAGTGCGTAAGATACTGGTCTCGCCTTCATGAATCGGGGGTTTGCCTCTGGATCCACATGAATTTTTGCTGCAGCCCCTGGATCTTCCCAAGTTCATCCTTCAAGGCTGTGGCATACTTTCAAAGTAGCTCTGGTAACCCACTTGTTCTCAACTGGAAAATTTCAGCCCATTCCAACTTAATCTCCTTTAGCTAATTTCACCCCAGGAGGCTTGGCCCCTCGTCTGCTACCACCATCAAGGGTAGCTTTGCCAATTGGTTTCCATAATGGACAGTTACTCGACTTATGCCCCTGATGTGAATGTCTTCACCTGTGTATGTTTTTCATTGGGCCATTGTTTCTTTTAAATTTAATTGATGTTCCCCATTATTCAGATATCTGAAGGTATGTTCCCCAATTACTGTAATGGAAGCTCCTGTGTCCACTTCCATTCAAACAGGTCTGCCATTCACTTTCACGGTTACAAATATTGGTTCTGTCTTTCCGACCTTCAGATTAAATGACGAGTAAATATCTGCATTTGTTGTTCCTGGCTCTTCTACATTGTAGATCTCACTGGGTTTTTTCTTTTGTTTAAAAGCCTGCTTGAATCTTTCCTTGCATTGTCTCATTATCATGTCCGTTTCTGTGACAATAATAACATTCAATTTTTTTAAACTGCCAATCATTAAAAGACTGCTTGTTTCCACCTCTATTGAAATTCTTCCTTGTTTTGCTGCTAAGTCATTTTTTCTCATTTCCCGCTTTGAAGCAGAGTCTTACATTTTCGCGCCCTTTTTGGCTGGGGTTTCCCGCCTGGTGTGGAGGAGGGCGCCATTTTGTGCGCCTTGTATGGCTTATGAATCTCTTACTGCCCTCTCCATGGCCAGTACTATCTCTAGCGCCTTCTTGAAATCCAAATCCGCTTCGGACAACAATCTCTTCTGAATTGTGTCTTCATTCACACTGCACACTAAATGATCTCTGAGCATGTCATTCAGAGATGTACCAAACTCTGTGTTCCATTAACTGCTTCAAACTTGGCACAATTGCCGCATGCAACTGTCTCCTCCGGGGCTCTATTTCTATTAAACTTGAACCTTGCATCGTTACTGAGGGCTTTGGTTGATAATGATCTTCACGAGTCCACCAATTCATCAAAGTTTTTTGAATCTGGGGCACTGGGTGCCGTCAAACTTCGAATCAAGCCATAGGTTTCATTCCCACATGTACTTAAGAGGATCGCTCATCTCTTCTCTTCCCCCGTAATCTCGTTCACTTAGAAAAAGAATGTGAGGCGTTCAATATAATGAGACCAATCATCCATGGCTGGATCGAAAGGATCAATTCTTCCGAATGGCGGCATTACTTCTTCAAGTCGAACAGGACTTCTACTTACAATTACTGTGCGAGGCACAATGCCGATTTCGTTTCACTTGATTTCTTCTGTTAAACTTGTTTTATCCTCGTTGCCAGTTTGTTGTGAGAGGTGCTGATTTGGTATTATTGATAGAGTTGATCAGCACTTCTTTGGTGGAAAACTTCTAGCTTATTTACAAAGGTACTCAGCAGCAACTAACACATGTGCTTTCACTTCAAACTCTAACTCTACACTACTAACCACTGAAGTCGCCCGCACTACTCTACTATTGGGCAGAAAGATCATGTGATCATCCTTAACAAGTATTCTTCTTAAAGGTATATCACACATCAAATAAAACCATAATTACCACAGTTCACTAGGTTAATTCCTGGGTTAAAGGTTTTGTCTTATGAGGAAAGATTGAATGGGTTGGGCCTATACTCATTCGAGTTTAGAAGAATGAGAGGTGATCTTATTGAAATGTAAGGGGACTTGACAGAGTGGATGCTGAGAGGATGTTTCCCCTCGTGGGGGAATATGGAACTTGCTAGCACAGTTTCAAAATAAAAGGTCTCCCATTTAAGAAAGGGATGAGGAGGAATTTGTTCTTTCAGAGGGCCGTTTGTCTGTGGAATTCTCTTCCACAGAAGGTAGTGGAGTTAAAACCACAAACAGATCAGCCCTGCTCTTATTGAATGATGGGGCAGGGTCAAGAGCTCCAATGACATACTCTTGCTCCTATTTTGATGGTCTTACAGAACTTGCATGGAGTAACAGAAGTGAATAGGATAGATGTATTTAAGGGGAAGCTAGGTGAACTCATGAGGGAGAAAGGAACAGAAGGACTGCTGACAGGACAGGATTCAAAATTCAAAGGGACAACAGGCAAATTCACCTTTGAAAGCCTCCAAAGATTCAATCACAGAGGCGACTAATGAAACAAAAGTTGCCCTGATGTGTGAAAGAGACAGGATCTGTGAGGGGCTGCTCCTCCAATCACAGATTCTGCCTCTCCCATGCTAGTGCACCGGCTCCTCCAGTTATAGGTTTTCTCTCTCCTGGTCCTGCTTCTGACTCCCTCCAACAGTAACCAGTCCTTTCACAGGTCCTGTGGGTGGTTCTGAAAGAGCCTTTTGATTGTTAGATTTACACTTTGCTTATTCTGTGCTGGACTAGTGGTACTCAGTAATAGAGGAGGCATTACCTCCTTCAGGCCCTGAGACCCTTGCTCTCACTCCGAATTCCAATCTATCCCTTCTCCATCTCACAGTAAAATAGGGTGGGCTTTCCCAAGCTCCTGGCCAATCACCCACCTCTGTTTAAACTCGTCCCTCAGTCCTGACTCCCAAACGAGGGGATTGACAGTGGGAGCAATTTGTAACGGCTTTGCAAAGGGACCCAAACACTATAAGCCTAGTAGTATTGTGTGCCTACAGCAACTTTACACCCCAGCAGAACTATCATTTCCAAAAGCCATAGCTAACATCATCAGCCTTAATAATGATTCCAAGCTAAAAAATGTAAAAATATATATACAGTCTTTGGTATATGAACTGCTTTATTATGTAAAGAAATAAATCCTCAAAATATTTAACACAAATACAGAAGGTAATGAAGCTAGGTGACTGTATTACCTAATAAAGAAGTTAGTGATAATGAAAAAGGAGTCCCTGAAAATCAAAAAGTAGCCCCCGAGAAACAAAAAGTAGCCCTCGAGAAAATCATTAGAAGAGCCTTCACAAACAATATTCTGACTCCTTTGACAGGGTTAGGTGAACAGGGGTAGGTGGAGGCTCAAGTGGAGCATTAAAACTGGTATAGACCAGCTAGAATGAATGGCCTGTATCTATGCTGTAAAATCCTATGATTTTCTTTGCCCTGCCATTTGCAGTTGTGATACTAATCTCCAAAATACAGGTGCCAATTCCCAGTCAATATGGGTGATCAGTGACAACATCATCCTGGTCAATATGGTTAAACATTCACTCCCTCTACTACTGACGTACAGAGGTAGCAGTGCGTGCCAAGTACAAGATGCACTGCAGGAACTCACCAACACTCCTTCGACAGCACCTTCCAAGCCCACGACCTCTAACACTTAGAAGGACAAGGGCAGCAGATGCATGGGAACACTACCACCTGCAAGTTCCCTTCCAAGTCACATGCCATCCTGACTTGGAACTATTTCTCCGTTTGTTCACTGCCACTGAGTCAAAATCCTGGAACTCCCTCCCTAACAGCACTGTGGGTATTCCTACACCACATGAACTACAGCAGTTCAAGAACGCAGCTCACCACCACCTTCTCAAGGGCAATTAGGGATGGACAATAAATGCTGGCCTAGCCAGCGGTGCCCACATCCTGTGAATGAATAATTTAAAAAAACACAGCAGGTTGGACTTTGTTCAAGGTAAGAGCCTATCAGAAAAAACATCTCACATCATCACATCAGAGGAGAAAGGAGGAGTCATCAAACTTAGAGCTCTCTCCAATGCTTGTGTCCTTTTGAGAGCAGGGCACCAATAATGCTTTGATAAAATAGTGGAAAAAATGGACTCCTGATGCCTTAAAGAAACAGCTGACTGTCTTCTAGGGATGATGGTATGTGAAGGCTGAATGAAAGTCCTGAGGTTATTATACATTTTTAATTTCCACTGAAGAGGCCACTCCTTACCTGTTCCTTGTTTTCATCCTCCAGCTCAGCATCCAGGAAGTCCAGAGTCACTGGCTCCCGGAAATTTATAATCTAGAGATGAAAACCAGAAGAAGGGGACACATGACACAGCACTGAGAGCCATCATCAGCAAGATTTAAAAGTGAACAGATTTCTACTATCTTGCCCAAGGACTTACTACTGTGGTTTATTCCAAGATTTATATATTTAACCTTGCCAATGTGTGAATAAATCTTGGATTAGAACATTTTTTACCATCTTAAGTGTTGGGCGGTAACGATATCAGGAGCCAGTAACAAGCATTAATCACATGGAGAGCATCATCATCTTTACACTGCCATCTGTGGCTTTCTGTAGAATCCCATCTGTGGAAAAGATTACTGATGACAGACACCCTCCCCCTACCTCCTCACTCCAGTTGTGAAAGGGTTACTCAATTCGAATATCTACCCCAGCTAGGGACAGCGGATAGAAGGTGAGTCCCCATGATAGAATAATCAGACAAAGACTCTGGATGAAGTCCAGGATGGTAACTTTTGGTTATTAACACATTATCCAAGTGGGTAAATGATTAAGATGCTCACAGAACATCACACCTGAGCTGAAGGGTTGTTACAGACATTGGGATGAATTGGCGCTGAAATCTCTTACCTTTGGCTGTAGGTTGGGGTGCAACAGGACATATCCATTTGGGTCAATGGCGAAAAAGTATCCATTGGCACCTAACTGTGAGGAGGAAACAACACAGAACATTAATGAGAAATTCTCGCAGAAATTTTAATACAAAATTAAATAGGGCACAGAGGCTCTTTTCTGCATCTGGTTTATTTTCAGATGTCAATGGTGTATAACAAAAATAGAGCAGTGATATTAAAAGACTTGAATACCCTATATGTCCCAAATACAGCGAAAAACATAGTGCTAAGGGTAGGGATATCGGATATACAGGAATATCCCATATGTGTGCATAAGAGGACTTTTTCGATCATTATGTTTCTAGTCCAACAAAGAACGAAACAGTGTTGGATCTAGTTCTGGGAAATGAAATATTGCAAGTGGAGTGTGTTACAGATGGAGTTCATCTCGCTAACAATGATCATATCATAATATGGTTCACAGCAATTATGCAAACAGATCAGAAAATATCAAAGGTAAAAATGCACAATGGGGGAAGAGTTTGCAGCATCAAAGAGTTGTGTTGAAGATAAAATAATTTGTTTGAATTTCTGTTTGAACCATCCCAAAGCATGCCACATTGCCATAGAGATAGTGATTCAAGGTGGAGCCTTGATTAGAAGGTTGTTTTGTTTAAGCTACCTGTGCATATCTGCTGACAGAAGCAAGCAGTTTGGTTTGGGAACAACAGGGGCAATTTCAGATTTGGTCTTGTGTAGTCTGCAATTCACTGAGTGGGGGGAGCCTGGGGAATGAAATTTAGTGCATTTAAGCAGCGAAAATACCAACTTTATCATTTATCACATGGAATGTGGTTGGGGCCTCAAGCTCAGATTGTAATTCATGAGGAGGAAAGAAAGTAGAAGGTTTGCCTAGTTTGAAACTGGAGGAAGAACTCTGCAATGATCCCCACAGAGCCTTGTGGTAGAAAGCAGTCAGCTTGATAAGTTAGCTTGGAAAGAGCAGAAGCTGTGGGAACAGAGTGGGAAAAGTAGTCTATGTGTGTCCAAAGCCAGGACAAGGCGCTGAAGGGTCCACAGTCTTGAGGTCTGTAAAGGAAAATTGGATGATTGCTTAGCCAAAAGCTAATGGAAGAATCCCCTTGAAATTTGTACTCTTGAAATAGCTGGAATACTAAGGAGAATTAAAGTAAATTCTAGAGGGCAATGGCATACTTTTGGGTTTGTCCCAAGGAAAAGTGAATGAATCTTCAAGATTTCACAAGATAAGGGAACTTTTGATGGGGGGTTGGGTGGGATGTGGTGGAGAAGCAACAATTTGAATCAAGTTTATAGTATAAGCCTTTATAAGCTACAGTGTTAAGTTAGTGTGCTTGCTTTGCTTAATTTCTCTTTATATATACAATAAAGTTTGTTCTTGTTTAAAAACATAAAATCTTGTGGTGTAGTTCTGGTTAATTGCTGTGTGTTCAGATTTATTCTTTAAATGTTAACAGTCCCTAACAGGATCGTAACAGAAGGCATTCAGTGAAGAGATAGTTCAGGTACAATCTAGGCAGATTCCATTTAAAGAAAAAGTAGTACACTCAATGTTAATGTGCCCTAGATGAGAATGGAAATAAAAGTTAAAATAAAACAGAAAGGAAGTTTAGACAAACGTCAGGAGCCAGGTTTAATTAATAACCAAGAAGATTATGGAAGGAAATTGAAAAAGTTACTACTACAAGAGGCAAAGAGAGGTTACATAAAAAGATGAGCAGGCAACATTAAAATGAAGCTTAAAACATTTTATGAAAACATTTTACGTTAAGTGTAACTGGTCAGCTCGGGAAAAAGGCTTATTAAAGAGCCAAAAGTAAATCTTCATGTGAAGGCAATAGGCATAGCTAAAGTATTAAATAAATACTTCACATCTGTTTTCACAAAAGAAGTGGATGATGTAAAGGTTACACTAAAACAGAAGGGGGAAGTTATGGGTAGGATAGTAATAGATAGAGATACTAACTAAATATCATTACTGCAAGTTGGTATGTCACCTGGTCCAGATGCAATGCATCCTAGGTTGCTGAAAGAAGCATGGTACAAATAGCACAGGGGGATTTTCACAGCTTTGCAATTCTCATTGGATACAGGAATCTCGGAGGTTGCAAATATTATCCTATTATTCCAAGGGGAGAGGGATAAACGAGGGGCGGAATTTTATGATCCTGTCGTGGCGGGGCCAGGGCTGGAAAATGTAGCGAGCTGTTCAAAACTTTATTGACTTTGGCAGGACCAGAAGATCCCGCCAGTGGGGGACGTCCGTAAAATTCTGCCCCAGGAAATTACAGGGCAGTCAGCCTGACCTCAATGGTGAGAAAATTATTGGAAACCATGACCAAGAACAAAATAAACTTTCATTTGGAACGACATGGATTAATCATGGAGAACCAGCATGGATTTGTTAAGACAAATTTTGTCTGGTTAACTTGATTGAATTCTTTGATGAGGTAACGGAGATGGTTGACCAAGGTAATGCAGCAGATGTGATAAATATGAACTTTTAGAAAGCTTTTGACAAAGTTTCCCACAAGAATCTATCTCCACTTCGAGAGGCAAGGCTTGATCAGGGATAGTCAGCATGGCTTTGTCAGAGGGAGGTCATGCCTAACAAATTTGAGTGAATTTTTTGAGGAGGTGACCAGGTGTGTAGATGAGGGTAGTGCAGTTGATGTAATTTATATGGATTTCAGCAAAGCCTTTGACAAGGTCCCACATGGGAGACTTATAGAGAAGGCAAATGCACATGGGATACAAGGTAATTTGATAAGGTGGATTCAAAATTGGCTTAGTTGTAGGAGACAGAGGGTGATGACAGAAGGATGCTTTAGTGATTGGAAGCCAGTGTCCAGTGGCATACCACAGGGATCTGTGCTGGGTCCCCTATTATTCGTCATTTATATAACCGACATAGATGACTATGTGGGGGGTAGGATTAGTAAGTTTGTGGATGACACAAAGGATGTCCGGGTGGTTAACAGTGAGGTTGAGTGTCTTGGGCTACAGGAAGATATAGACGGGATGGTCAAATGGGAAGATAAGTGGCAGATGGAATTTAACCCTGAAAAGTGAGAGGTGATACACTTTGAAAGGAGTAATTTGACAAGGAAGTATTCAATGGGCATGACGCTAGGAAGTTCTGAGGAACAAAGGGACCTTGGAGTGTGTGTCCATAGATCTCTGAAGGCGGAGGGGCATGTTAGTGGGGTGGTGAAAAAGACATATGGGACACTTGCCTTTATCAATCGAGACATAGATTACAAAAGTAGGGAGGTCATGCTGGAGTTGTATAAAGCCTTGGTGAGGCCACAGTTGGAGTACTGTGTGCAGTTCTGGTCGCCACATTATAGGAAAGATGTGATTGCACTGGAGAGGGTGCAGAGGAGATTCACTAGGATGTTGCTTGGGATGAATCATTTAAGTTATGAAGAGAGGTTGGGTAGGCTTGGGTTGTTTTCGTTGGAGCAGAGAAGACTGAGGGGCGACCTGATTGAGGTGTACAAGATTATGAGGGGCATGGACAGGGTGGATAGGGAGCAGCTGTTCCCCTTAGTTGAAGGGTCAGTCACGAGGGGACATAAGTTCAAGGTGAGGGGCAGGAGGTTTAGGGGGGCGTGAGGAAAAACTTTTTTTCCCAGAGGGTGGTGACGGTCTGGAATGCGCTGCTTGGGAGGGTGGTGGAGGCGGGTTACCTCACATCCTTTAAAAAGTACCTGGATGAGCACTTGGCACGCCATAACATTCAAGGCTATGGCCAAGTGCTGGTAAATGGGATTAGGTAGGTAGGTCAGATGTTTCTCACGTGTCGGTGCAGACTCAATGGGCCAAAGGGCCTCTTCTGCACTGTGTGATTCTGTGAGGAGACTTATTAGAAGATGGAAGCCCATGGAATTAAGGCAAAAGTGGTGGGATGGATTCAGTTGCAGGAAGCAAAGGGTGATGGTGGTTAGATGCTTTTCAGAGAGAAATGTGGTTTGCAGTGGTATTTCTTGTGCATCAGTTTTGAAAACATTAGTCTTTTCAATTCTTGTACAACAACCTAGACTCCAGTGTAGGGAGCAGCTTTCAAAAGTTTGCAGATGATATGAAACGTGGAAAAATAGTAGATAGTGAGGGAGATTGTTCTAGGTTTCAGGATGACTTAGATAAGATGCTGAAATGGGAAGAAGCATGGCAATTCAGGGAAGTGTGAAGTGATGCACTTTGGAAGATTTAACATGGAAAGACGGTATAATATAAAGGCTATATATTTGCTAAGTGCAGATGAGCAGAGATACCTTGGTACACATATAGATAATTTCTTAAAAGTGGCATGGAAAATTAATATGGTGGGGAAAAACCATATAGGCTACTTGGATTTGGTTAGACTTCAGCTGGAGTATTGTGGACAATCTTGGACATAACATTCCAGAAAGCGTGTATAGGCCTTAAAACAAGTGCAGAAAAGGTTGCCAGGATGCTACCAGGGCTGAAGGGCTTCATGGGAGGGTGGAAAAGTTAGAATTGTCCTCGTTGGAGCAGAGAAAGTTAAGGGGTGATCAAATAGAGATTTTCAAGAAAATGAGAGATTTTGATAGAGTAGATAGAGAAAAACTATTGCCCCTGGCGAATGAGTCAATAATCGGCGGTCATGAGAGATTGAGAGGAGAAATTTTTTCAGTCAGGATCTGGAACATACTGCCTGAAGAGGTAGTGGGAGTAGAATAGGCATTTTGTGGATGAGAAAATTACGGTTACAGGCAAAAAGTGGAGGTGTGGCACTAAGCAGAATTGATCTGTCAAAGAGCCAGCACAGGCACGAAGGATTAAATTCCCTCCTTCTGTGCTGGAAGATTCTATGATCAGCACATGAAGGCCAGTTGAGCAGGATCAAATTTAGTCTTGTGGCACTTGGTCTGTAATCTGCAGCTGACGTGTTCGAATTGGTAAAGTAATATCGGAGTGAAGGAACCCGGGATGAAATGACCACGCAGTGCAAGCTCTCCAGTGGCAAAGGTCCTCTAAAGTCCTCTTCACTAACATCTTGGAACTTGTGTCAACATTGGGAGAGCTGTCCTACAGACTAGACAAGCAACAGACTGACAGAGTCATACTCATTGAATCATAGCTCACAAGACAATATCCCAGACATCGCCATCACCATCCCTGGGTTATGCTCACAGGCAGGACAGACCCACCAGAGGTGGTGGCACAGAGGTATACAGTCGGGATGGAGTGGCCCTGGGAGTCCTCAACATTGACTCTGGACCCCATGAAGTCTCAAGTATCAGGTCAAACATGGATAAGGAAACCTCTGGTTGATTAACACCTAGCACCCTCACTCAACTGATGAATCAGTACTCCTCCATGTTGAACACCACTTGGAAGAAGCACTGAGGATATCAAACACACAGAATGTTCTCTGGGTAAGAAATTTCAATATTTGTCACCAAGGGTGAGCCGGCTGAGTCCTTAAGGACATAGCTGCTAGACTGGGCATGTGACCGGTGGTAAGAGAACCAACAGAAGGGAAAATCTTACTTGACTTCATCCTCACCAATCACCTGTCGCAGATGCCTTGGTCCATGACAGTAATGATAGGAGTAACCACCACACAGTTTTTGTGATGATGAAGTTCCACCTTTACACTGAGGGCACCCTCCGTCATGTAGTGTAGCACTTTCACTGTGCTAAATGGGATAGATTCAGAACAGCTCTACTGGGCATCCATGAGATGCTGTGGGCCATCAACCATAATCTGTAACCTCATGGCCTGGAATATCCCTTACTCTACCATTATCATCAAGCCAGGGGACCAACCCTGGTTCAACGTGCAGTGGGGAAGAACATACCAGGAACAGCACGAGACTAGAAGTGAGGTGCCTACCTGAAGCTGCAACACATGTATGCCAAAGAGTGGAAGTTGCATGCTATAGACAAAGCCAAGTGATGCCACAACTAATGGATCAGATCAAAGTTCTGAAGTCCTGTCACATCCAAACATGAATGATGGTGGACAATTAATCACCTAAGGGGAGCAGCAGGCACCATGCTCAATGATGGCAGAGTCCAGCACATCAGTCCAAAAGATAAGGCTGAAGCATTTGCAAACATTTTTAGCCAGAAGTGATGAGTAGATGATCCATCTCAGCCTCCTCATGAAGCACCAGCATCACAGATGCTAGTTTTCAGCCAATTCAATTCACTCCACGTGATATCAAGAAATGACTAAGAATACTGGATACAGCAAAGTCTGACAGCATACCAGCAGTAGCACTGAAGACATGTGCTCCAGAACTAATCGCTCCTCTAAGCATGCTGTTCCAGTACAGCTACAACACTGGCGTTGATCTGACAATGTGGAAAATTGCCCAGGTTTGTCCTGTTAACAAAAAGCAGCACAAATCCAACCCGGCTAATTACCACCCCATTACTCTACTCTCAATCGTTAGCAAAGTGATGGAGTGATAGAAAGGGTGTTGATAGTGCTATCAAGCAGCACTTCCACAACTTGCTCACTGACACTCAAATTGGGGGTTCCACCGGAACACTCAGCTTCAAACCTCATTAAAGCCTTTGTCCAAACATGGACAAAAGAGCTGAACTCAAGAGGTGAAGTGATTTTAACTGCCCTGACATCAAGGCAGCATTTAAACGAGTGTGGCATCAAGGAGTCATAGCAAAACTGAAGTAAATGGAAATCAGGGGGGAAACTCTCCACTGGTTGGAATCATACCTAGCACAAAGGAAGATGGTTGCAGTTGATGGAGGTCAATCGGCTCAGTCCCAGGACATCACTGCAGGAGTTCCTTCAGTTACTTCATCAATGGCGTTCCCTCCATCAGAAGCTACAACACTGGCACATTCCCCAGCAATGTGCAAAATTGCTAATGTATGTACTGTACACAAAAAGCAGGACAAATCCAACACGGCCAATTACCACTCCATCAGTTTACTCTCCATCATCAGTAAAGTGATGGAAGGAGTCATCAATAGTGCTATCTATTGCTTAGCAAGAACCTGCTCACTGATGTTCAGTTTGGGTTCCGCCAGGGTCATTCAGCTCCTGATCTCATTACGGTCTTGGTTCAAACATGGACAAAAGGGCTGAACAGAGCAGTGGTGAGGTAAGGCATCAAGGCAACATTTGACCGAGTGTGGCATCAAGGAGCCCTAGCAAAACTGCAGTCAATGGGAATCAGGGGGGAAACTCTCTGCTGGTTGGAGTCATACCTAGCACAAAGGAAGATGGTTGTGGTTGTTGGAGGTCAATCATCTCAGTTCCAGGACATCACTGCAGAAGTTCCTCAGGGTAGTGCCCTAGGCCCAACCATCTTCAGCTGCTTCATCAATAACCTTCCTTCCATCATAAAGTCAGAACTGTGGATGGTCGCTGATGATTGCACAATGTTCAGCACCATTCACGACTCCTCAGATGCTTAAGGAGTCCATGTACAAATGCAGCAAGACCTGGACAATATCCAGGCTTGGGCTGATAAGTGACAAGTAACATTCACAGAATTGTTACGATGCAGAAGGAGGCAATTCTGCCCATCATGTCTGCACTGGCTTTCTGAGCATTTTAACTTAGTGCCAATCTCCTGCCTTTTCCCCATAACCTTGCACATTGTTTCTATTTAAATAATCATCCAATGCCCTTTTGAATGCCTCAATCGAACCTGCCTCCAGGCAGTGCATTCCAAATCCTAACTACTTGCTGTGTGGAAAAGTTTTTACTCACCTCGTATTTGCTTCTTTTGCAAAACACTTTAAAACTGGGCCCTCTGGTTCTCGATCCGTTTATGAGCAGGAACAGTTTCTTCCTATATACTCTGTCCAGACCCCTCATGATTTTGAAAACTTCTTTCAAGTCTCATCTTAGCCTTCTCCTCTTCAAGGAAAACAGTCCCAACTTCCCCAATCTTACCTCATAACTGAAGTGTCCCATCCCTGGAACCATTTTCGTAAACCTCTTCTACACTGTCTCCAATGCGTTCACATCCTTCCTATTGAGTGGCGCCCAGAACTGTACACAATACTCCAGCTGAGGTCTAACCAATGTCTTATATAAGTTCATCAAAACCTCCCTGCTTTTATACTGTATGTCCCTATTAATGAAGTCTGGAATACTGTATGCTTTAGAAATAGCTCTCTCTACCTGTCCTGCCACCTTTAATAACTTATGTACATATACACTCAGGTCTCTCTGCTCCTGCACACCCTTTAGAATAGTATCCTTTATTTTATACTGTCTCTCCATGTTCTTTGTACCAAAGTGCATCACCTCACACCTCTCTGCATTGAACTTCATCTGCCACCTAGCTGCCCACTCCACCAATGTGTCAATGTCGTTTTGAAATCTACACTGTCCTCCTCACAGTCTACAATTCTCCCAAGTTTTGTGTCATCTGCAAACTTTGAAATTGTCTCCTGCACACCAAGATATAGATCATTTATATATATCAGGAAAAGCAAGGGTCCCAATACCAACCGCTGTCCGAAAAATACCCATTAACCATTACTCTCTATTTCCTATCCCTCAGCCAATTTTGTATCCACGTTGCTACTGTCCCTTTCATTCCATGACCTATAACTTTCCTCACAAATCTGTTGTGTGGCACTGTATCGAACGCCTTTTGGAAGTCCATATACACCACATCAATGGCCTTGCCCTCATCAACCATCTCTGTTACCTCTTCAAAAAACTCCAGCAAGTTAATTAGACACAATTTTCCTGTAACAAATACAAGCTGACCCTTCCAAATCAATCCACATTTTTCCACGTGACTATTAATTCTATCCTGAATAATCCCGTGAATGAATAAAAGAGGTTTCCCCACCATCAAAGTTAAACTGACTGGTCTGTAATTGCAGGGCAGATTTTTACAACCCTTTTTGAACAAGGGCGTAATGTTTGCAATTCTCCAGTCCTCCGCAACCTCCCCTGAATCCAGGGAACACTGAAATATTATTGCCAGTGCCTCTGCAATTTCCACTCTCACTTCCTTCAATGTTCTTTTTTTTTATTCATTCACGGGATGTGGACTCCACTGGCTGGGCCAGCATTTATGGTCCATCCCTAGTTGCCCTCGAGAAGGTGGTAGTGAGCTGCCTTCTTGAACCGCTGCAGTCCATGTGATGTAGGTACACCCACAGTGCTGTTAGGAAGGGAGTTCCAGGATTTTGACCCAGCGACAGTGAAGGAACGGCGATATATTTCCAAGTCAGGATGGTGAGTGACTTGGAGGGAACTTTCAGGTGGTGCTGTTCCCATCTATCTGCTGCCCTTGTCCTTCTAGGTGGTAGTGATCATGGGTTTAAAGGTGCTGTCTAAGGAGCCTTAGTGAATTCCTGCAGTGCATCTTGTAGATGATACACACTGCTGCTACTGTGCGTCCGTGGTGAAGGGAGTGAATGTTTACTGATGTGGTGCCAATCAGGTGGACTGCTTTGTCCTGGACGGTGTCCAGCTTCTTCAGTGTTATAGGAGCTGCACTCATCCAGGCAAGTGGGGAGTATTCCATCACATTCCTGACGTGTGCTTTGTAGATGGTGGACAGGCTTTGGGGAGCCAGGAGGCGAGTTACTCATCACACGATTCCAAGCCTCTGACCTGCTCTGTAGCCACAGTATTTATATGGCTAGTCTAGTTCAGCTTCTGGTCAATGGTAATCCCCAGGATGTTGATAGTGGGGGATTCAGTGATAGTAATGCCATTGAACATGAAGGGGTGATGGTTGGATTCTCTCTTGTTGGAGATGGTCATTGCCTGACACTTGTGTGGCACGAACGTTACTTGCCACTTGTTAGCCCAAGCCTGGATATTGTCCAGGTCTTGCTGCATTTGGACATGGACTGCTGCAGATATCTGAGGAGTTGCGAATGGTGCTGAACATTAAGCAATCATCAGTGAAAATCCCAACTTCTGACCTTATGATGGAAGGAAGGTCATTGATGAAGCAGATGAAGATGGTTGGGCCTAGGAGACTACCCTGAGGAACTCCTGCAGTGATGTCCTGGAGCTGGGATGACTGACCTCCAACAACCACAACCATCTTCCTTTGTGCTCCAACCAGCGGAGAGTTTTCCCCTTGATTCCCATTGACTCCAGTTTTGTTAGGGCTCCTTGATGCCACACTTGGTCAAATGCTGCCTTGATGTCAAGGGCAGTCACTCTCACTTCACCTCGGGAGTTCAGCTCTTTTGTCCATGTTTGAACTAAGGCTGTAATGAAGTCAGGAGCTGGGTGGCCCTGGCAGAACCCAAACTGGGCATCAGTGAGCAAGTTATTGCTTAACAAGTGCTACTTGATAGCACTGTTGATGACCCCTTCCATTACTTTACTGATGAACGAGAGTCGGCTGAAGGGGCGGTAACTGACCGGGTTGGATTTGTCCTGCTTTTTGTGTGCGGGACATTGCCCTCTATGTGGGCAATTTTCCACATAGCCGGGTAGATGCCAGTGCTGTAGCTGTACTGGAACAGCTTGGCTAGGGGCATGGCAAGTTCTAGAGCACAAGTCTTTAGTACTATTGCTGGGATGTTGTCAGGGCCCTTGGCCTTTGCACTATCCGATGCCTTCAGCCATTTCTTGATATCAAGTGGGGTGAATCGAATCGGTTGAAGATTGGCATCTGTGGTGCTGGGGACCTCCGGAGGAGGCCGAGATGAATCATCCACTCGGCACTTCTGGCTGAAGGTTGTTGCGAATGTTTCAGCCTTATCTTTTGCAGTGCTAAGCTGGGCTCCTCCATCATTGAGAGTGGGGATATTTGTGGAGCCTCCTCCTCCAGTGAGTTGTTTAATTGTCCACCACCGTTCATGACTGGATGTGGCAGGACTGCAAAGCTTAGATCTGATCCGTTGGTTGTGGGATCGCTTAGCTTTATCACTTGCTGCTTATGTTGTTTGGCACGCAAGTAGTCCTGTTCTATCGCTTCACCAGGTTGACACCTCATTTTTAGGTATGCATGATGCTGGTCCTGGCATGTCCTCCTGCACTCTTCATTGAACCAGGGTTGATCCCCTGGCTTGATGGTAATGGTAGAGTGGAGGATATGCCAGGCCATGAGGTTACAGATTGTGTTTGAGTACAGTTCTGCTGCTGCTAATGGCCCACAGCACCTCATGGATGCCCAGTCTTGAGTTGCTAGATCTATTCGAAATCTATCCCATTTAGCACGGTGGTACTGCCACACAACACGATAGGGGGTATCCTCAGTCTGAAGGCGGGACTTCATCTCCAGAATGACTGTGCCGTGGTCACTCCTACCAATACAGTCATGGGCAGATGCATCTGCGGCAGGCAGGTTGGTGAGGATGAGGTCAAATATGTTTTTCCCTCACCACCTGCCGCAGACCCAGTCTAGCAGCTGTCATTTATGACTTGGTCAGCTCAGTCAGTCGTGGTGCTACTGGGCCACTCTTGGTGATGGACATTGAAGTCCCCCACCCAGAAAACGTTCTGTGCCCTTGCCACCCTCAATGCTTCCTCCAAGTGATGTTCAACATGGAGGAGCACTGATTCATCAGCTGAGGGAGAGCGGTACGTGGTAATCAGCAGGAGGTTTCCTTGCCCGTGTTTGACCTGATGCCATGAGATTTCATGGGGTCTGGAGTTGCTGTTGAGGATTCCCACGGCAACTCCCTCCTGATGGTATACTACTGTGCCGCCACCTCTGCTAGGTCTGTCCTGCCAGTGGGACAGGACATACCCAGGGATGGTGACGGTGGTGTCTGGGACGTTATCTGTAAGGTATGATTCCGTGAGGATGATTATGTCAGGCTGTTGCTTGACTAGTCTGTGAGACAGCTCTCCCAACTTTGACATTAGGTCCTAGATGTTAGGAAGGAGGACTTTGCAGGGTGAACAGGGCTGCGATTGCCGTTGTTGTTTCCGGTGCCTAGGTCGATGCTGGGTGGTCCATCCGGTTTCATTCCTTTTTTGTGTCTTTGTAGTAGTTTGTTACAACTGAGTGGCTTGCTAGGCCATTTCAGAGGGCATTTAAGAGTCAACCACATTGCTGTGGGTCTGGAGTCACATATAGGCCAGACCAGGTAAGGGTGACAGATTTCCTTCCCTAAAGGACATTTGTGGCTTGGATGCATCTCACCTGGTCCAGGTGCCTTATCAACTTGAAGTATCGACAGCTTATCCAATACCTCCTCCTTATCAATTTTAAACCCTTCTGAGTTTCCTCCTATGTCACCATGGCCTGGGAGGCATCTACCTTGTAGGTAAAGACTGATGCAAAGTATTCATTTAATACCTCAGCCATGCCTCTTGCCTCTATGTGTAAATCCCCTTTTGGTTCCTAATTGGCCTTACTCCTCCTTTTACCATCCTTTTACTATTGATGTGCTTATAGAATACTTTGGGAATTACTTTTATGTTAGCTGCCAGTCTTTTTCTATAATCCCTCTTTGCTTCTCGTATTTGCTTTTTCATATCCCTTCGGAACCTTCTGTATTCAGCTTGGTTCTCATTCGTGCCACACAAGTGCCAGGCAATTACTATCTCCAACAAAAGAGAATCTAGCCAACGCCACTTGGCATTCAATGGCATTACCATCACTGAATCCTCCACTATCAACATCCTGGGGGTTACCATTGACCAGAAGCTGAACTGCGCTAGCTATATAAATACTGTGGCTACAAGAGCAGGTCAGAGGCTAGGAATCCTGTGGTGAGTAACTCACCTCCTGACTCCCCAAAGCCTGTCCACTATCTACAAATCACAAGTCACGAGTGTGATGGAATACTCTCCACTTGCTTGGATGAGTGCACTTCCCACAACACTCAAGAAGCTTGACACTGTCCAGGACAAAGCAGCCCACTTGATGAGCACTCCATCTACAAGCAGTCATTCCCTCCACCACTGACTGACACACAGTGGCAACAGTGTGTACTATCTATAAGAGGCACTGCAGGAACTCACTAAAACAGCACCTTCCAACCCACAACCACTACCATCAGAAGAACAAGGGAAGCAGATAGATGGGAACACCACCACCTGTACGTTCCCCTCCAAATCACTCACCATCCTGACTTGGAAATATGTTGACGTTCCTTCACGGTCCCTGGGTCAAAATCCTGGAAGCCCCTCTCTAACAGCACTGTTGTTGTACCTACACTACATGGTCTGCAGAGGTTCAAGATGGTGGCTCACCACCACCTTCTCAAGGACAATTAGTGCTGGGCAATAAATGCTGGCCTAGCCAGTGACACCCACAGCCCATGAATGAATAAAAGTATGTTCACTGATGAGTGGTGTTGCAATCTCAGCTGATGTTAATACTGGAAAAGTCAGATCCCAGAGTGAAACCTGGCTTGATAAACCCAAGCTTTTTTTTAGAAACCATAGAGGAAAGTTACTGAACAAATTCACAGGAGTCCGATAAGCTTTTAACACAAAGAATAAAATAATTATTAAACAAGAAAAAACAAGAACAAATTAACTATATTACACCAGGCAGAATGGTTGGAAAGATCTCATTTCAAACACAAGAAACAAAGGCCAGTTAGCCTAACATCTGTCATAGGGAAAATGTTAGAAGCTATTACTAAAGACGCAGGGCACTTGGAAAAATTCAAGACAATCAGGCAGAGTCAACATAGTTTTGTAAAAGGGAAATCGTGTTTAACCAATTTATTTGAGTTCTTTGAAGGAGTCATATGTGCTGTGGATAAGGGGGAACCGGTGGATGTACTGTACTTAGATTTACAGAAGGCATTTGATAAAGTGCCACATCAAAGGTTATTGCAGAAAATAAAAGCTCATGGTGTAGGGGATAACATATTGGCACGGATAGAAGATTGACTAGCTAACAGGAAGCAGAGACTTGGCATAAGTGGGTCTTTTTCTTGTTGGCAGGATGTGACGAGTGGTGATGTGACGAGTGGTGTGCCACACGAATTAGTGCTGGGGTCTCAACTTATTACAATTTATACAAATGACTTGGATGAAGGGACAGAAGGAATGGTTGCTAAATTTGCTGATGACACAAAGATAAATAGGAAAGTAAATTGTGAAGAGGATAAGGAGGCTTCAAAGTGACATAGATAGGTTAAGTGAATGGGCAAAGATCTAGCAAATGAAGTATAATGTGGGTAAATCTGAAATTGTTCATTTTGGCAGGAAGAAGAAGAAGCTGACTATCTAAATGGTGAGAGATTGCAGAGCTCTGAGATTCAGAGGAATCTGGGTGGCCTAGTGCATGAATCACAAAAGGTTAGTGTGCAGATACAGTAGGTAATTAGGAAAGCTAATAGAATTTTATCATTCATTGTGAGGGGAATTGATTACAAAAGTAGGGAGGTTATGCTTCAGGTGTACAGGGCATTGGTGAGACCACATCTGGAGTATAATGTACAGTACTGGTCTCCTTATTTAAAGAAAGATGTAAATGCATTAGAAGCAGTTCCGAGAAAGTTTCCTAGACTAATACCAGGAATGGGTGGGTTGTCTTATGAGGAAAGGCTGGACAGATTAAGCCTGCATCCACTGGAATTTAGAAGAGTAAGAGGCGACTTAATTGAAATATTTAAGATTCTGAGGGGTCTTGACAGGTTGGATGTGGAGAGGATGTTTCCTCTTGTGGGAGAATCTAGAACTAGTGGGTCACTGTTTAAAAATAAGGAGACACTCATTTAAGACAGAGATGAGGAGAAATTTTTTCTCTTGGAGGGCTGAGTGTCTTTGGAGCTCTCTTCCACAAAAGGCGGTGAAAGCAGAGTCTTTGAATATTTTTAAGATACAGCTAGATAGATTCTTGATTAACAAGGGGGTGAAAGGTTATCAGGAGTAGGCAGGAATGTGGGGTTGTGGTTACATTCAGATCAGCCATCATCTTATTGAATGATGGAACAGGCTTGAGGGGCCAAGTGGCCTCTTCCTGCTCCTAATTCGTATGTTCGTAAAATTATTCAAACCCAGACTATTCCTTTTACCCCAGCAATGTCTTCACGGACACATAAAAATTCAGACAGATAAAACAATTTACAATATCTATCTTGTACTTGCCCTGAATATTAGAGTATGAGGTACATGTAAATTAACAGGCAAACTGGTCAGACACACCAGACTCCAAAGTAAATGACAGATGCAGACAAAGCAGTTTCCATGGATTTCACAATAATCCAACCTGCCAGCCCGTCGCACTGAAACTTTGTCTATCTCATGATGGTTTCCAATCTCCACATTGAAGACTTGCCTTGGAATTCTTTCCAATCACTTGGATGGCTTTAACAAGGATCCACCTCCAAGGTTTCAATCTTGCCTTCCGAGATTCCTTTCCCCTGTATACTCAAGCTTCACTTTCCAAGCACAATTTCAGATCTTCAACCAGTCCAAGCAGAACACCACTGCTCCAAAAGGCCCACAGTGAAGAGTCACTAACCTTCAGCTGCCTCCTCGGATTTTCAGGGTTTCTCTCAAGTCTGTTTCACTTCAAGTCTGCTCCTTGCTGCTCACACTTTAACTCGGAGCCTATTGCTCTGCTCCTTTCTTTTAACTTGGCTTCTGGGACCTCCTTCTGATCCCTGTCTTTGTCCCTGCCTGAGATTTTGTTCTGGGACTTCTTCTTGTCCACCTCCTGTCACCTGTTCCCTGGGACACACTCAGCAAAATGGCACTCCGTTATCAGGTCACCTAACCTACTTTCCACACTTTGCCCTCACTTGCTTCAGTGCAGGCGCGCAGGGCCAGTTTCCGGCCTGAAGAGAGAAAAATAAACAAACTGCATGTGTGACCATCTCCTGGGCGCGCATGCGCAAAAGACCCGAGGGCTCGCCAGGAACTGGAGTTCCTGACCTCTGACTTCAGATCAGGGTAAGTATTTGAGATTCACCACAGTGCACAGTGTTTGGTTCCGTTCACAACTCCTTAGATAAAGATGCAGTCTGTGGCTGCATACAGCAAGACCTGGACATCATTCAGGTTTGGGTTGAAAAGAGGCAGGCAACACTCGCACCATACAAGTGTCAAGCAATGATCATCACCAATAATAGAGAATCTAATCACCTCCCTTTGGCATTCAATGTATCAGTAAATTGATCAGTAAAAGGTGCACGCTCAACGAATGGAGATTTCGGCCTGAGTGAGACAGAGACTGAGTTAGTCATTTGGGAATATATTTGGGAATTTGGCTCAAGTGAGAATTTGATGCATAGGGAGAAAGAGGTGCTCTAGGTAAGGCTTACAGCAAGAAGTGCGACTTAGAGTAGAGTGCTGGGAATTGGGCAATTAAGGGAGTTAGGGAAGGAAGGGAAAGAGGTGCGCTTTTGCTTTCTGCTTTCTAATTTTCTCAGCCTTCAGGAAGTGGTTGTACTCTGCTACAGGAGAAGAAGCTAGTTATTTGGTGAGTATCTGGTAAGTGATTAAGCTTTATTCTATTCCAAAAGTTCAAACTAGTCTAGCAACTGGTGGTAAGGTTAATAAAATATATAAAAACAAAAGTAAAACATATAATTGAATAACATAATGAAATAGTCAATTAGAACACATTAAGGGTGCCAGGACAAGTAATGTGTCACAGCTGCAGCATGTGGCAGCTCCTGGATGCCAGTTTGATCCAGTTTCTGCAGTAAGTGTTTGAAGTTCGAACAGCTTCAGCTCAGAGTTTATGAGCTGGAGGTTGAACTACAGACACTGTGACGCATCAGGGAGGGGGAAAGTTACTTGGATTCTTTGTATCAGGAGGCAGTCATACCTCTTAGGACAAGGTCTTCTGATTTTGTCAGTGGTCAGGGACTGGAGGCTGTGACTGCAAGTGAGGCAGGTACGGGGACTCAGAGGAAAGGAGTGCAGGAGTGTGAGCTTCTGCAATTGTCCAACAGGTTTGAGTTTTTTTCAGCTTGTTTCGATGAGAGTTGGGGCTGCAGGGTAGATGAGCTAACTGGACATGGCACTATGGTACAGGAAACCATTCAAGTGGGGGGGGGAAGGGGCAAAAAGGAATGTAGTGGTCGTAGGGGATAGTACAGTCAGAGTAATTGACACCATTCTCTGCAGCAAACAGCATGAGTCCAAATAGCTGTGTTGCCTGTCCGGTGCCAGGGTGCAGGACATATGCTCGGGACTGGAGAGGAACTTGCAGTGGGAGGGGGAGGACCTAGTCGTAGTGGTCCATGTTGGTACCAACGACATAGGCAGGACAAAGGAGGTGGTTCTGCATAGTCAGTATGAGGACCTAGGCACCAAATTAAGAAGCAGAACCTCTGGATTATTACCTGAGCCACGTGCAAATTAGCATAGGACAAATCAGATTAAGGAGATGAATGTGTGGCTCAAAGTCTGGTGTGGGAGAAGTGGGTTCCGGTTCATGAGGCACTGGCACCAATACTGGGGAAAGTGGGATCTGTACCGTTTGGATGGTCTACACTTGAACCATGCTGGGACTGGTGTTCTTGCGAGCTGTGTAACTAGGGAAGTAGAGAGGGCTTTAAATGAAATAGTGGGGGCAAGGGATCAAATTTGGGAAGATGTGGTAAACCAAAGAGTAGAGACGAGGCAAAGGGGAAGATATTATTACGGGAAATGAAAAACAGACCACGACAGGAAGGGATAGAGAGTACAAATCTAGCAATAAATCAACAGACGAAACTAGAAGATATAAAAAGAATAAAAGGATAAAAATAAAAGCTCTGTATCTGAATGCACATAGCATTCAAAACAAAACAAATGAACTGAGAGTGCACATAGAAATAAATAATTATGATAGCCATTACGGAGATATGGCTGCTGAAGGATATGGATTGCGATGTGAATATTGAAGAGTACAGGATATTTAGGAAGGACAGGAAGCGAGGAAAAGGTGGAGGGGTGGCTCTGTTAGTTAATGATAGTATTAGCACAATAGAGAGGGCTGACCTAAGTTCAGGAAGCCAGGATGTGGAAACAGTTTGGGTAGAGGTTAGTAATGGTAAAGGCAAGAAGTCACTTGTGGGAGTTGTGTACAGGCCCCATAACAGTAACCACATGGTAGGGTTGAGCATAAAGGAAGAACAAATTGGAGCATGTCAGAAAGGCATGGTGATAATCATGGGAGACTACTTTACAAATAGACTGGAAGAGTCAGATAGGCAAAGATAGCCTAGATGAGGAGTACATTGAATGTTTTCAGGATAGTTTCTTGGAACAGCATGTTCTAGAGCCAGCCAGGGAGCAGGCTATACTAGACCTGGTATTGTGCAACGAGATCGGAGTAATTAATGATCTCATAGTGAAGGCGTACCTAGGTAGCAGGTATGATTGAATTTTACATTCAGTTTGAGGGAGAGAGGAATGGGTCTGAGGCTAAGTTTTTAAACTTAAATAAGGGCAATTGTGAAGGCATGAAAGCAGAGCTGGCTAAATTGAATTAGCGAATTAGGTTTAGGGATAGGTCAATAGAGATGCAGTGGCTAATATTTAAGGGAATATTTCAGAATGCACAGAATAGGTATGTTCCAATGAGTAAGAAAAAGTCCAAGGGACAGACACACTAGCTGTGATTAACTAAAAAGGTTAAAGATAGTATCAAACTTAAAGAAAAAGCATATACTTGTGCAAAGACAGGTGGCAAGTCAGAAGATTGGACAGAATATAAGGAACAGCAAAGAATGACTAAAAGACTAATAAGGAGGGAAAATTAGAGTATGAAAGAAAACTAGCCAGAAATATAAAAACAAATAATAAGAGTTTTTATAAATATTTAAAAAAGAAAAGAGTTAACAAAGTGAGCATTGGTCTTATAGAAAGTGAGTCTGGAGAATTGATAATGGAAAACAAGGAGATAGGCAGATGAATTGAACAGGTATATTGCATCAGTTTTCACTATAGAGGATACAAATAACATCCCAGAAGCAGCTATAAATCAGGAAATGGAAGTGGGGAAGGAAGTCAAGAAAATTACAGTCACCAGAGAAGTGGTACTGAGTAAATTGTTGGAGCTGCAGGCTGACAAGAGCCCAGGTCCTGATGGACTTCATCTTAGGGTCTTAAAAGAAATATCTAGTGAGATAGTTGATGCATTGGTTTTAATTTTCCAAAACTCCTTAGACTCAGGGTAAGTCCCATTAGATTGGAAGATAGCAAATGTAACTCCATTATTCAAAAAGGGAGAGAGACAGAAAGCAGGAAACTACAGGCCAGTTAGCTTAACTTCTGTCATAGGGAAAATGTTAGAAGCTATTATTAAAGAAGTTATAGCAGGGCACTTGGATAAGCTCAAGGTCATCAGGCAGATTCAACATGGCTTTGTGAAAGGGAAATTGTGTTTAACCAACTTTGAGGAAGTAACATGTGTTTTGGACAAAGGGAAACTGGTGGATATACTGTACTTAGATTTGCAGAAGGCACTTGATAAACTGCCACATCAAATGTTATTGCGGAAAATAAAAGTTCATGGTATAGGGGATAACATACTGACATGGATAGAAGATTGGCTGACTAACAGGAAGCAGAGAATAGGCAGAAATGGGTCTTTTTCAGGTTGGCAAGATGCCACAGGGATCAGTGCTGGAACCTCAACTGTTTACAATTTATATAATTGACTTGGATGAAGGGATTGAAGGGATGGTTGCCAAATTTGCTGATGATACAAAGATAGGTAGGAAAGTAAGTTGTGAAGAGGACATAAGGAGGCTACAAACAGATATAGATAGGTTAAGTGAGTGGGTAAAGATCTGGCAGATGGAGTTTAATGTGGGAAATGTGAAATTGTCCATTTCGGCAGGAAGAATGAAAGAGGAGCATATTATCTAAATGGTGAGAGATTGCAGAGCTCTGAGGTGCAGAGGAACTGGGTGTCCTAGTGCATGAATCACAAAAGACTAGTATGCAAATACAGCAAGTAATTAGGAAAGCTAATAGAATGTTATCATTTATTGCAAGGGGAATTGAATACAAATGTAGGGGGGGGGTTATGCTTCAGTTGTACAGGGCATTGGTGAGACCACATTTGGAGTACTGTGTGCAGTATTGGCCACCTTACTTAAGGAAGGATGTAAATGCATTGGAAACAGTTCAGAGAAGGTTGACCAGACTAATACCTGGAATGGGTGAGTTGTCTTATGAGGAAAGGTTGGACAGACTAGGATTGTATCCACTGGAGTTTAGAAGGGTAAGAGGTGACTTGATTGAAACATGTAGGATCCTGAGGCGTCATGACAGGGTGGATCTGGAGAGGACGATTCCTCTTGTGGGAGAATCTAGAACTAGGGGTCATTGTTTAAAAATAAGGGGTCGCTCATTTAAAACAGAGATGAGGCGAAATATTTTCACTCAGAGGGTTGTGAGTCTTTGGAACTCTTTTCCTCAAAAGGTAGTGGAAGCAGTCTTTGAGTATTTTTAAGGCAGAGATGGATAGATTCTGGGTAAGCAAGGGGGTTATATGTCATCAGCAGTAGGTGGGATGAAGGTTTCAGGCTACTATCAGATCAGCCATGATCTTATTAAATGGCGGGGCAGGCTCGAGGGATGAATGGCTTACTCCTGCTCCTTTTTTGTACGTTCAATGGCTTTATCATTGTTGAATCTCCACAAACAACATCCTTGGGGTCACCACTGACCAGATACTTAACTGGGTGAGTTATATAAATACTGTGGCTACAAGAGCAGGTCAGGGGTTGGGAATTCTGCAGCCAGTAAATCACCTCCTGACTCCCCAAAGCCTGTCCACCATCTACATGTCAGGAGTGTGATGGAATACTCTCCAATTGCCTGGATGAGTGCAGCTCCAACAGCACTCAAGAAGCTCAGCACCATCCAGGAGAAATCAGCCCGCTTGACTGGCATCTCATACTCCACCTTAAACATTTAATCCCTCCACCACCACATGCAAATGGAGTGCAGCTGAGGAGACTGAGTGCAGTCTTAGAATTTGGTGAGTGGGGGAGTTCGCTGAAGGATGGGGGAAGGTGTT
Organism: Cetorhinus maximus; assembly: GCF_964194155.1. Classification (NCBI taxonomy): domain Eukaryota; kingdom Metazoa; phylum Chordata; class Chondrichthyes; order Lamniformes; family Cetorhinidae; genus Cetorhinus; species Cetorhinus maximus. The sequence continues at coordinate 75,638,721 of NC_135884.1, read as the reverse complement.
CGCTTCCTTTTTCTTTCTTTCTCACTCTTAGGAATTGATTCTTACTCTACTACAGGGAAAGAAGCTAGCTGATTGGTGAGTATCTGGTAAGTAGGCAAGTTCTATTCTATCCCTAAGCTTTAAAACAGTACACAAATTGGTGGTAAAGTTAATAAAAAATATAAAAAACAAACATAAGTAAGTGAATAATATAGTTAAGTAATTTTTAAAAGACATTAAGGATGGCAGAACAGGTGATGTGTCAAGGCTGCAGCATTTGGGAGCTCCTGGTTAACACTGTGATCCAGGAAAAACACGTTTGCAGGAAATATCTGAGGCTTGAGGAACTCCGGCAGAGAGTCACTGAGCTAGAGGCTAAGCTGCAGGCTCTGCAACACATCAGGGAGGGGTAAAGTTACCTGGATGCTTTGTACCAGGAGGGGGATTGACATTGTTTTCTGCAGCAAAGAACGAGAGTCCAGATGGCTGTGTTGCTTCCCGCTGCCAGGGTTTGGGACATCTGTTCAGGGCTGGGGAGGAACTTGCAGTGGGAAGGAGAGGATCCAGTTATCGTGGTCCATGTAGATACCAACGACATAGCTAGAACTAGGGAAAGAGCTAGGCACTAAATTGAAAAGCAGAACCTCAAAGAGTATAATCCCTGGATTATTACCTGAGCTGCTTGCAAATTGGCATAGGGTACATAAAATTAGAGATATGAATATGTGGCTCAAAGACTGGTGTGGGAGAAGTGGGTTCCAGTTTATGGGACACTAGCACTGGTACTGGGGAAAGTGGAGGCTGTACCGTTGGGACGGTCTACACCTGAACTATGCTAGGACCAGTGTTCTTGCGAACCGCACAACTAGGGAAGTAGAGATGGTTTTAAACTAAATAGTGGGAGCAAGGGATCAAATGTGGAAAGATGTGGTATATCAAAGAATTGAGACAAGGTAAGAGAATAAAATAGCAATATGGGAAATAAGAGTCAGAGAATTGCAGGAAGGGACAGAACGAAAAAACCTAAGAATGCACCAAGAATCAAGACTGGATGTTACAAAGATAACAAAAAGACAAAACTAAAGGCTCTGTATCTGAAAGCATGTGGCATTCATAACAAAATAAGCAAATTGACAGAGCACATTTAAGTAAATAACTATGATCTGATAGCCATTGTGGACACGTGGCTGCATAATGACAAGGATTGGGTTCTGAATATTGAGAGGTATATGATATTCAAGGAGAATAGGAAGCTAGGTAAAGGTGGAGGGGTAGCACTGTTAATCAAGGATGGCTTTTGTGCAATAGTTAGAGATGGCCTTGGTTCATGAGATCAGGGTGTGGAGATGATGAATAGTAGGGGAAAGAAGTCACTAGTGGGAGTGATCTACAGGCCCCCTAACAGTAACCCACAATGTGGGTCAAAACGTACAAGAAGAAAAATTAGGTGCTTGTGATAAAGAACAGCAATAATCATGGGTGACTTCAACCTACATTTAAACTGGAAAAATCAGACTGGCAGCAGTATGCTGGATGAGGAACTCATAGGATGCTGTTGAGATAGTTTCGTAGAGCAGCACGTTCTGGAACCAACCAGAGAGCAGATTATATTAGACTTGGTATTGTGTAATGTGACAGGATTAATTAATGACCTCAGACCAAAGGCAACCCTAGGTAGCAGCGACTACAATATGATTGAATTTTACATCCAGAATGAAAGGGAGAAGAGTGGGTGTAAGAATAGTATTTTAAACTTGTGGGCAACTATGTGGGCATGAAAGCCAAGCTAGCTGAAGTTAAGAGGGGTATTAGGCCAGGGGACAGATCAATAGAGAAGCATACTCAGAATAAGTATATTCCTATGATAAAGAAAAATTCTAAGAGGAGGACCCACCATCCATGGTTAACTAAATAAGTTAGGCAAAGCATCAAACTTCAGGAAAAATACATATATATGTGCAAAGATGAGTGGCAGGACAGATGATTGGTCAGAATATAAAGGAAGGCAGAGAATGACCAAAAGGTTAATCAAGAGAAAGAAATTAGGGTATGAGAGGATGCTAGCTAGAAATGTAAAAGCGGATAGCAAGAGTTTCGACAGGTATTTAAACAGGAGAAGAGCAGGTAAAGTGAATGTTGGTCCTCTAGAGAGTGAGAGTCAGGAGTTAATAGTAGATAATAAAGAAATGGTGGATGAAATGAACAAATATTTTGCTTCTGTCTTAACTATAGGGAATACAAAAAAAATTACAGGAATAGCTGTAAATCAGAGGTAGAAGGGGGAGGGGAACTTGGTGAAATCCCAATCACTAGGGAAATGGTACTGAGCAAACTGATGGAGTTGCTGGCTGACAAGTCTCTGGGTCCAGATGGACTTCACCTTAGGGTTTTAAAAGAGTTGGCTAATAAGACCATAAGACATAGGAGCAGAAATTAGGCCATTCGGCCCATCGAGTCTGCTCCGCCATTCAATCATAGCTGATAAGTTTCTCAACCCCGTTCTCCCGCCTTCTCCCCGTAACCTTTGATCCCCTTACCAATCAAGAACCTATCTATCTCGGACTTAAATACACTCAATGACCTGGCCTCCACAGCCTTCTGTGGCAATGAATTCCATAGATTCACCACTCTCTGGCTAAAGAAGTTTCTCCTCATCTCTGTTCTAAAAGGTCTTCCCTTTACTCTGAGTCTGTGTCCTCGGGTCCTAGTCTCTCCTGCTAATGGAAACATCTTCCCCACATCCACTCTATCCAGGCCTTTCAGTATTCTGTAAGTTTCAATCAGGTAGTAATGAGGTAGTAGATGCGTTGGTGTTAATTTTCCAAAATTCACTGTATTCTGGAAAGGTTCCATCAGACTGGACTGTAGCAAATATAACCCCTCTATTCAAGAAGGGAGGGAGGCAGAAAGCAGGAAACTATAGGCCAGTTAACTTGATGTCTGTCATGGGGAGGGTATTAGAATCAATCATTAAAGAGGTCATAGCTGGCCACTTAGAAAAACTCAAAAGTAATCGGGAAGAGTCAGCCTGGTTTTGTGAAAGGGAAATCATGTTTAACCAATTCATTGGAGTTCTTTGAAGTAGCAACATGTACTGTGGATAAAGGGGAGCCTGTAGACATACTGTACTTGGATTTCCAGAAGGTATTTGATAAGGTGCCACATCAAAGATTATTGCGGAAAATAAAAACTCATGGTGTAGAGGGTAACATATTAGCCTGGATAGAAGATTGGTTGGCTGGCAGAAAAGAGAGTATGCATAAATGGGTCTTTGTCTGATTGGCAGGGTATGACGAGTGGAGTCCTGCAGGGGCCTCATCTTTTTACAATTTGTATCAAGGAAGCGAAGGCATGGTAGCTAAATTTGCTGATGACACAAAGATAGGTAGGAAATTAGGTTGTGAAGAAGACATAAGGAGTTTGCAGACAGATATAGATAGGTTGAGCGAGTGGGCAAAAATCTGGCAGATGGAGTATAATGTGGGAAAATGTGAACATGTTCACTTTGGCAGGAAGAATAAAAAAGCAGAATATTACTTAAACGGAGAACGACTGCAGAATTTCGAAGTGCAGAGGGATCTAGGTGTTCTCGTGCATGAGTCACAAAAAGTTAGTACGCAGGTACAGCATGTTATCAAGAAGGCTAATGGAATGCTATCCATTATTACGAGAGGAACTGAACATAAAAGTAAGGATGTTATGCTTCAGTCATACAGGGAATTGATGAGACTGCACCTCGAACACCGTGTGAAGTTTTGGTCTCCTTATTTAAGGAAGGATGTAAATGCTTTGGAGGTGGTTCAGAGGAGGTTTACTAGATTGATATCTGAAATGAGCAGGTTATCTTTTGAGGATAGGTTGGACAGGCTGGGCTTGTGTCCACTGGAGTTTAGAAGAGTGCGGGTGACTTGATTGAAATATATAAGATCCCGAACAGTCTTGACAAGGTGGACGTGGAAATTATGTTTCTTCTTGTGGGTGAGTCCAGAATTAGGGGGCACTGTTTTAAAATTAGGCGTTGCTCTTATAGGACAGAGGTGAAGAGAACTTTTTTCTCTCAGAGGACTGTGTGACTTTGGAGCTCTTTTTCTCAGAAGGCAGTGGAGGCAGGGTCATTAAATATTTTTAAGACAGAGGTAGATAGATTCATGTTAGACAAGGGAATCTAAGGTTATTGGGGGCAGATGGGAATGTAGAACTCTAAACACAAACAGGTCAGCCATGATCTTATTGAATGGCAGAGCAGGCTCAAGGGGCCAAATGGTCTATTTCTTCTCCTATCTTGTATGTTCATACATGGTAGAAAAAATGTGTACTCTATACAAGATGCACTGCAGCAGCTGACCAAAGCTTCTTTGGCAAACACACGGCATCTACATTTAGGAGAACAAGGGGAGCATCTACATGGGAATAGCATCATCTCCATGTTCCCCTCCACCCCCAAATCACACAGCAACCTGATTGGAACAATATCATCTGTCACTGGGTCAAAATCCTGGAACTCCCTCCCTAACAGCACTGTGGGTTTACCTACACGAGTAGACTGTGGCGGTTCAAGAAGGCAGCTCACCACCATCTTCTCAAGGGCAATTAGGAGCGGGCATTAAATGATAACCTATCTAGCAATGTCCACGCCTATGAATGAACATGAAAAGGTGCCTTATATGAGTTATTTGACATTTGTCATGCCATCAAGGGACAATGGCTACAGAGGCCAAGATCTCCAGGGGCAATGGTCACACACGGACCTCTGGTGTGATGGTCACACAGGGACCTCCGGGGTGATGATCACACGGGGCAGTATCGCCAGGGGCACCAAACAGATTACTGTTTCTCAGAAAATCTTAAAACAGTTTGGTAGCTGCCAGACTATCAATTGAATAGGTGGATACTTTGTAAATTGCATTTATCCAATTGATTTAATAAACAGCTTTGTTCCCTTAGTTGTGAAAGAACTGGTTTGGTCCATTGTATAGGTTACTATGTTTCATCCAGTCATCTCCTTTATTCAATCTATGGGGTTAGAGTGAGATTCTATTGGAACAACTGAGGCAATTTGGCTCCAGGGGACCAGGGCATGGAAGGTTGAGGTGAGGGGTTGGATGGCACATATTAGCTGTTATTGTGGATTGGGTGAGGGCCTAGAGCATGACAGATGTGAGTTTGAAAGTGGGTGAAAGTGTTTTCTGGGGTGAATGCAGAAGGAAGTGGAGTTGATGGATGATTGGGAGTGGGAACGTGAGCTTTGGTTGGATGCAGCCTTTTCATGACCTGAAACAGTTTGGTGGTGTATTTACATTTATGTTATTTTCCGGGATTTCTGAGGCTACCCCACAGTAGTGATGGCTGATGGGACTCAGTGGAATTGGTATTTTGCATAGGCCTGATATTGTGTTTTTACTATGTCCTTCTCCTTTTATGCAGATATATTATTTTGCATATAAATTACATTTGAGCAAGCAGTTTTAGCTGAAATAAGGAAATCTGGCCCTGAGGTATTCCCTCATTTCAAAAGTAATAGGAATCCTTGATGGGCCTTCCTCAGTGAGTGATATCAGGGGTTGATCATTAATGTGTGGGAAACTAACTCACACCAGACATGAACTAGGACACAGGGTTAGATTCCAGGGTAACTCAGTCTGTTGTGGAAACTGTTCTATAATCCTTGATATATGATGGAAACAGGTCCAACTGTGATAGACAGGTTTTATTATCTAACCCTGCAGCACTGAGCGTGCCTGAATGGGGCATTGCCTGCAATTACTCAAACACCACTCTAAATAGACGGAAAGATGTAGGCAGAGCCCTACGAACATGCGGTAAGTTGTCTGTAGACCGTGAAAATTTCCCTCCATATTTCTGTCCCAGCATTGAGTCAGACAAGTGTCTGTAACAGTCTTCCAAACATTACTGAAAATACAACACCCGCGTCAGGAATCGTGCATGTGAAATGTGCATTTTGTACATACATTGTAGCGAGGGGTGAGCTTCTTGATGTCATCAAGGGCAACATCGATCCCCATCACTCCAAGCATAAGTTGATTCTGTAAAGGAAATGGTTTGTTTAGAATGGTGAAGGGGCTAACGTCCTGGAGACTGAGGGCACAGAACAGGATCACCTCAAGGCATTTTCTTTTTTCATCAGTCATAAGTCTTTGACTGACTTTTCTCCAAAGCTAGCTAGTCAGAATCCCACATGGGTAGCCTCTGTTTTTGTTCAACATAGAAGCTGTATTCTATACCCACAGGGACACACCCCATGCACCTTATCCAGAGAATAATGGCTCAGTTTAGCAAGAACCATGGATTGGGGTCCAAGTGGGTGCTGAGCTTTTGGTAATGTTGAACCAGCAAAAAACTCACATCTTGCTTGTGCTGAGCACTGGGAAGCTCCTTGCTCACCTGCTAAGACACTTTACGATGTTGACTTGCAGTGTTACCTGAAAGAAACCCAGCACCTAATGACAGGTCTACTTTTTCAGGAACATTGGTCAAACAAGGCAGGATCTCCAGAGGCAGGGCAAAATATGCCAAGGATTAGGGGCCGCCAAATTGGTGCAGAGGGTTTGGTGGAGTTTGACCAACAAAAGCAGTGCAGCTTGCCAGTACTGAGGGCAGGGCCACTAAGAACAGGCAGTGTCATCTGGTGCCGAAAGGGGAGGCTGGGTGACATTGTCAGATCCGACCTGGCAATTAATAGCAAGTTCACTGAACATTGGAGAGGGGTCTTGTCCAAATGCTGGAGAGATGCCCTATAAGGACAGTATTGTGCAGCTATCTCAGAATAAGCAGAACTGACAACGGAATGCTGAAACGTAGTCTTGTGCCCAAGACTATACAACAGCACGGGGTAAAGTTTTATATGGTAAGAATGAAATTGCCAGGAAATAGGAATAATTCTATCATACCCTCCACTCTGCTCTGTATACATCGGCTCTTTAAACGGTAAGACTGGCACAATATGACACACATATCCTAACCACATACCTGCTGGCCATTCTCCACGGTGATGTTGAAAACTGGCATTGTCCCTGTTATCACCAGCTCAAGGCTCTAGGAAAAGGAAATCAGACCAGTTATGTTACATTTCAGTTTTTTGAGCATTTATCAGTGCACTGCAACCTTCCTTACGCTCACTAGTATTGAGGTTAAACACTGATTCATTTTGAGAGCTAGGTTTGTGTCCTGAACTCGCATCCTCTGAACTCACTTTACTTACAATTCTTGACCACAGTCAGAGATGGCTTGGATTTCAGACCCTGTTCCAAACATGCTCAAACAGTCACATGTGCCACATCTTCCCTCCCTGTCTCTTTTATCTCTAGGTTTTGCAACCTCCATAGATGATGGTGTAGGGCAGTTGGCATTCAAGAACAGTGGCCCAGCAACTGTTTCACCTTCAGCAGACAGAGGGAGGGAGATAATAACCCATCACCTCCGCAGGTCACTAATCAAAAAGCAGAATACTGCAGGTGCTGGAAATCTGAAATAAAAACAGAAAATGCAGGAAACACTCAGCAGGTCAGGCAGAATCTGTGGAGTGAGAAACAGAGTTAATATTTCAGGTTAGAGATCTAGTAGGTTTTTATCGAGGGGTGGGTGAGACAAGGACAAAAGGAAAGTCTGTAATAGGGTGAAAGGCAAGGGGGATTGAATGATAGAAGAGTTAGTCTTATGGGGCCAAAGGGAATCAAGATGGGGCAAGAAAAGAAACAAAGAAAGATATGCCTAGAACAGGTGTACTGCTGTCTGAAAGCAAAAATAAGAGAAAAAATAGAGAACAGTCCACTACCTCTCAAAGCTACATCAACTACATTTCCTCACTCCCTACACGTTGTAAGGACTCCTTTCCAATCTTTCAGTTTCTCCATCTGTGTTATATCTGTTCTGATGATGGAATCTTCCATTCCAGTGCTTCTGAGATGTCATCCCTTTCCTTGAATCGAGGATTCCGCACTCCCTTAACCCCACAATGGTTGACAAGGCATTTGGCCATGTCTGCTACATTTCCCACATTTCTGCTCTCATCCCTTTCCCTCTCTCCCAGAACTGCAATAGGGTTCTCCTTGTCCTCACCTTCCACCCCACCAGCTTCTGTATTCAACAAATCATTTTCTGACGTTTCCACTACCGCCAGCATGTTGCCACCACCAAACACATCTTCCCCTCCCTTCCCCTTTCAGGATTGTGAAGGGACCATTCCCTCTGTGATACCCTGGTCCACTCCTCAATCACCCCAATACCTCGTACCCTTCCCACCACACCTTCCCATGCCCTCTCTTACCAAGGTCTCAACTGCTCCTTCCAGGTGAAGCAGTGATTTACATGCACTTCTTTCAATTTATTATGTTGTATTCCCTGCTCACAATGCAGTCTCTTCTACACCGGGGAAGCCAAATGCAGACTGGGCGACCGCTTTATGGAGCACCTCCATTCCAGTCACCAAGCATGACCCTGTGCTTCTGGTGGCCTGTCATTTTGTCATTTTAATTCTCTACCTTGGTCTCATGCTGACATCTCTGTCCTTGGCCTGCTGCACCAATCCAGTGAAGCTCAATGCAAGCTTGAGGAACAGCACTTCATGTTTTGATTTAGGCACTTTATAGCTTTCCGGACTCAACGTTGGGTTCAACAATTTCAGACAATAACCCCATTTTGTTTCCTTTCCTTTGCATGTTTCAGTTTTTCTCTATTTTTCCTCTTAATTTTGTTTCCTGACAGCAGTGCACCTGTTCTAGGTACATCTTTTCTTTCATTATTTCTTTTCTTGCTCCATCTTGATTCCCTTTGGCCCTGGAAGACTAACTCTCCTACTTGGAAACATAGAAACTAGGAGGAGGGGTAGGCCATTCGGCCCTTCGAGCCTGCTCTGCCATTCAATATGATCATGGATGATCCTCCATCTCAAAGCCATATTCCCGCTTTCTCTCCATACCCCTTGATGCCCCTAATATACAAAAATTTATCAATTTCTTTCTTGAATATACTCAGTGACCCAGCCTCCAAAGCCTTCTGTGGTAGAGAATCCCACAGATTGACCACCTTCTGAGTGAAGAAATTTTCCTCATCTCAGTCCTAATTGGCCTGCCCCATATCCTGAGACTGTGGCCCCTGGTTCTAGACTCCCCAAACAGGGGAAACATCCTCCCTACATCTAGTCTGTCCAGCCCTGTTAGAATTTTATCCTTTTCAATCAGATCCCCTCTTATTCTTCCAAACTCTAGTGAATACAGGCCCAGTTGAACCAATCTCTCCTCATACGACAGTCTTGCCATCCCCGGTATCAGCCTAGTGAACCTTTGTTGCACTCCCTCTTTGGCAAGTATATCCTTTCTTAGGTAGGGAGACCAAAACTCCAGGTGTGGTCTCACCAAGGCCCTGTATAACTGCAGTAAGACATCCCTACTTCCGAACTCAAATCCTTTTGCAATGAAGGCCAATATACCATTTGCCTACATAACTGCTTGCCGCACCTGCCTATTTACTTTCATTGACTGGTGTACAAGGACACCCAGGTCCCTTTGTGCATCCACATTTCCCAATATATCACCATTTAAATAATACTCTGCCTTTGTTTTTCTGAAGCATATAACTTCACATTTATCCACGTTATACTGCATCTGCCATGTGTTTGCCCAAAGACACAACTTGTCTAAATCACCCTGAAGCCTCCTTGCATCCTCTTCAAAACCCCGCCCAGTTTTGTGTCATCAGCAAACTTGGAAATATTGCATTTGGTTCCCTCATCCAAGTCAATTATACATATCGTGAATAGCTGGGGCCCAAGTACTGATCCTTGCGATGCACCACTAGTCACCGCTTGCCACCCAGAAAAAGACCCATTTATTCCCACTCTCTGTTTCTGGTCTGTCAACCAAATCTCAACCCATGCCAGTATATTACCCCCAATCCCATGTGCTTTAATTTTGCCCATTTGCCTCTTATGTGAGACCTTATCAAAAGCCTTCTTGAAATTCAAATACACCGGTTCTCCCTTATCTATTCTACTAGTTACATCCTCAAAAAATTCCAGTAGATTAATTAAGCATGATTTCCCTTTCATAAACCCATGCTGACTTTGTCTAATCCTGTTTATGCTTTCCAAGTGTTCTGTTACCACATCTTTTATAATAGACTCTAGCATTTTCCCCATTGCTGTTAGGCTAACTGGTCTATAATTCTGTTTTTTCCCTCCCTCCTTTTTTAAATAGTGGGGTTACATTTTCCACCCTCCAATTTGTAGGAACTGCTTCAGAGTCTATAGAATTTTGGAAGATGACCACCAATACATCTAATATTTCCAGGGCCACGTCCTTTAGTACTCTGGGGTGTTGGTTATCAGGCACTGGGGATTTTTCAGCCTTTAACCCCATTAATTTCTCTAGCACCACTTGTTTCACTAATACTGATTTTCTTTAATGATATCTGTCATTCAATCTCTCCTGTCTTCCACCCAATCACAGAGCTTCCTTTTGTCCTTGTCCCACCCACCCCTTGATCAAACCCTCTCTAACCTTTCCCAGTTCTGATGAATAGATCCTTGACCTAAAACGTTAACTCTGTTTCTATCTCCACAAATGCTGCCTGACCTGCTGAGTGTTTTCAGCATTTTCTGTTTTTGTTTCCTCCACCAAGTCGCCACTCTTCATGTGTGACCCTGGACAGGATGTGACGAATATCTAGTTCATGGTTCATGTTAATATTTTAGAGGTAATATTTAGTTCTGGGAAGATTGTTGTTGTGAAGGTAAGGTAACTAAAATGCTGGGCTTTAGTAATTGCCAGAACACCTAAAAGAAAACGGTAGTTCAGAACGTTACTCATGTTTGTTTAGGAAAGTCAGAATAGAAGAGATGGAGCCATAAAATAGCAGGTGAACTTAACAGGAGAACTGCAGACATGATGCTACGCTGCTTACAAAGAAGTGCAGTCCAGAGCGAATTTTTGTTTTGAGAGTTAGAGTTAATTAGTTTAAAAGCATTCAGTCAACCCTGAAAGGCTAAGTCGTCATGGAAATGGGTGGAGCTTAAGAAGGTTCTCTGGTGTTGGGTTCCTCCAACACGGAACTGAAACCCAACCCTGTATATATTTAAAAACGTTATCCTTATTTACTATTTCTTATTTTAAACTGGACTTCTCTGATGAACAAAGACAATTAAGATGGTTGACCCTCTGTGTGGAAATTATCCCCAGCAGTCTCCAGAACAAAAGAATTCTCTTCTCAGTTTTGGGAATGTCACGCCTCATCATGCCTAACTAGCTCCTAAGAGACTACCTGGGACTATACAGACCAATTTCAAAAGGAGCTACAGGAATTCCATTTGCATTTGATAAGCCAACCATGCGAGCGGAGTCCGTAAATCTGTTGATACAATAGCTTCCCAAACACCAGATCCTCAAAATGAATGGTTCCCCTTTCAACTCATAATGGCTGAGACATTATCAGTGCTGAAAACAGAGCCCAATTCCAGATGCTGGGTAAATATTCTTTTGTTGAAGTTACTGTGAAGAAGGAAGGGCACATGACCCAAGGCTCTGGCTTTTTGAGCAGTTTAATATTACATTTCTGAGCTGTGCAGCCAGTCTGCTGTTTAACATCCAACTGGCAGGCCACACTGAAGCAAGCTCTGGCCAGGCTGGACCACCAGCCCATCTAACCTGACTCTACTGGAAGATTTCGTATCATTGCCTGTAGAACTTACAGAATTTCTGCGTGCCTACTACATCTTGTGGCATCAACACCACCTGAAAAGCGAATCTTACAACACTGGTCTCCAGCCAGCTGACCATCAAATGCCTACGTGAAAGACTTCCTCATTGGACTCTGACTTTGCAACACCGGAACTCACATGAATCAATACTCAGTTTTGCTGTGGTCCTTGTACTGTAAACCTCCTTTACTCTATCCCTCCTTTTAGTATGTGAATGTGGAATGGGAAGTTGCGAACACTGCTTTTCACAGGCTTTAAATGTGTACAATAAACTAATCTGTTGAGTTAATTCTAACTCAAGTTGTGAGATTATTAGTAAAGTTGGGTCACACAAAAACTGTGGGGTTTGGAAAATACACCACCATTTATTCTTAAAATACAATCTAAATCAGAAGACCTTCTGTTTATGGAGGAAACCAATGCTGTTTGAACTGATCCCCTCCTGTCATAACATTGGATTCAATTTATCTATGTGTTTGCTGGGAGAGGAGGTTGGTTGCAATTTCGACCTCATGTGGTTTGCATTCACAGGGAAGCCCTGGGAGCCAATAGGTGTAGTTACGGCTCAGGAGATGTCCTGGGGAACTGAGATGGTGGTGGAAGGTCACTAATTTGTGCTAGGCAGTTAGGGCTCAGAGAAGCGCTGGGAGCGATTTATAGCTCGGTGTAGCCAGGAGACCGGAGTTTGGAAAAACCCAGGGGCAGTGCCGGCTTAGTGAATTTAGTAGTCTGCGAAAGAGCTGGAATTATGCTGGTAATTAAAGGTGGAAATGCAGCTTTGTGAATCCTGTGGAAGGCAGTCTCAGGAAGAGAGACTGAACCATTGGGAGGTGAGCAGTCATTGAAGCAGTCTGAGTCACAGAGGCTTTTGAGGGAATTCAGAGGCTAGATCTTCAAAAGAAAACAGTTGAAATCCCTTGAGTGGGAGACCGAGTTAACGGGATTCTGAGACTCACAGTGGTTACTGATGTCTGGTTGGGTTGCTGAGAAATCCATGGGATCTGTCTTGATCGTATCTGGCATTTAATGTGCAGTGTTTGATCACAGTTGGCCTGTTAATTCATATTTACCTCAAGTTAATTCTGAATGTTAGAGCAAAAGATAGATATTGTAAATCGTCTTACTTTTCTGACTATGTATAGTAAAGTTTATTTTGCTCAGAAAATTGAGTGGCGTGTATAACAGCTGACCAATACACTATGGCACATTTTGCTCAACCGTTCAAGGCCAATTTGGCAATCTACCGTTCCACAGGAAAGGAAGATTCCATGTGGGTATTTTGGTCTACATTCCATTCCGAAGTAATCTTACCAAAGCATCCTGGTACACGTTGGTCCATTGAACTTTTTTGGCTTTTTTCCCTGCCATCACCATTGGACGGCCAAGAACATCCAAATACTCCTGTAACACAGAAACATATATGATGTATTAAAATGATCATTTGCATTAATCTTTCATACACTCTAAAGCATTTTAAATCTTTTTGCAGTAAGTATCTTCAGATACTGAGAATGAAACATTCAAATACTCAGAGGCCACTCAGCGTTGACTTGAAGGAATATTGTTTAAACAGAATTAAGCAAAAATACCCCTGATGTGTTCAGGATGGCCTCAGGGAGCAAAGGCAAGTAGTAACTGTCACCCTAAACCCTTCCCACTCCGCCAGTTACTTCAGTTTTTCAAATTGCACCTCCTGAAGAATTCCTGCTTTGTCCTCTGGAACATGTTGTCTGAAGCTGTTGGCCAGAGGATTTATACTGATTGAGGATTTATACTGTGTGCACTACCTTCAGTCTGAAAATCCAAAGAAACTGCATGGAAATAAAACAAAGTGTTGTAAGGGATTTCCTGAAGATGTGAATAATTCCATGCATACTTATCCCATGGTCTGTTCCCAGTGTATGGAACAAATGATTTACATTAGTAAATCACAGTTATATTGGAAGACATTACAGCATTATTTATATTAGTTTCTAGGAAGCTAAATGAAAAGCCCTGGCAAAACCACCTCCATTACCTTCTAGTAGTTTCTTGTCTTCACTACCAAAATTGGAATTAACCTTTCCAATCATACATGACATCTATACAATCTAATCCCAAGGCTCCTGAAACCCATTCACAGTGAGAAGGGGGAAACTATTAATGACATTTTAAGGGTAACAACCTCTCTTTCTCTCACAGCAGATACATGGAAACACCACCACCTGGAAGTTCCCCTTGGAAATATATCATCGTTCCTTCACTGTCGCTGGGTCAAAATCCTGGAACTCCCTTCCTAACAGCACTGTGGGTGTACCTATACCACATGGACTGCAGCGGTTCAAGGCGGCGGCTCACCACCACCTTCTAAAGGGCAGTTAGGGGAATGGGCAATAAATGCTGGCCTAGCATTTACATCCTGTAAATGAATTTTTAAAAAACATATACATCTATGTGTGCAGCCACCCACACATATCCACACATGTACACCTACAAATGCATGCCCACACCCACACACATACACATACACAGATACCTGGACACATGCACAACTGCATAACAGGGAGATAATGGCGTAGTGGTAATGTCACTGGGCAAGTGATTCAGAGACCCAGGATTAATATCCTGGGGAATTGGGTTTGAATCCTACCATGGCTGGTGGAATTTAAATTCAATTGATTAATTAATTCAATTGATTAATCTGGAATTGAAAGATAGTCTCAATAATGGTGCCATGAAACTATCATTGCTTGTTGTGAAAACCCATGTAGTTCACTATTGCCCTTTAGGGAACAAAATCCATCATCCTTACCCAGTCTGGCCTACATGTGACTCCAGACCACAGCAACGTGGTTGACACTTAACTTCCCTCTGAAATGGCCTAGCAAGCCATTCAGTTCAAGGCCAATTAGGGATAGGCAACAAATGCTGACCTTGTCAGCAATGCCACATCCCAGGAAAGAACAAAAAAAAATCACCCAAACCCACACACTACCATACATACAAGCACACATTCACATATATATGTATACCCACATGGACACACAAAAAACTCTACATGTGCATACCCACAAATGCACATGCGGGAACACACTGACGTCTAGACACAGGTACACCTACACATGCACCCACACCCACCCAGATACTCATCCTCATGAAGATTATTTTGGCCTTGGAGGGGCCACAGATTCACCAGAAAGATACCAAGGCTAACAGGATTAAGTTATGAGGAGAGGCTTCATAACCTTGGTTTGCATTCCCTTGAGTTTAGAAGATTGAGAGTCAATCTAACTGAGGTGTTCAGAAAGATAAAATTATTCAGTCGAGTAAATACAGAGAAATATATTTGTTCCGGTATAGAAATGTAAAACAAAGGCACATTCTTAAAATTAAAGCTAGTCCATTTGGTCATGAAATCAGGAAGCACTACTTCACAAAAAGGGTAGTTGAAATTGTGGATCCTGGGGTCAATTGAAGCTTTCAAGACTGAGATTGATAGATTTTTTTCTTTGATAAAGATATCAAGGGATGAAGACAAAGGCAGGAACATGGATTTGAGGCATAATTCAGCCACGATTTAATTAAATGACAGAACAGACTCAAGGGACTGAATGATCAACTTCTATTCGTACGTTATAAAGTACTGTCGAGGGGAGTCAGTGAACACTGGGAGAAGGTGCCACATTGGGAATTGGTAAATGTAGTTCTCATTCTTAAGGGTAGTAGATCTAGGTAAAAACAGGCATATTGGCCTGACTGCAATAATACAGAATTAATAGAATCCATAACAAGACTGAATGAAGGAGAATCTTCATAAAAATAACATAACACACAAAGTCTCAGAAGGGTATATCTGACCTGATCAACCTCTAATTTGAGTTGGCAGCATACAGCACAAGGGATAGAGCACTGATTGGGTATTGATTGAAGCATAAAGCACCAGGAATAATGGGCACCAATGGCAAGATGAAACATGATGGATAAAGGGCACTGGCTAGCAGCAGAGCATGATGGATAATCGGCATGAACCGACAGGATTAGCAGAAGGGAAGAAAAACAGGCCTTGGCAGAACAAGTCTATGCTTGATTCTTGTCCACAATATTTCTGCGTTTTGCCTTATGATAGCCTAACTCCCCTCCGTAGCTCTCCATTAGAGCATGAGTCACTCACCTGAGTATTTATCCGGATTGCTCCAATGGAAGGGATTTCAAAATAATATCCTGGGAACAGAAACAAATGGTAGTAACTGAATCTATGAAAGGAAGAATGAAGCAAGCATAGAAAAATCTCAGAGACTTCACTGCCCTAATAAAATAGTCTCCCTTTTATCAATCTTGAAGCTGCAGAAATCTGAAGTATTTTCCAATTTAATAACGTGTTATAAAAGTCTGAACTTGGATTCACTCCCTTGCTGTTTGAATGATGACTGGGCTCCTCCTCTCAGCTGTGAGTGTCTATGAAAGCTGAACTGGGGGCCTAACAGCATGAGAGCTAGTCTCCAGCTCTTAAAAGTAGTCTGCACCTCTTAAAGAGGAGCTGCAGTGACTGAACAAATGTTGCTGTTGAACGGTAGTACTGCATTAGCAGCAAGAGGAAACAAAACAAATAGAGCAACAGGGCAGATAGAGGGCTCTCAGGTTCAGGGGTGCAGCCTGGAAGTCCTCAGCCCGAGGGAGGAGGTGGTGTTCTGCATCATGGGGCCAGCTGCGACACAGCCCATAACATCTGGCAGGACAAAGAATATTACAGATATTGGTATGTTCCTGGCCTTCTGCTCCCAATCAAATCTCTCTTTATCCTAATCCTGCTATCTGGTATGAAGTGCAAGCTGCTGATGGTGTGGCCATGGACCATGAACTTCTTGCTTTCCTCCCCACCCTGGACCCTATACCCCACCCTCCCCTTTCGATTTCCTGTTTTCAGATTCCAGTGAGCCACAGCAGCCTCGGGAGCAGGGGAAGAGCAACAGCACAACGTTGTTGGGTAGAAGCACGAAGTTCAGCTCGATGGAGTTTGGCTAGACAGAAGAAAAACTTAACTTGGGGAATTTGGTGAATGAGTGAATTCACCGCAGGGAGGGAAGAGTGCTGTTCTGGTCTTTTACAGAACGAGGAGTAGACCAAGTGAGGGAGCGAGAGACAGTGAGATCTGAGAACTGAAGTCCAGAGGCATTAACTGGGTAAGGAGGTAGGTGATTGGTTGGTGAGTTTTAAGGTTTCCTTTTTCTCTAAACTGGGGTAAGCTAGTACTGGGAGATTCAAGTGCTTTATTAAATTTATAGCTTAATTGGTTAAATGACTTGCTATAACTACAAGCAATCTATGAGCTCCAGTTTTGAGCTGCTATTTGTTCTGGATCCATCCCGTTTAGCATGATGGTAGTGCCACACAACACGATGGAGGGTGTCCTGAGTGTGGAAATGGACTTCATCTCCACAAGGACTGTGCAGCGGTCACTCCTACCTTTTCTGTCATGAATCTGTGACAGGTTGACTGGGGAGGACGATACCAAGTAGGTTTTTGTCACTTGTTAGTTCCCTCACCAACCGCCACAGGCCCAGTCTAGGAGTTATGTCCTTCAGGACTTGGCCAGCTTGGTCAGTAGTAGGCTACTGAGCCACTCTTGGTGATGAGCATTGAAGTCCCCACCCAGAGTACATTCTGTGACCTTGCCACCCTCAGTATTTCTTCAGTGTGATGTTCAACATGCAGGAGTACTGACTCATCAGCTGAGGGGGTGGGGGGGTGGGGTGGTGGAGTCGGTACGTGGTAATCAGCAGGAGGTTTCCTTGCTCATGTTTGACCTGATGCCATGAGACTTCATGGGGTCTGGAGTCAATGTTGAGAACTCCCAGGGCAACTCCCTCTCAACTGTATATCACTGTGCTGCCACCTCTGCTGGATCTGTCCTGCCGGTGGGACAGAACATATCCAGGGATGGTGATGGTGCAGTCTGGGACATTATCTGTAAGGTATGATTCTATGAGTTCAGGCTGTTGCTTGACTAGTCTGTGAGACAGCTCTCCCAATTTTGGCACAAATTTCCAGCTGTTAGTGAGACTCTGCAAGGTTGACTGGCAGGGTGTGCCTTTGTTGCGTCGAATGCCTAGATCAATGCTGGGTGGTCAGACCGGTTTTATTCTTATTTGACTTTTCTGTAGCAGTTTGATACAACTGAGTGGCTTTCTAGGCCATTTTAGAGGGCAGTTAAGAATCAACCAAGAGTCACATGTAGGCCAGACCAGGTAAGGACATTAGTGAACCAGATGGGTTTTTACGACAAGTGGCAGTTCCATGATCACAATTACTGAGATTAACTTTGCGTTCCAGGTTTATTAATCAGCTGAATTCAAATTCCCCAGCTCATGGAGCATTAGTTTGAGCCACTGGATTACTGGTCTAGTGAGATTCTGAATATGCTACCATTCCTGTTAGCTATAACAGTGCTAACATCCATTGACTGTGCTACAGCACCATGCCTGTGCTAACACCCAGTGTTTGTAACTGTGCCCATGACAGCACTACCACACTGTGCCTGTGATAGTGTGTGTAACTGTTCTAACGGCCTGTGTTGGTCATTGAGTCCATACCTGTACTAATATGCTGTGCCTGTGACCATACCTGTAGATGTGCTAGCACACACTATGTGTAACCATGGCTGTAACTGAGCAACCACACTGTGTGTCTGATTGAGCTACCAGTATCTGCACAATCATGATGTTTCCAAGATTGTATTGGCACCCAATGCCCCAGACTGTGGCTTTACCTATGTTGACACTGTGGGCGGAATTTTTCATTTTTGAAGCTAAGTGCGGTGGTGGGCAGAGTTCCGCAATGCATTTCCTGCTGCTCAGAGGTTGGGAAATTGCATCCGATTCAGTGGGTGAAAGCTCATTAATTATGCACAGGTGAGTATTGCTTTGAATCATTTGTCGGGTTTGGAGCTGATTCATTTGTTACCTGACGGGGTCGAAGGTCCAGGCGCCATATTGAAATGCCACCCAAGCACACACATCTCGCTCTTTCCAGCCTACTTGTTTTCAGGAGATGTGTCGAGATTTCTGGTGATCACAGAAAGAAGGCAGCAAGCCACAAGATGAAGGCTGTACCCCGCTTCTGCCCGATGCCCTCAAGGTCTTGATCCGAGGAGTGCAGGAGCATAGGGATGTGCTTTATCCCAGGGACAGCTCCAGAAAGCACACCAGCCTCACCTCTCTGGCCTGGAGGCCATTGCAGAGGCTATCACTTTGGCTGGCCACTGCACCCACAACGCCATCCACTGCAGGAAGGGGATGAATGGTCCCATCTGCTTCACCAGGATAAGGTAAGATAAGCTCCCTCCAATATCAAGCTGTCATCATGGCATCATGTACTCAAAGGGCTACTCCCCTCAGGGATCTCACACAACTATTAGAGGGGACACATATCAACAGTGATTGTATCATGGAAACTTTCACATCACTACCATCTCATCGATCATGCTGCTCACACTCCATCCTCAGACCCTTCTGGAGAGGGCTCACCACACACAGGGGGCATGCATCTCACCCAGCCTCTGCTTCATCCCTTCTGATCACATGCCTTCCTTTTGTCTTCATCCAGGGCAAGCTTCCCCACAAGAGATGGGAAAGATCCTGGGCAAGGGGAGGGATGGCCGACATAGTTTCCCTCACTCAGTTCGAGGAGGCTGCTGCTGAGTTCAGTGGGGAGGACAGGGATCGCTCCTGTGGGGAATGGGAATTCGAATTGTCTCAGCCACCTAGTATGGATCACACACCAATGAGTTCATCACATCCTGACATTCACAATGAGTGACATGCAATCTAGTAATCTGCCTGCTCATGAATTAAAACTCTCTTCTCTCTCTTATAGGCACCAGCAGATTGAGCCCCACAAGGCTGGCCAACAAAAGTCCCTGCCCCCAGACCATGTGGTATGAGGATGCTGAGGAAGTATATCACTGGGCTCACCCACGCCCTCCGCCAGTGCAGAGACACACACCTAGGTGGGGCTCTCTAGATTAGGCTTGGGCTCACCTACAGGGCAACACCTCATTGACAAGTCCCCGCAACAGTCGGGGCAGGAACAGCCAGGTCTCTGGCACTCAGAGCGCTGCTGGAGACCAGCCATCTACTGAGTCCAAGTCAGATGATGAGCCCCTGCGAGCAGTCGCAAGACAATGCTGGAGATGCAACAACAGGCGGCAGAACATCAGGCAGAGATTCCATAGTCACTCAGCCAACTAGAGAGAAGGATAAAAGAGTCTGCTCGCATTCTGTTTGATGTCGTGGCTCCGACATACGAGCTCCTCGAGGTCACTATGGGAAGCTTGGCGAAAGCCAGGTCCGGCAAGTTTTTGCCGGATTTGCCTTTGGCCCTGGACTCCACAATGTCCTGGACCAACAATGTCTAGGCAAGAGGGGGGTGAGGCACCTTGACCTCCCTCCAGGTACTCCTTCTCCTCAAGGAGTCAGGGAGGAGGCCCTTAGGGAATAACAGGAGGATAGTATCAACCGGACACCCCAAGGGCCTCCACTCAGGGCACTCCAAGGGTTCCAGTCGCTCCGAATCCCCTTTGCCTGTGACTCCATCCACTCCAGCTGCTCAGGTCAAGGAGGGTGCATATGCTCCTGAGCAGCAGACTCTTATCAGACCTCCAGGCCTCGGGCCACCAGAGGATGCCCTCCAAGGTCAGCACAAACATCAGGATGTAGCAGTCAGCAGGTTGCTTCCACCTCTGCTGCAGATGTCAGGGCTGTACCAAGGCGTACTGTTAGGGTTAGGAAAATTAAGAAATATTTAATCACTAATGGACAATGGGCGTGCAACCACTGTAAAAATATTGCACCTTTGTTAATACATTTGATGGTCATGTGAATGGCTTGGTCAACTGAAGGTGTTGGGATTATGTACATTTGAAACCTCTCATTTCGAGGTTTAGTCATCCTCCACCTTTGTGATAGTCTCCCTCTGTGAGATTCACATTTATGTCCAGCATAAATCAGTGCGAGAGTGGAGCGGTGGAACCAGCACGACAGGAGACTGGCAAACCCAGCAATAATCAGCGTGAGAGCAGAGCGGCAGACTAGGCATAAATTAGTGTGAGAGGAGAGCAGCGGACCCAGCATAAATGAACGCGAGAGGAGAGTGGCGGACCCAGCAAAAATAAACGCGAGAGGAGAGTGGCGGACCCAGCAAAAATCAGCGCGAGAGGAGAGCAGCGGAGGCAGCATAAATCAGCGCGAGGGGAGAGCGGCAGACCCAGCATGAATCAGCACGAGGGGAGAGCGGCAGACCCAGCATAAATCAGGATGAGACGGGAGCCGCGGACCCAGCATAAATCAGGATGAGAGGGGAGCGGCGGACCCAGCATAAATCAGTGCAGGAGATAAGCGGCGGACTAGGCATAAATGAGTGCAAGAGGAGAGTGGCGGTCCCAGCTTAAATCTGGGCGAAAGGAGAGTGGAGGATTAGGTGTAAATCAGCACGAGAGGAGAGCGGTGGACGCAGCTTAAATCAACTTGAGAGGAGAGTGGCAGAGCCAGCATGAATCAGCATAAGGGGAGAGCGGCGGACTTGGCATAAATCAGCGCGAGAGGAGAGTGGCAGACCCAGCATGAATCAGCATAAGGGGAGAGCGGCGGAAATGGCATAAATCAGCGTGAGAGGAGAGTGGCGGACCCAGCATAAATCAGCATAAGGGGAGAGCGGCGGACTTGGCATAAATCAGCGTGAGAGGAGAGTGGCGGACCCAGCATAAATTAGCGTGAGAGGAGAGTGGCGGACCCAGCATAAATCAGTATGAGAGGAGAGTGGCGGACTAGGCATAAATCAGCAAAAGAGTAGAGCAGTGGTCCCAGCATAAATCAGCGCGAGAGGAGACTGGCAGGCTCAGAATAAATCAGGGCGCGGGGAGAGAGGGGGACCCAGCATAAATCAGTGCGAGAGGAGAGCGGTGGACCCAGCATAAATCAGGGCGCGGGGAGAGAGAGGGACCCCGCATAAATCAGCATGAGAGGTGAGAGGCGGACTAGGTATAAATCAGCACAAGACGAGAGTGGCAGAGCCAATATTAATTAGTGAGAGAGAAGAGCGGCGGACTAGGCATAAATCGAGGTGAGAGGAGAGCAGCAAAGCCAACATAAATCAGTGAGAGAAGAGAGTGGCAGATCCAACATAAATCAGCGAGAGAGGAGAATGGCAGAGCCAATATAAATCAACGCGAGAGGAGACTGGCAGACCCAGCATAAATCAGCGCGAGAGGAGAGTGGCAGACCCGATATAAATCAACGCGAGAGGAGACTGGCAGACCCAGCATAAATCAGCGTGAGAGGAGAGTGGCGGACCCAGTATAAATCAGCACGAGAGGAGACTGGCAGACCCAGTATAAATCAGCGCGAGAGGTGAGCGGTGGACCCAGCATAAATCAGCACGAGAGGAGACTGGCAGACCCAATATAAATCAGGGCGAGGGGTGAGAGGCAGACTAGGCATAAATCAGCACGAGAGGAGATTGGCAGAGCCAACATTAATCAGCGCGAGAGGAGAGCAGCGGACCCAGCATAAATTAGCGCCAGAGGAGAGTGGTGGACTAGGCATAAATCAACGCATGAGGAGAGCAGTGGTCCTAGGATAAATGAGCGTGAGAGGAGAGCGGTGGTGCAAGCATAAATCAGAGCATGACGAGAGTGGCAGACCCAGCATAAATCAGCATGAGATGAGAGTGGCGGACTAGGCATAAATCAGCGTGAGATGAAGTTGCGGAATAGGCATAAATCAGCACGAGAGGAGAGTGGCTGATCCAGCTTAAACCAGCGTGAGAAGAGAGCGGCGGACGAGGCATAAATACGCGTGAGAGGAGAGTGGCGGGCTATGCATAGATCAGCGCGAGAGGGGAGTGGTGTCCAGGCATAAATCAGCGCGAGAGGTGAGCAGTTGACCAGGCATAACTCAGAGGGAGGGGAGAGCGGCGGACCCAGCATAAATCAGCGAGAGGAGAGAGAGCGACGGACCCAGCAAAAATCAGCACGAGAGGAGAGTGGCGGACCCAGCATATATCAGTGCGAGAGGAGAGTGGCGGACCCAGCATAAATCAGGGTGAGAGGAGAGTGGCGGACCCAGCATAAATCAGGGCGAGAGGAGAATGGCGGACCCAGCATAAATCAGCGCGAGAGGAGAACGGTGGACCAGCATCAATCAGCGCGAGAGGAGAGGGGCGGACCCAGCATAAATCAGTGCGAGAGGAGAGTGACGACGAGGCATAAATATGCGTGAAAGGAGAGTGGCGGGCTAGGCATAAATCAGTGCCAGAGGAGAGTGGCGGACAAAGCATAAATCAACGAGAGGGAGGAGTGGCAGACCCAGCACAAATCACCGCGAGAGGAGAGTGGTGGACCCAGCATAAATCAGGGTGAGAGGAGAGTGGCGGACCCAGCATAAATCAGGGCGAGAGGAGAGTGGCGGACCCAGCATAAATCAGGGCGAGAGGAGAGTGGCGGACCCAGCATAAATCAGCGTGAGAGGAGAGTGGCGGGCTAGGCATAAATCAGCACGAGGGGAGAGTGGCGGGCTAGGCATCAATCAGCGTGAGAGGAGAGTGGTGGACCCAGCATAAATGAACGCGAGAGGAGAGCGGTGGACCCAGCATAAATGAACGCGAGAGGAGAGCGGTGGACCCAGCATAAATGAACGCGAGAGGAGAGCGGTGGACCCAGCATAAATGAACGCGAGAGGAGAGCGGTGGACCCAGCATAAATGAACGCGAGAGGAGAGCGGTGGATCCAGCATAAATGAGCGCAAGAGGAGAGCGGTGGACCCATCATAAATGAACGCGAGAGGAGAGCGGTGGACCCAGCATAAATGAACGCGAGAGGAGAGTGGCGGACCCAGCATAAATGAGCGCAAGAGGAGAGCGGCGGAGCCAGCATAAATCAGGATGAGAGGGGAGCGGAGGACCCAGCATAAATTAGCACCAGAGGAGAGTGGTGGACTAGGCATAAATCAGCGCACGAGGAGAGCAGTGGTCCTAGGATAAATGAGCGTGAGAGGAGAGCGGCGGTGCAAGCATAAATCAGAGCATGACGAGAGTGGCAGACCCAGCATAAATCAGCATGAGATGAGAGTGGCGGACTAGGCATAAATCAGCGTGAGATGAAGTTGCGGAATAGGCATAAATCAGCACGAGAGGCGAGTGGCTGATCCAGCTTAAACCAGCGTGAGAAGAGAGCGGCGGACGAGGCATAAATATGCGTGAGAGGAGAGTGGCGGGCTATGCATAAATCAGCGCAAGAGGGGAGTGGTGTGCAGGCATAAATCAGCGTGAGAGGTGAGCGGTCGACTAAGCATAACTCAGCGGGAGGGGAGAGCGGTGGACCCAGCATAAATCAGCGCGAGGGGAGAGCAACAGACCCAGCAAAAATCAGCGCGAGAGGAGAGTGGCGGACCTAGCATAAATCAGCGCGAGAGGAGAATGGCGGACCCAGCAAAAATCAGTGCGAGAGGAGAACGGCGGACCCAGCATAAATCAGTGCGAGGGGAGAGCAGCAGACCCAGCATAAATCAGCGTGAGAGGAGAGTGGCGGACCCAGCATAAATCAGCATTAGAGGAGAGTGGCAGACCCAGCATAAATCAGTGCGAGAGGAGAGCGGTGGACCCAGCATAAATGAGCGCAAGAGGGGAGTGGCAGACCCATCATAAATGAACGCGAGAGGATAGCGGTGGACCCAGCATAAATGAGCGCAAGAGGAGAGTGGCGGACCCAGCATAAATGAACGCAAGAGGAGAGTGGCAGACCCAGCATAAATGAACGCAAGAGGAGAGCGGCGGAGCCAGCATAAATCACTGCAGGAGATAAGCAGCGGACTAGGCATAAATGAGCGCAAGAGGAGAGTGCCGGACCCAGCTTAAATCTAGGCGAGGGGAGAGTGCAGGATTAGGTGTAAATCAGCACAACAGGAGAGCGGTGGACGCAGCGTAAATCAATGTGAGAGGAGACTGGCAGAGCCAGCATGAATCAGCATGAGGGGAGAGCGGCGGACTTGGCATAAATTAGCACGAGGAGAGCAGGGACCCAGCATAAATTAGCGCCAGAGGAGAGTGGCGGACTAGGCATAAATCAGCGCACGAGGAGAGCAGTGGTCGTAGTATAAATGAGCGTGAGAGGAGAGCGGTGGTGCAAGCATAAATCAGAGCATGAGGAGAGTGGCAGACCCAGCATAAATCAGCATGAGATGAGAGTGGCGGACTCAGCATAAATCAACGTGAGAGGAGAGTGGAGGACCCAGCATAAATCAACGTGAGAGGAGAGTGGAGGACCCAGCATAAATGAACGAGAGAGGAGTGTGACGGGCTAGGCATAAATTAGCGTGAGAGGAGAGTGGCGGACGAGGCATAAATCAGCATGAGTGGAGAGTGGCGGACCCAGCATAAATCAGCACGAGAGGAGAGTGGCGGGCTCAGCATAAATCAACATGAGAGGAGAGTGGCAGACCCAGCATAAATCAGCGGGAGAGCTGATCCAGCTTAAACCAGCGCGAGGAGAGTGGGGACTAGGCATAAATATGCGCGAGAGGAGAGTGGTGGTCCCAGCATAAATCAGCGTGAGAGGAGAGTGGCGGGCTCAGCATAAATCAGCACGAGAGGAGATTGGCGGGCTCAGCATAAATCAGCGCAAGAGCAGAGCGGCGGACTTAGTATAAATAAGCACGACAGCAGAGTGGCGGACCCCGTATAAATCAGCGTGAGTGCAGAGTGGTGGGCTCAGCATAAATCAACGTGAGAGGAGAGTGGCAGACCCAGCATAATTTAGCGTGAGATGAGAGTGGCAGACCAAGCATAAATCAGCGTGAGAGGAGAGTGGCGGGCTCAGCATAAGTCAGCGCGAGAGGAAAGTGGCGCTCCCAGCATCAATCAGCGTGAGAGGAGAGTGGCGGTCCCAGTATAAATCTGGACGAGAGGAGAGTGGCGGATTAGGTGTAAATCAGCACGACAGGAGAGCGGGAGCAGCGTAAATCAACGTGAGAGGAGACTGGCAGAGCCAGCATGAATCAGCATGAGGGGAGAGCAGCGGACTTGGCATAAATCAGCGCGAGAGGAGAGCAGCGGACCCAGCATAAATTAGCGCCAGAGGAGAGTGGCGGACTAGGCATAAATCAGCGCACGAGGAGAGCAGTGGTCCTAGGATAAATGAGCGTGAGAGGAGAGCGGTGGTGCAAGCATAAATCAGAGCATGAGGAGAGTGGCAGACCCAGCATAAATCAGCATGAGATGAGAGTGATGGACTAGGCATAAATCAGCGTGAGATGAAGTTGCGGACTAGGCATAAATCAGCACGAGAGGAGAGTGGCTGATCCAGCTTAAACCAGCGCGAGAGGAGATTGGAGACTAGGCATAAATATGCGTGAGAGGAGAGTAGTGGTCCAG
This sequence comes from Cetorhinus maximus, assembly GCF_964194155.1. Classification (NCBI taxonomy): domain Eukaryota; kingdom Metazoa; phylum Chordata; class Chondrichthyes; order Lamniformes; family Cetorhinidae; genus Cetorhinus; species Cetorhinus maximus. The sequence goes on along the minus strand of NC_135884.1, from coordinate 75,612,632 downwards.
GCATAAATCAGCGCGAGAGGGGAGTGGTGTCCAGGCATAAATCAGCGCGAGAGGAGAGTGGCGACGAGGCATAAATATGCGTGAAAGGAGAGTGGCGGGCTAGGCATAAATCAGTGCGAGAGGAGAGTGGAGGACTAGGCATAAATCAGTGCCAGAGGAGAGTGGCGGACAAAGCATAAATCAACGAGAGGGAGGAGTGGCAGACCCAGCACAAATCACCGCGAGAGGAGAGTGGTGGACCCAGCATAAATCAGGGCAAGAGGAGAGTGGTGGACCCAGCATAAATCAGGGCGAGAGGAGAGTGGCGGATCCAGCATAAATCACCGTGAGAGGAGAGTGGCGGACCCAGCATAAATCAACGTGACAGGAGAGTGGCGGGATAGGCATAAATCAGCACGAGGGGAGAGTGGCGGGCTAGGTATAAATCAGCGTGAGAGGAGAATGGTGGACTAGGCATAAATCAGCGCGAGGGGAGAGTGGCGGGCTAGGCATAAATTAGCGTGAGAGGAGAGTTGTGGACCCAGCATAAATCAGCGTGAGAGGTGAGCGGCAGACCCAGCATAAATCAGCGTGAGAGGAGACTGGCGGACCCAGCATATATCAGCGCAAGAGGAGAGTGGCAGACCCAGCAAAAATCAGCGCGAGAGGAGAGGGGCGGACCCAGCATAAATGAACGCAAGAGGAGAGTGGTGGACCCAGCATAAATCAGTGCGAGAGGAGAGCGGTGGACCCAGCATAAATCAGTGCGAGAGGAGAGCGGTGGACCCAGCATAAATGAACGCAAGAGGGGATTGGCAGACCCATCATAAATGAACGCGAGAGGATAGCAGTGGACCCAGCATAAATGAGCGCAAGAGGAGAGTGGTGGACCCAGCATAAATGAGCGCAAGAGGAGAGTGGTGGAGCAGGCATAAATCAGGATGAGAGGGGAGCGGCGGACCCAGCATAAATCACTGCAGGAGATAAGCGGCGGACTAGGCATAAATTACCGCAAGAGGAGAGTGCCGGTCCCAGCTTAAATCTAGGCGAGAGGAGAGCGGCGGATTAGGTGTAAATCAGCACAAGAGGAGAGCGGTGGACGCAGCGTAAATCAATGTGAGAGGAGACTGGCAGAGCCAGCATAAATCAATGAGAGGGAAGTGGCGGAACCAGCTTAACTCAGCGTGAGATGAGAGTGGCAGACCAAGCATAAATCAGCGTGAGAGAAGAGTGGCGGGCTCAGCATAAGTCAGTGAGAGAGGAAAGTGGCGGTCCCAGCATCAATCAGCGTGAGAGGAGAGTGGCGGTCCCAGCATAAATCAGCGTGAGAGCAGAGTGGCAGACCCAGCATAAATCAGTGCAAAAGGAGAGTGGCGGACCCAGCATAAATGAGCGCAAGAGGAGAGTGGCGGACCCAGCATAAATGAACGCGAGAGGAGAGCGGTGGACCCAGCATAAATGAACGCGAGGAGAGCGGTGGACCCAGCATAAATGAACGCGAGAGGAGAGCGGTGGACCCAGCATAAATGAACGCAAGAGGAGAGCGGTGGACCCAGCATAAATGAACGCGAGAGGAGAGCGGTGGACCCAGCATAAATCACTGCAGGAGATAAGCGGCGGACTAGGCATAAATGAGCGCAAGAGGAGAGTGGTGGAGCAGGCATAAATCAGGATGAGAGGGGAGCGGCGGACCCAGCATAAATCACTGCAGGAGATAAGCGGCGGACTAGGCATAAATTACCGCAAGAGGAGAGTGCCGGTCCCAGCTTAAATCTAGGCGAGAGGAGAGCGGCGGATTAGGTGTAAATCAGCACAAGAGGAGAGCGGTGGACGCAGCGTAAATCAATGTGAGAGGAGACTGGCAGAGCCAGCATAAATCAATGAGAGGGAAGTGGCGGAACCAGCTTAACTCAGCGTGAGATGAGAGTGGCAGACCAAGCATAAATCAGCGTGAGAGAAGAGTGGCGGGCTCAGCATAAGTCAGTGAGAGAGGAAAGTGGCGGTCCCAGCATCAATCAGCGTGAGAGGAGAGTGGCGGTCCCAGCATAAATCAGCGTGAGAGCAGAGTGGCAGACCCAGCATAAATCAGTGCAAAAGGAGAGTGGCGGACCCAGCATAAATGAGCGCAAGAGGAGAGTGGCGGACCCAGCATAAATGAACGCGAGAGGAGAGCGGTGGACCCAGCATAAATGAACGCGAGGAGAGCGGTGGACCCAGCATAAATGAACGCGAGAGGAGAGCGGTGGACCCAGCATAAATGAACGCAAGAGGAGAGCGGTGGACCCAGCATAAATGAACGCGAGAGGAGAGCGGTGGACCCAGCATAAATCACTGCAGGAGATAAGCGGCGGACTAGGCATAAATGAGCGCAAGAGGAGAGTGGCAGTCCCAGCATAAAACTGGACGAGAGGAGAGTGGCGGATTAGGTGTACATCAGCACAACAGGAGAGCGGGAGCAGCGTAAATCAACGTGAGAGGAGACTGGCAGAGCCAGCATGAATCAGCATGAGGGGAGAGCAGCGGACTTGGCATAAATCAGCGCGAGAGGAGAGCAGCGGACCCAGCATAAATTAGCGCCAGAGGAGAGTGGTGGACTAGGCATAAAGCAGCGCACGAGGAGAGCAGTGGTCCTAGGATAAATGAGCGTGAGAGGAGAGCGGTGGTGCAAGCATAAATCAGAGCATGAGGAGAGTGGCAGACCCAGCATAAATCAGCATGAGATGAGAGTGGCGGACTAGGCATAAATCAGCGTGAGATGAAGTTGCGGACTAGGCATAAATCAGCACGAGAGGAGAGTGGCTGATCCAGCTTAAACCAGCGCGAGAGGAGATTGGAGACTAGGCATAAATATGCGTGAGAGGAGAGTAGTGGTCCAGGCATAAATCAGCGCGAGAGGGGAGTGATGTCCAGGCATAAATCAGCGCGAGAGGAGAGTGGCGACGAGGCATAAATATGCGTGAAAGGAGAGTGGCGGGCTAGGCATAAATCAGTGCGAGAGGAGAGTGGAGGACTTAGCATAAATCAGCGCGAGCGGAGAGTGGCAGACCCAGCATAAATCAGCGTGAGAAGAGAATGGTAGACAAAGCATAAATCAACGTGATAGGAGATTGGCAGACCCAGCATAAATCAACGTGAGAGGGAAGTGGCGGACCCAGCATAAATCAGCGCGAGAGGAGAGTGGCAGTCCCAGCATCAATCAGCGCGAGAGGAGGGTGGCGGTCCCAGAATAAATCAGCGTGAGAGGAGAGTGGCGGGCTCAGCATAAATCAGCGTGAGAGGAGAGTGGCGGTCCCAGCATAAATCAGCGTGAGAAGAGAATGGCAGACAAAGCATAAATCAACGTGATAGGAGATTGGCAGACCCAGCATAAATCAGCGCGAGAGGAGAGTGGCGGGCTCAGCATAAGTCAGCGCGAGAGGAGAGTGGCAGTCCCAGCATCAATCAGCACGAGAGGAGGGTGGCGGTCCCAGCATAAATCAGCGTGAGAGGAGAGTGGCGGGCTCAGCATAAATCAGCATGAGAGGAGTGTGGCGGTCCCAGCATAAATCAGCACGAGAGGAGAGTGGCGGGCTCAGCATCAATCAGCGTGAGAGGAGAGTGGCGGTCCCAGCATAAATCAGCACGAGAGGAGAGTGGCGGGCTCAGCATAAATCAGCGTGAGAGGAGAGTGGCGGTCCCAGCATAAATCAGCGCGAGAGGAGAGTGGCGGGTTTAGCATAAATCAGCGTGAGAGGAGAGTGGCGGGCTCAGCATAAATCAGCGTGAGAGGAGAGTGGCGGACCCAGCATAAATCAACGTGACAGGAGAGTGGCGAGCTAGGCATAAATCAGCACGAGGGGAGAGTGGCGGACCCAGCAAAAATCAGCACGAGAGGAGAGTGGCGGACCCAACATAAATCAGCGCGAGGGGAGAGCAGCAGACCCAGCATAAATCAGCGCGAGAGGAGAACGGCGGACCAGCATCAATCAGCGCGAGAGGAGAGGGGCAGACCCAGCATAAATCAGTGCGAGAGGAGCGCGGTGGACCCAGCATAAATGAACGCAAGAGGAGAGTGGTGGACCCAGCATAAATCAGTGCGAGAGGAGAGCGGTGGACCCAGCATAAATCAGTGCGAGAGGAGAGCGGTGGACCCAGCATAAATCAGTGCGAGAGGAGAGCGGTGGACCCAGCATAAATGAGCGCAAGAGGGGAGTGGCAGACCCATCATAAATGAACGCGAGAGGATAGCAGTGGACCCAGCATAAATGAGCGCAAGAGGAGAGTGGCGGACCCAGCATAAATGAGCGCAAGAGGAGAGTGGCGGAGCAGGCATAAATCAGGATGAGAGGGGAGCGGCGGACCCAGCATAAATCACTGCAGGAGATAAGCGGCGGACTAGGCATAAATTACCGCAAGAGGAGAGTGCCGGTCCCAGCTTAAATCTAGGCGAGAGGAGAGTGGCGGATTAGGTGTAAATCAGCACAAGAGGAGAGCGGTGGGCGCAACGTAAATCAATGTGAGAGGAGGGTGGAGGACCCAGCATAAATCAATGTGAGAGGGAAGTGGCGGAACCAGCTTAACTCAGCGTGAGATGAGAGTGGCAGACCAAGCATAAATCAGCATGAGAGGAGAGTGGCGGGATCAGCATAAATCAGCGCGAGAGGAAAGTGGCGGTCCCAGCATCAATCAGCGTGAGAGGAGAGTGGCGGTCCCAGCATAAATCAGCGTGAGAGCAGAGTGGCAGACCCAGCATAAATCAGTGCAAAAGGAGAGTGGCGGACCCAGCATAAATGAGCGCAAGAGGAGAGTGGCGGACCCAGCATAAATGAACGCGAGAGGAGAGCGGTGGACCCAGCATAAATGAACGCGATAGGATAGCGGTGGACCCAGCATAAATGAACGCGAGAGGAGAGCGGTGGACCCAGCATAAATGAGCGCAAGAGGAGAGCGGTGGACCCAGCATAAATGAACGCGAGAGGAGAGCGGTGGACCCAGCATAAATGAGCGCAAGAGGAGAGCGGTGGACCCAGCATAAATGAACGCGAGAGGAGAGCGGTGGACCCAGCATAAATGAGCGCAAGAGGAGAGTGGCGGAGCCAGCATAAATCAGGATGAGAGGGGAGCGGCGGACCCAGCATAAATCACTGCAGGAGATAAGCGGTGGACTAGGCATAAATGAGCGCAAGAGGAGAGTGGCAGTCCCAGCATAAATCTGGACGAGAGGAGAGTGGCGGATTAGGTGTACATCAGCACAACAGGAGAGCGGGAGCAGTGTAAATCAACGTGAGAGGAGACTGGCAGAGCCAGCATGAATCAGCATGAGGGGAGAGCAGCGGACTTGGCATAAATCAGCGCGAGAGGAGAGCAGCGGACCCAGCATAAATTAGCGCCAGAGGAGAGTGGCGGACTAGGCATAAATCAGCGCACGAGGAGAGCAGTGGTCCTAGGATAAATGAGCGTGAGAGGAGAGCGGTGGTGCAAGCATAAATCAGAGCATGAGGAGAGTGGCAGACCCAGCATAAATCAGCATGAGATGAGAGTTGCGGACTAGGCATAAATCAGCACGAGAGGAGAGTGGCTGATCCAGCTTAAACCAGCGCGAGAGGAGATTGGAGACTAGGCATAAATATGCGTGAGAGGAGAGTAGTGGTCCAGGCATAAATCAGCGCGAGAGGGGAGTGGTATCCAGGCATAAATCAGCGCGAGAGGAGAGTGGCGACGAGGCATAAATATGCGTGAAAGGAGAGTGGCGGGCTAGGCATAAATCAGTGCGAGAGGAGAGTGGAGGACTTAGCATAAATCAGCGCGAGTGGAGAGTGGCAGACCCAGCATAAATCAGCACGAGAGGAGAGTGGCGGGCTCATCATAAATCAGCGCGAGAGGAGAGTGGCGGTCCCAGCATCACTCAGCGTGAGAGGAGAGTGGCGGTCCCAGCATAAATCAGCGCAAGAGCAGAGTGGCGGAATTACTATAAATCAGTGCGAGAGGAGAGCAGCGGATTTAGCATAAATCAGCGCGAGAGGAAAGTGGCAGACCCAGCATAAATCAGCATGAGAGCAGAGTGGCAGATTGAGCATAAATCAGCGCGAGAGGAGAGTGGCGGGCTCAGCATAAATCAGTGCGAGTGCAGAGTGGCGGACTTAGTATAAATCAGCGTGAGAGGAGAGTGGCCGACTCAGCATAAATCAGCGCGAGAGGAGAGTGGCGTCGAGGCATAAATATTCGTGAGAGGAGAGTGGCGGGTTGGCATAAATCAGTGCGAGAGGAGAGTGGAGGACTAGGCATAAATCAGTGCCAGAGGAGAGTGGCGGGCTAGGCATAAATCAGTGCCAGAGGAGAGCGGTGGACTTAGCATAAATCAGCACGAGAGGAGAGCGGCGGACTTAGCATAAATCAGTGCGAGAGCAGAGTGGCGGACTTTGTATAAATCAGCGCGAGCGGAGAGTGGCAGACACAGCATAAATCAACGTGATAGCAGATTGGCAGACCCAGCATAAATCAACGTGAGAGGGAAGTGGCGGACCCAGCATCAATCAGCGTGAGAGGAGAGTGGCGGGCTCAGCATAAATCAGCGTGAGAGGAAAGTGGCAGACCCAGCATAAATCAGCATGAGAGCAGAGTGGCGGATTGAGCATAAATCAGCGCGAGAGGAGAGTGGCGGGCTCAGCATAAATCAGTGCGAGTGCAGAGTGGCGGACTTAGTTTAAATCAGCGTGAGAGGAGAGTGGCCGACTCAGCATAAATCAGCGCGAGAGGAGAGTGGCGACGAGGCATAAATATGCGTGAAAGGAGAGTGGCGGGCTAGGCATAAATCAGTGCGAGAGGAGAGTGGAGGACTTAGCATAAATCAGCGCGAGCGGAGAGTGGCAGACCCAGCATAAATCAGCGTGAGAAGATAATGGCAGACACAGCATAAATCAACGTGATAGGAGATTGGCAGACCCAGCATAAATCAACGTGAGAGGGAAGTGGCGGACCCAGCATAAATCAGCGCGAGAGGAGAATGGCGGGCTCAGCATAAGTCAGCGCGAGAGGAGAGTGGCAGTCCCAGCATCAATCAGCACGAGAGGAGGGTGGCGGTCCCAGCATAAATCAGCGTGAGAGGAGAGTGGCGGGCTCAGCATAAATCAGTGTGAAAGGAGAGTGGCGGTCCCAGCATAAATCAGCACGAGAGGAGAGTGGCAGGCTCAGCATAAATCAGCGCGAGAGGAGAGTGGCGGTCCCAGCATCAATCAGCGTGAGAGGAGAGTGGCGGTCCCAGCATAAATCAGCACGAGAGGAGAGTGGCGGGCTCAGCATAAATCAGCGTGAGAGGAGAGTGGCGGACTTAGTATAAATCAGCGTGAGAGGAGAGTGGCCGACTCAGCATAAATCAGCGCGAGAGGAGAGTGGCGTCGAGGCATAAATATTCGTGAGAGGAGAGTGGCGGGTTGGCATAAATCAGTGCGAGAGGAGAGTGGAGGACTAGGCATAAATCAGTGCCAGAGGAGAGTGGCGGGCTAGGCATAAATCAGTGCCAGAGGAGAGCGGTGGACTTAGCATAAATCAGCACGAGAGGAGAGCGGCGGACTTAGCATAAATCAGTGCGAGAGCAGAGTGGCGGACTTTGTATAAATCAGCGCGAGCGGAGAGTGGCAGACACAGCATAAATCAACGTGATAGCAGATTGGCAGACCCAGCATAAATCAACGTGAGAGGGAAGTGGCGGACCCAGCATCAATCAGCGTGAGAGGAGAGTGGCGGGCTCAGCATAAATCAGCGTGAGAGGAAAGTGGCAGACCCAGCATAAATCAGCATGAGAGCAGAGTGGCGGATTGAGCATAAATCAGCGCGAGAGGAGAGTGGCGGGCTCAGCATAAATCAGTGCGAGTGCAGAGTGGCGGACTTAGTTTAAATCAGCGTGAGAGGAGAGTGGCCGACTCAGCATAAATCAGCGCGAGAGGAGAGTGGCGACGAGGCATAAATATGCGTGAAAGGAGAGTGGCGGGCTAGGCATAAATCAGTGCGAGAGGAGAGTGGAGGACTTAGCATAAATCAGCGCGAGCGGAGAGTGGCAGACCCAGCATAAATCAGCGTGAGAAGATAATGGCAGACACAGCATAAATCAACGTGATAGGAGATTGGCAGACCCAGCATAAATCAACGTGAGAGGGAAGTGGCGGACCCAGCATAAATCAGCGCGAGAGGAGAATGGCGGGCTCAGCATAAGTCAGCGCGAGAGGAGAGTGGCAGTCCCAGCATCAATCAGCACGAGAGGAGGGTGGCGGTCCCAGCATAAATCAGCGTGAGAGGAGAGTGGCGGGCTCAGCATAAATCAGTGTGAAAGGAGAGTGGCGGTCCCAGCATAAATCAGCACGAGAGGAGAGTGGCAGGCTCAGCATAAATCAGCGCGAGAGGAGAGTGGCGGTCCCAGCATCAATCAGCGTGAGAGGAGAGTGGCGGTCCCAGCATAAATCAGCACGAGAGGAGAGTGGCGGGCTCAGCATAAATCAGCGTGAGAGGAGAGTGGCGGTCCCAGCATAAATCAGCGTGAGAGGAGAGTGGCGGTCCCAGCATCAATCAGCGTGAGAGGAGAGCGGCGGTCCCAGCATAAATCAGCGCGAGAGGAGAGTGGCGGGCTCAGCATAAAACAGTGCGAGAGGAGAGTGGCGGGCTCAGCATAAATCAGCACGAGGTCAGCGCAAGAGCAGAGTGGCGGATTTAGTATAAATCAGTGCGAGAGGAGACTGACGGACTGAGCATAAATCAGCGCAAGAGGAGAGTGGCGGACTTAGTATAAATCAGCGCGAGAGGAGAGTGGCGGTCTCAGCATAAATCAGCGCGAGAGGAGAGTGGCGGACTTAGCATAAATCAGCACGAGCGGAGAGTGGCAGACTTAGTATAAATCAGCGCGAGAGGAGAGTGGCGGACTTAGTATAAATCAGCGCGAGAGGAGAGTGACGGTCTCAGCATTAATCAGCGCAAGAGCAGAGTGGCGGACTTAGTATAAATCAGCGCGAGAGGAGAGTGGCAGACCCAGCATTAATCAATGTGAGAGGGGAGTTGCAGACCCAGCATAAATCAGCGTGAGAGGAGAGCGGCAGACCCAGCATAAATCAACGTGAGAGGAGAGTTGCAGACCCAGCACAAATCAGCGTAGAGGAGAGTGGCGGACCCAGCATAAATCAACGTGAGTGGAGAGTTGTGGATCCAGTATAAATCAGCGTGAGAGGAGAGCGACAGACCTAGTATAAATCAGTGCGAGAGGAGAGCTCTGGATCCAGTATAAATCAGCGTGAGAGGAGAGCGGCAGACCTAGTATAAATCAGCGTAAGAGGAGAGTGGCAGGCTCAGCAGAAATCAACGTGAGAGGAGAGTGACAGACCCAACATAAATCAACGTGAGAGGAGAGTGGTGGACCCAGCATAAATCAGCGCGAGAGGAGAGTGGTGGACGCAGCATAAATCAGCACGAGAGGAGAGTGGCCGACTAGGCATAAATCAGCAGGAGAGGAGAGTGGCGGACTAGGCATAAATCAGCAGGAGAGGAGAGTGGTGGACTCAGCATAAATCAGCGCGCGAGGAGAGTGGCAGACCCAGCATAAATCAACGTGACAGGAGAGTGGCGGGCTAGGCATAAATCAGCGTGAGAGGAGAGTGGCGGGCTAGGCATAAATTGGAATGAGAGGAGAGTGGTGGACTAGGCATAAATTAGCGCGAGAAGAGAGTGGCGGGCAAGGCATAAATCAATGTGAGAGGGGAGTTGCGGACCCAGCATAAATCAGCGAGAGAGGAGAGCAGCACACCCAGCATAAATCAACGTGAGAGGAGAGTGGCAGACCAAGCATAAATCAACGTGAGAGGAGAGTGGCGGACCCAGCATAAATCAGTGTGAGAGGAGAGTGGCGGACCCTGCATGAATCAGCGTGAGAGGAGAGTGGCAGACCAAGCATAAATCAACATGAGAGGGAAGTGGCGGACGCAGCAAAACTCAGCGTGAGATGAGAGTGGCAGACCCAACATTAATCATCGTGAGAGGATAGTGGCGGTCCCAGCATCAATCAGCGCGAGAGGAGAGCGACGGGCTCAGCATAAATCAGCGCAAGAGCAGAGTGGCGGACTTACTATAAATCAGTGCGAGAGGAGAGCAGCGGATTTAGCATAAGTCAGCGCGAGAGGAAAGTGGCAGACCCAGCATAAATCAGCATGAGAGCAGAGTGGCGGATTGAGCATAAATCAGCGCGATAGGAGAGTGGCGGGCTCAGCATAAATCAGTGCGAGTGCAGAGTGGCGGACTTAGTATAAATCAGCGTGAGAGGAGAGTGGCCGACTCAGCATAAATCAGCGCGAGAGGAGAGTGGCGTCGAGGCATAAATATGCGTGAGAGGAGAGTGGCGGCCTAGGCATAAATCAGTGCGAGAGGAGAGTGGAGGACTAGGCATAAATCAGTGCCAGAGGAGAGTGGCGGACTAGGCATAAATCAGTGCCAGAGGAGAGCGGTGGACTTAGCATAAATCAGCGCGAGAGGAGAGCGGCGGACTTAGCATAAATCAGTGCGAGAGCAGAGTGGCGGACTTTGTATAAATCAGCGCGAGCGGAGAGTGGCAGACCCAGCATAAATCAGCGTGAGAAGAGAATGGCAGACACAGCATAAATCAACGTGATAGCAGATTGGCAGACCCAGCATAAATCAACGTGAGAGGGAAGTGGCGGACCCAGCATAAATCAGCGTGAGAGGAGAGTGGCGGGCTCAGCATAAATCAACGTGATAGCAGATTGGCGGACCCAGCGTAAATCAGCGCGAGAGGAGAGTGGCGGGCTCAGCATAAATCAGCGCGAGAGGAGGGTGGCGGTCCCAGCATAAATCAGCGTGAGAGGAGAGTGGCGGGCTCAGCATAAATCAGCGTGAGAGGAGAGTGGCAGACCCAGCATCAATCAGCGTGAGAGGAGAGTGGCGGGCTCAGCATCAATCAGCGTGAGAGGAGAGTGGCGGTCCCAGCATCACTCAGCGTGAGAGGAGAGTGGCGGTCCCAGCATCAATCAGCGTGAGAGGAGAGTGGCGGTCCCAGTATAAATAAGCGTGAGAGGAGAGTGGCGGGCTCAGCATAAATCAGCGTGAGAGGAGAGTGGCGGTCTCAGCATAAATCAGCGTGAGAGGAGAGTGGCGGTCCCAGCATAAATCAGCGCGAGAGGAGAGTGGCGGGCTCAGCATTAAACAGTGCGAGATGAGAGTGGCTGGCTCAGTATAAATCATCACGAGAGGAGAGTGGCGGGCTCAGCATAAATCATCGCGAGAAGAGAGTGGCGGGCTCAGCATGAATCAGCACGAGAGCAGAGTGGCGGACTTAGTATAAATCAGTGCGAGAGGAGACTGACGGACTTAGCATAAATCAGCACGAGATCAGCGCGAGAACAGAGTGGCGGACTGAGCATAAATCAGCGCGAGAGGAGAGTGGCGGACTTAGCATAAATCAGCGTGAGAGCAGAGTGGCGGACTTAGCATAAATCAGCGCGAGCGGAGAGTGGCAGACTTAGTATAAATCAGCGCGAGAGGAGAGTGGCGGATTTAGTATAAATCAGCGTGAGAGGAGAGTGATGGTCTCAGCATAAGTCAGCGTGAGAGCAGAGTGGCGGACTTAGTATAAATCAGCGCGAGAGGAGAGTGGCAGACCCAGCATAAATCAATGTGAGAGGGGAGTTGCGGACCCAGCATAAATCAACGTGAGAGGAGAGTGGCAGACCCTGCATGAATCAACGTGAGAGGAGAGTGCCAGACCAAGCATAAATCAAGGTGAGAGGAGAGTGGCGGACCCTGCATGAATCAGCGTGAGAGGAGAGTGGCAGACCCAGAATATTTCAACGTGAGAGGGAAGTGGCGGACCCAGCATAACTCAGCGTGAGATGAGAGTGGCAGACCCAGCATTAATCAACGTGAGAGGAGAGTGGCGGTCCCAGCATCAATCAGCGCGAGGGGAGAGCGACGGGCTCAGCATAAATCAGCGCAAGAGCAGAGTGGCGGACTTAGTATAAATCAGTGCGAGAGGAGACTGACGGACTTAGCATAAATCAGCACAAGATCAGCGCGAGAACAGATTGGCAGACCCAGCATAAATCAGCGCGAGAGGATAATGGCGGGCTCAGCATAAGTCAGCGCGAGAGGAGGGTGGCGGGCTCAGCATAAATCAGTGTGAGAGGAGAGTGGCGGTCCCAGCATCAATCAGCATGAGAGGAGAGTGGCGGGCTCAGCTTAAATCAGCGTGAGAGGAGAGTGGCGGGCTCAGCATAAATCAGCATGAGAGGAGAGTGGCGGTCCCAGCATAAATCAGCGCAAGAGGAAAGTGGCAGACCCAGCATAAATCAACGTGAGAGGAGAGTTGTGGATCCAGTATAAATCAGCGTGAGAGGAGAGCGGCAGACCTAGTATAAATCAGTGCGAGAGAAGAGTTGTGGACCCAGCATAAATCAGCGTAAGAGGAGATTGGCAGGCTCAGCAGAAATCAATGTGAGAGGAGATTGGCAGACCCAGCATAAATCAACGTGAGAGGAGAGTGCCAGACCAAGCATAAATCAACGTGAGAGGAGAGTGGCGGACCCTGCATGAATCAGCGTGAGAGGAGAGTGGCAGACCCAGCATAAATCAACATGAGAGGGAAGTGGCGGACCCAGTATAACTCAGCGTGAGATGAGAGTGGCAGACCCAGCATTAATCATCGTGAGAGGAGAGCGACGGGCTCAGCATAAATCAGCGCAAGAGCAGAGTGGCGGACTTACTATAAATCAGTGCGAGAGGAGAGCAGCGGATTTAGCATAAATCAGCGCGAGAGGAAAGTGACAGACCCAGCATAAATCAGCATGAGAGCAGAGTGGCGGATTGAGCATAAATCAGTGCGAGAGGAGAGTGGCAGACCCAGCATAAATCAACGTGAGAGGAGAGTGCCAGACCAAGCATAAATCAGTGCGAGAGGAGAGCAGCGGATTTAGCATAAATCAACGTGAGAGGAGAGTGGCAGACCCAGTATTAATCATCGTGAGAGGAGAGTGGCGGTCCCAGCATCAATCAGCGCGAGAGGAGAGCGACGGGCTCAGCATAAATCAGCGCAAGAGCAGAGTGGCGGACTTACTATAAACCAGTGCGAGAGGAGAGCAGCGGATTTAGCATAAATCAGCGCGAGAGGAAAGTGGCAGACCCAGCATAAATCAGCATGAGAGCAGAGTGGCGGATTGAGCATAAATCAGCGTGAGAGGAGAGTGGCGGGCTCAGCATAAAACAGTGCGAGAGGAGAGTGGCGGGCTCAGCATAAATCAGCATGAGAGCAGAGTGGCGGACTTAGTATAAATCAGCGCGAGAGCAGCGTGGCGGACTTAGTATAAATCAGTGCGAGAGGAGACTGATGGACTCAGCATAAATCAGCACGAGATCAGCGCGAGAGCAGAGTGGCGGACTAAGCATAAAACAGTGCGAGAGGAGAGTGGCGGGCTCGACATAAATCAGCACGAGATCAGCGCAAGAGCAGTGTGGCGGATTTAGTATAAATCAGTGCGAGAGGAAACTGACGGACTGAGCATAAATCAGCTGAGAGCAGAGTGGCGGACTTAGTATCAATCAGCGCGAGAGGGGAGTGGCGGACTGAGCATAAATTAGCGCGAGAGAGTGGCGGGCTCAGTATAAATCAGTGCTAGAGGAGACTGACGGACTCAGCATAAATCAGCGCAAGAGTAGAGTAGCGGACTTAGTATAAATCAGCGCGAGAGCAGAGTGGCGGACTTAGCATAAATCAGCGCGAGAGCAGAGTGGCAGACCCAGCATAAATCAGCATGAGAGCAGAGTGGCGGATTTAGCATAAATCAGCATGAGAGCAGAGTTGTGGGCTCAGCATAAATCAGTGCGAGAAGAGAGTGGCGGTATCAGCATAAATCAGTGCGAGCGGAGACTGACGGACTCAGCATAAATCAGCGCGAGAGCAGAGTGGCGGATTTAGTATAAATCAGCGCGAGAGCAGAGTGGCGGGCTCAGCATCAATCAGCGTGAGAGGAGAGTGGCGGGCTCAGCATCAATCAGCGTGAGAGGAGAGTGGCGGGCTCAGCATCAATCAGCGCGAGAGGGGAGTGGCGGACTGAGCATAAATCAGCGCGAGAGGAGAGTGGCGGGCTCAGCATAAATCAGTGCTAGAGGAGATTGGCGGGCTCAGCATAAATCAGCGCGAGAGGAGAGTGGCGGACTTAGTATAAATCAGTGTGAGAGGAGAGTGGCGGGCTGAGCATAAATAAGCGCGAGAGGAGAGTGGCGGACTTAGTATAAATCAGCGCGAGAGCAGAGTGGCGGACTTTGTATAAATCAGCGCGAGAGCAGAGTGGCGGACTTATTATAAATCAGTGCGAGAGGAGACTGACGGACTCAGCATAAATCAGTGCGAGAGGAGGGCAGCAGCTGGAGTGCAGTGGAGCGAACCTGGGTGAAGATACCAGCTGAGCTTCTCAATAAAAGCCTGCGGGTTGAGGCCCAGATCGAGCCAGTCAGAGCAAGAGCTAATCCCAACAGGAACCGTGCCTGAACTCAAAAAGGCTGATGAAAGTGATGTCAATGCAAAGCAGAGTTTTTCTCTACGTTAAAACGACATTAAGTAGAGGTAAAACAAAAACAAAAATAAAAATACCTGGAAAAACTCAGCAGGTCTGACAGCATCTGCGGAGAGGAACACAGTTAACGTTTCGAGTCCGTATGACTCTTCAACAGACCTAAGGAAAAATAGAAGAGAGGTGAAATATAAGCTGGTTTAAGGGGGGGTGGGACAGGTAGAGCTGGATAGAGGGCCAGTGATAGGTGGAGATTGCCAAAAGATGTCATAGGCAAAAGGGATAGAGGTGTTGACGGTGGTGATATTAGCTCAGAAATGTGCTAATAGGTGACATTAAGGGTAGAAGGCAGGACGAGCAAGGAACAGATAGCCCTAGTAGGGGTAGGGTGGGGGGAAGGGATCGAAATAGGCTAAAAGGTAGAGATAAAACAATGCATGGAAATACATTTAAAAATAATGGAAATCGGTGGGAAAGAAAAATATATATAAATTATTGGAAAAAAGGGGGATCGGAAAGGGGGTGGGGCTGGAGGAGAGAGTTCATGATCTAAAGTTGTTGAACTCAATATTCAGTCCGGAAGGCTGTAAAGTGCCTACATCCGCGATTCCTCTGACACCCTACATCATGTCAACAATTTCCAGTTCCCTGGCCTCCTCTTCACCATGGACGTCCAATCCCTCTACACCTCCATCCCCCACCGGGATGGTCTGAGGGCTCTCCGCTTCTTCCTCGAACAGAGGCCCGAACAATCTCCATCCACCGCTACTCTCCTCCGTCTGGCTGAACTTGTTCTCTCACTGAACAATTTCTCCTTAAACTCCTTTCACTTCCTCTAAATAAAAGGTGTAGCTATGGATACCCGCATGGGCCCCAGTTATGCTTGTCTCTTAAACAAAAACAGAATTATCTGGAAAAACTCAGCAGGTCTGGCAGCATCGGTGGAGAAGAAAAGAGTCGACGTTTCGAGTCCGCATGACCCTTCAACAGAACTCTTTTCTTTTTCTTTTCTTCTCCACCGATGCTGCCAGACCTGCTGAGTTTTTCCAGGTAATTCTGTTTTTGTTTTGGATTTCCAGCATCCGCAGTAGCTTTTTGTTTTTATGCTTGTCTCTTTATGGGGTATGTGGAACATTCCTTGTTCCAGTCCTACTCCGGCCCCCTCCCACAACTCTTTCTCCGGTACATCGATGACTGCTTCGGTGCTGCTTCATGCTCTCGTCTGGACCTGGAAAAATTTATTAATTTTGCTTTCAGTTTCCACACCTCCATCATTTTCACATGGTTCATCTCTGACACTTCCCTTCCCTTCCTTGACCTCTCTGTCTCAATTTCTGGTGATAAGACTGTCCACCAATATTCATTACAACCCTACCGACTCCCACAGCTACCTCGACTACAGCTCCTCACACCCCACTTCCTGTAAGGACTCCATCCCATTCTCTCAGTTTCTACGCCTCCGTCGCATCTGTTCTGATGATGCCATTTTCCAAAACAGTTCCTCTGACATGTCTTCTTTCTTCCTTAACCGAGGTTTTCCACCTACGGTGGTTGACAGGGCCCTCAACCGTGTCCGGCCCATCTCCCGCGCATCCGCCCTCACACCTTCCTCTCCCTCCCAGAACCATGATAGGGTCCCCCTTGTCCTCACTTATCACTCCACCAGCCTCCGCATTCAAAGGGTCATCCTCCGCCATTTCCGCCAACTCCAGCAAGATGCCACCATCAAACACATCTTCCCTTCACCCCCCCCCGGCGGCATTCCGCAGGGATCGTTCCCCTCGGAACACCCTGGTCCACTCCTCCATCACCCCCTACACCTCAACCCCCTCCCACGGCACCTTCCCATGCAACCACAGAAGGTGCAACACCTGCCCATTTACTTCCCACCTTCTCACTGTCCAAGGGCCCAAACACTCCTTTCAAGTGAAGCAGCATTTAACTTGCACTTCCCTCAACGTAGTCTACGCATTCGCTGCTCCCAATGCGGACTGGGTGACCGCTTTGCGGAACACCTTCGGTCTGTCCGCAAGCATGACCCAGACCTCCCTGCCGCTTGCCATTTCAATACACCACCCTGCTCTCATGCCAACATGTCCGTCCTTGGCCTGTTGCAATGTTCCAGTGAAGCTCAACGCAAACTGGAGGAACAGCGCCTCATCTTCCGACTAGGCACTTTACAGCCTTCTGGACTGAATATTGAGTTCAGCAACTTTAAATCATGAACTCCCTCCTCCATCCCCTTTCCGATCCCCCTTTTTTCCAATAATTTATATAGATTTTTCTTTTCCCACCTATTTCCATTACTTTTAAATGAATTTCCATGCATTGTTTTATCTCTACCTTTTAGCATATTTTGATCCCTTCCCCCCACCCCACCCCCACTAGGGCTATCTGTTCCTTGCTCGTCCTGCTTTCTACCCTTAATGTCACCTATTAGCACATTTCTTAGCTAATATCACCACCATCAACACCTCTTTCCCTTTTGCCTATGACATCTTTTGGCAATCTCCACCTATCACTGGCCCTCTATCCAGCTCTACCTTTCCCACCCCCCCCCCCTTAAACCAGCTTATATTTCACCTCTCTTCTATTTTTTCTTAGTTCTGTTGAAGAGTCATACGGACTCGAAACGTTAACTGTATCCCTCTCCACAGATGCTGTCAGACCTGCTGAGTTTTTCCAGGTATTTTTATTTTTGTTTTGGATTTCCAGCATCCGCAGTTTTTTGCTTTTATCTTAAGTAAAGGTAAGAGTTCTCACTTTCTGTTTAAAAAGAAACTTAAATAATTTTCTACTTGCTTAATTTTAGGATAAGAGTATTTTAACTAAAGGTATGGCAGGGGAGCTCAGTCCCATGTGTTGCAGTATATGGGAGGTCTTGGACACTCCTGGCCGTCTGGATGACTACATCTGCAGGAAGTGCCACCATTTTGGTCAGCAGGAGCACCAGGTTTCGGAGCTTGAGCATCGGCTGGAGGCACAGCAGCGCATCCGCGAGACTGAGAATTATGTGGATAGCTTGTTTTTAGACGTGGTCACCCCACGGCTTAAGGAAGTGCAATCAGAGAAGGAATAGGTGACTACCAGTCAGAAGAAGGGGGGCAGGCAGGTAGTCAGAAAGCCCCAGAGCACATCTCACTCAAGAACAGTTTTTCTGTGTTGCAAAACAGTGAGAATGACGGTTCCTCTGGGGACTGCAGCCAGAACCCAGCAGCACAAGGGGGGAGGAGAAAGAGAGGAAGAGCAATAGCAGTAGGAGACTCAAAAGTGAGGGGTATAGACAGGCGTTTCTGCAGCTGCAGCACAGACGTGACTCCAGGATGTTGTGCTGCCTTCCTGTGGCCAGGGTCAAGGATGTCACTGAACGGCTGCAAGGAATTCTGAAAGGGGGAGGGTGAACAGTCAGAGATCGTGGTTCACATTAGTACCAACAACGTAGGTAGAAAGAGGGATGAGGTCCTCCAACAAGAATATAGGGAGCTGGGTAGCAGATTGAAAAGCAGGACCTCAAATGTAGTAATCTCTGGATTACTCCCAGTGCCATGTGCTAGTGAGTATATGAATATGCGGATAGAACAGATGAATGCGTGGCTGAAGAGTTGGTGCAGGAGGGAGGGCTTTAGGTTCCTGGATCACTGGGTCCATTTCTGGGGAAAGTGGGACCTGTACAAGTCCAACGGGTTGCATCTGAACCAGAACGGGACCAACAACCTTAACGGGAGGGTTTGCTAGTGCTGTTGGTGGGGGTTTAAACTAATTTGGCAGGTGGATTGGGTACGGAGTGGAGGTATAGTAGGGGGTGATGCACAGACAATTATAGAAGAAAAACCAAGTCAGTCAGTCAGAGCATATATAGTCAAATTAAGGCACTAGTGAGCATGGCAAGGCTGGATGGCATTTATTTTAATGCAAGGAGTCTTGCAAGTAAGGCAGATGAATTGAGGGTGTTGATTAATACATGGAGATATGATATCATTGCTATCACAGAGGCATGGTTGAGGGAAGGGCAGGACTGGCAGCTCAATATTCCGGAGTATAGAATCTTCAGGCGAGACGGGGAGGGGAGGTGTAAAAGAGGAGGTGGGGTCGCAATATTGAGCAAGGAGTCAATTACCACAATAAGGAGAGAAGATATCTTAGAAGGTTCCTCAAATGAGGCCCTATGGGTAGAACTTAAAACCAAAAAGAGGGCAATCACATTGCTGGGACTGTACTATAGACTGCCAAACAGTCAGGGAGAAATAGAAGGGCAGATATGTACGCAAATCTCAGGGAAGTGTAAAAATAATAGGGTAATAATAGTTGGGGATTTCAACTTCCCCAATATTAACTGGGCTAGACAAAGTGTGAAAGGCTTAGATGTGGTGCAATTCTGAAAATGTATCCGGGAGAGCATTTTAAGCCAGCATGTATAAAGTCCTACAAGAGAGGGGGTGGTGCTGGACCGAATTTTAGGGAACAAAGCTGGTCAAGAGATAGAAGTGTCAGTGGGGGAGCATTTTGGTGATAGTGACCATCACTCAGTAAAATTTAAGGTAGTTATGGAAAAGGAAAAAGATGGACCAGAAATAAAGGTTCTGAATTGGGGGAAGGCCGATTTTAATATGATAAGACAGGATCTGGCCAAAGTGGACTGGGAGCAGTTATTTGTAGGAAAATCTACATCAGAGCAGTGGGAGTCATTCAAAAAGGAAATAGTGAGAGTGCAGGGCCAACATGTTCCCGTAAAGGTGAAGGGTGGGACCAATAAGTCCAGAGAACCCTGGATGTCAAGGAATGTACAGGATTGGATAAGGGAAAAAGGGAAGCTTAAGGTAGATACCAAGGGCTCCAAAGAAAATCCAAAGGCGTTTTATAAGTATAATAGTTTTATAAGTATAATAGGGGCAAAAAGATAACCAGGGAAAGAGTAGGGCCCATTAGGGGCCAAAGTGGCAATCTGTGTGAGGAGCCAGAAGATGTAGATGAGGTTTTGAATGAGTCCTTTGCGTCGATATTCACTATAAAGAAGGGCGATGTAAGTATAGAAATAAGGGAAGGGGACTGTGATATACTTAACAAATTAGTATTGAGAGGGAGGAGGTACTGGTGGTTTTAGCGGGCTTGAAAGTGGATAAATCCCCAGGCCCAGATGAGATGTATCCCAGGCTGCTATGTGAGGCAAGGGAAGAGATTGCAGGGCCCTGACATTAATTTTTAAATCCTCTCTGGCCACAGGAGAGGTGCTAGAGGACTGGAGGACAGTTAATGTGGTACCATTATTCAAGAAGGGTGGTAGGGATAAACTAGGGAACTATAGGCCAGTAGGCCAGTGAGTCTAACATCAGTGTAGGGAAACGTTTGGAAAAGATTCTGAGGGACAGAATTAATCCCCACATGGAGAGGAAAGGATTAATCAAGGATAGTCAGGGAGATCATGTCTAACAAATTTGATTGAATTTTTCGAGGCGGTGACTAGGGATGTGATCCAGGGCAATTTGGCAAATTAGATCTAAAATTGGCTTTGCAGCAGGAGGCAGAGGGTGATGGTCGAAGGTTGTTTTTGTAACTGGAAGCCTGTGTCCAATGGCGTACTGCAAGGTTCGGTGCTGGATGCCTTGCTGTTTGTCATGTACATTAATGATCTAGACATGAATGTATGATCAGTAAGTTCGCAGATGACAGGAAAATTGGTACTGTGGTAAATAGAGAGGAGGAAAGTCTTAGACTACAGGACAATATAAACAGGCTGGTCAGATGGACATAGCAGTGGCAAATGGAATTTAATCCTGAAAATATGAGGTGATGCATTTTGGGAGGACTAACAAGGTAAGGGAACACATGATGAATGGTAGGACCCTAGGAAGTACAGAGGATCAGAGGGACCTTGGTGTGCATTGTCCATACATCCTTGAAGGCAGCAGCACAGGTAGATAAGGTGTTAAGAAGGCATATGGGATTCTTGCCTTTATTAGCCGAGGCATAGAATATAAGAGCAGGTAAGTTAGGATGGAGCTGGAGTATAAAACGTTAGTTAGGCACAGCTGGAGTACTGTGTACAGTTCTGGTTGCTACACTATAGGAAGGATGTGATTGTACCAGAGAGGGTGAAAAGGAGATTCACCAGGACGTTGTCTGGGCTGGACTGTTTCAGCTATGAAGGGAGATTAGATAGGATGGGGTTGTTTTCCTTAGAGCAGAGAAGGCTGAGGGGGGGCCTGATTAAGGTGTACAAAATTGAGGCGCATAGACAGGGTAGATAGGAAGAAACTTTTCCCCTTAGTGGAGGGGTCAATAACCAGGGGACATAGATTTAAGGTAAGGGGCAGGAGGTTTACAGGGGATTTGAGGAAAAAGTTTTTCACCCAGAGGGTGAAATTCTGGAATTCACAGCCTGAAAGGATGGTAGAGGCAGGAATCTTCACAACATTTAAGTATTTAGATGAGCACTTGAAATGCCATAGGATACAAGGCTATGGGCCAAGTGCTGGAAAATGGGATTTGAGTAGATAGGTGCTTGATGTCCGGCATGGACACAATGGGCCAAAGTGCCTCTTTCCGTGCTGTAAAACTCTATGACTCTATATCAATCTCACTGAAGACAGTTTCCGCACCCTTGTGAGATGCCAGGGAGATGTGTTAAAATCTTTACTGGAAGTGTATGATTAAAGTGATTGTAACCCTTCCTCCTCACGAAACACCATTGTGTGAGGCAGCTCTGCAACCTTGAGGGATGAGAGGCAGTTGTGTCTCCTCAGTGGTAGTGCCGAAGGACAAGACCTGGATGGGAGAATGATATCACCAACCATGCCTTCATCTCACTGGCTGCTGTAGTTTGTCATCAATGCGACAACGACTGCATCAAGTAAGTTTCCACAGTGTTCTCACTGTGTGTCAACTCTCATTTCCCAGGGCGAGTGCAAAAAGGGTGCACTGCTGACCTTCTTAGAGATCATGACCTTCTTAGAGAGTCCCTGGAGCAACCCGGAGCGGTCACTTTCAAAGCCACTGGAAGGGAATAGTGTCTTACTCCATGCGGCATTAGGTGTTCACGAAGAATGGGGTTGATGTGATCTACCAGAGCTTGGGAGAAGCACACCCTGGACCTCAGGCAAGGCCTCCTCCTGAAACTGCTTTCGGCGTTGCCTCTCCCTTCTTCTCCACCTCCACTGTATTAGAACCCTCAAAAAGGCAGCATTGAACCCTGGGTCCATAATTGTTTTACTCTTCTCTTTGAAATGATAGATTGAATAGGTTAATGAATAACGGGTGAACATAGTGAAGCTTACAATCTTGATCCAATAGCAACTGTAATGGTCTATAGTGGCTTTGCCCTACTAGCCTTGTTGCTGATGCAGCCCTGTATCTGAGGTGCTAACAAACACATTGCAGTGACCAAGATGCCATCCCTGAGACTTAACATCTCAATCCCACAGAGGTTGGAGAGAGTTTCAATGACATGTGCGACCTGATCCAGCTCGGTGTTCCAATCTCAGATCTGGCATTCAAATTATCAATAGTTGCTCGTGATTAATGACTGGATGCCCTTTAGGCTGTTAGGAATGCCAATTCCGAAAAGCACATGGCAGTCCTCCATTGATGGGATGCCATATATGCAGCACCTGTACCTCCTTAATGTTGCCTGCATTCCCAAATTTCACATTCCAGTGTGTTAATGATGAAATGTAGTGACTGTGATGTTAAGCCATAGACTCCTACATTTCCCTGTTACTGTGCTGAAAAAGGGGTCTTCCTCCTTTCCCTCAGCTCAGACTCATTTACTCTTGTGGTACAAACAAGTTAGAGGGCACCCCAAGAAAGGGCGCCTTAGTCCAGCAGTATGTTCCTCCCACACTGCTTCAGACCCTTGCTGTGCAGATTTGCTTCTACTTTAGACTTATAACTGCACCATTACTGCGATAGTGCAAGATAGTGGTTCTGCGCTATTACTTCAAGGCCAACTTCAACTCTCCCCCTCTCACTGTCCACATCCCAGAAATCTACCTGGAACCTCACGATGTGAAGGTAGAGCTCCCTCCTGTTATTCTCCAGTCTTACCCAGTAATACTGAATCCCAGTGTTGTTGTGGTCAACATTCCCACCATCCCCCCCTGAGCCCATCATTGTTGACGAGTCCATGCCCCTTGTAGACCTTTTCTCTCTGCATCTAGAGGCTGTGAGCACGGTCACCTACCAAGGAGAACCCCCCCCCCCCGCCAGGAAAGCTTCACATACCCTCTACCACCCCCCCGCCCCAGCTTTATTATGTTTTCCCCAAATACAGGCTGCAGATGCCTCCCATAACCATCAACATCCCACCTGCAGCCCAGTACAGAGACAGAAAAGCCCATGAACAGTGACTGTGAAAGAACCCTGCACAGCAAGCTATCCATTATCCCAATCGAACATACAGCCCTTGCCCCTCCCTTGAGCGGGATTGCAATGTGGGTGCCATGAATAGTCCTTCAGCATGGCCCTCTACACCCCAGCACTGTCTGAACTCTCTTACTCTTGATTGTGAGCTTCACAGAGCCCCAGCACTATCTCTACTCTCTGACTCTTGACTGTAAACCCCAGCACTGACTCTACTCTCTGACTGTAAGCCCCAATACTATCTCACTCTCTGACTCCTGACTGTAAACCCCAGGACTGTATCTACTCTCTCACTCCTGACTGTAAACCCCAGGAGTATCTCTACTCTCTGACTCCGGACTGTAAACCCCAGGAGTATCTCTACTCTCTGACTCCGGACTGTAAACCCCAGGAGTATCTCTACTCTCTGACTCCGGACTGTAAACCCCAGGAGTGTCTCTACTCTCTGACTCCTGACTGTAAACCCCAGGAGTGTCTCTACTCTCTGACTCTGGACTGTAAACCCCAGGAGTGTCTCTACTCTCTGACTCCTGACTGTAAACCCCAGGAGTGTCTCTACTCTCTGACTCCTGACTGTAAACCCCAGGAGTATCTCTACTCTCTGACTCCTGACTGTAAACCCCAGGAGTGTCTCTACTCTCTGACTCTGGACTGTAAACCCCAGGAGTGTCTCTACTCTCTGACTCCGGACTGTAAATCCCAGGAGTATCTCTACTCTCTGACTCCGGACTGTAAACCCCAGGAGTATCTCTACTCTCTGACTCCTGACTGTAAACCCCAGGAGTATCTCTACTCTCTGACTCCTGACTGTAAACCCCAGGAGTGTCTCTACTCTCTGACTCCGGACTGTAAATCCCAGGAGTATCTCTACTCTCTGACTCCGGACTGTAAACCCCAGGAGTATCTCTACTCTCTGACTCCGGACTGTAAACCCCAGGAGTGTCTCTACTCTCTGACTCCTGACTGTAAACCCCAGGAGTGTCTCTACTCTCTGACTTCGGGCTGTAAACCGTCCCCCTCCCGTTTGCTTGTTATCCTTCCATCCCCTACCCATCAGTTGAAATGGCTGGTTGTTTAGCCCTGTCTGAGTACTGCTGCACAGTTGTGTCCCTTCAGGTCAACGGTAGCACTCACCCGTAGTGGACTAACCCTATACCCCACACCCCCAGTCGCAATACTGGTTTCTGTCTGAATGTTGAGCCCTGCCTGAGTACCGCTGCACAGTGGTGTCCTTGTGACTGCGTGGCAGCCACTGGGAGCAGATCAACTCTACACCCTATCAGTGTGGCGCCCCACTGGCATTGCAACGAGACTGGTGTAGTACTCTGGCAGTGTAGGCTATGTATGTTGCACTCACCTCGAAGTCACAAGCAAAGTGAGGTCCAACATGTGCATGTCACTCTTTTTCAAACGGGATTCACACTGATGTGATTTTCCACTGGCGTGATGCAAAATTGGAAGGCAGCACATGATTCCAGACAGAAGCTAATTTAATGAGCATTCATGAGATGGTAATGAATGCAAATGGCATTCGCGCCACTAGTCAGCGGGATACCCGGCCAGCCATTAACCCGCCATCGGGAGAATTATAAACTTTTTACGCCGGTGGGATTCCGATTATTTGGCTCTCGCTAGATTCTCCACTCCTGCCCACCACGAAACCCGCCATGGGCAGGATGGGAAAATTCTGCCCCATGTGTCTATAACTGTATTAACAGCCTGTGCCTTTGACAGTAACTCTGCTAATACCCTTTGCCTCTAATAGCCCCTGGAGCAGTGTTGACACTCTGTACCAGGAACTGTGCGAATCCACTGTAACTGAAATTGCGCTTATTCCCTGTACTTGTAACCATGCCTGTGGCTGTGTCAATATCCTTTTCCTGTGTCCGTGCCTGTAAGTATGCGAATGGCCCGTGCCTGTAACTGTGCTAATAAACGCTGAGACTGTGTTATCACCTTTGTGCTTACATCTATGCTAATGCACCCTGTGCCTGTAACTGCTCTATCACCTAGCACCTGTAACTGTGCTACTAACTTGTGCCTCCGACTACGTTAATGCTGTGACTGCTCTGCTATCTGGTGCCTATGATGGTACTAACCAGTATCTGTAATTGTGCTAATGCAGCTTTTGTGTAACTCTGCTATAACCCTGTGCTTGTGTCTGCACTAAAACACCGTGCCTATAACAGTGCTAAAATACTGTTCCGGTAACTGCGGCTTTAACTGTGCTAACACCCTGTGCTTGCAACTGTGTACTTATATTCCTCATACCTTTATTTGCACATGCCATCCACTGCAGAGGTGTGACATCATAGTTGTGCTGTCCAACTGAGAAGGTGAAGACACGGACCTGTGACCAGACAGAGAGAGAGAGAACGTGACTAGAAGGTACATGCAATGGCAGTTAGATCTCTCGATTTACTCCCAGCAACAGATTTTCCAGTTTTTACTTCAGACCTTTGGTACAATGCTATCAATACTATTATCTACACATTTTCTTTGTTTGTAAAACATCTTCAATTGATTTTGCTATGCTTCTTGTTGTCCTCTCATGTTAATATCACCTTAGCCATTTAACCTTCCTCTGTTGTCCTTCTGGGAGTGATAGGAAAGACATTTGATCCATTAGGAGTGAATGGGAAAGGGTTTGCTCCATTGGGACTCTGTACAATAGAAATGAAAGTAAAGTGGTTTGGTCCATTGGAATTCTGTACAATGTGAATGAATGAGAAGAAGTTTGACTCATTGGGATTCTCTATAATGGGACTGAGCAGGAAAGGGGATTTGGTCCACTGAGATTCTGTTCAAAGGGACTGAATGGGAACAAGCGCAAACCATTAAAATACTGTAAGTGAATGGAAAGGGATTTTGTCCATTGGGGTTCTATACAATGGGAGTGAATGTGAAAGGGCCTTGACATTGGAATTCTCTACAATGGGAATGGATGGAAAGGGTTTGGTATATTGGATTCTGTGCAATGGGAGTGAATGGGAAGGGGTTTTGTTCATTGGGATTCTGTGCAGTGGGAATGAATTGGAAGGAGTTTGGTTAATTGGGATTGGGGTTTGGTTGATTGGGATTCTATGCAGTGGGAGTGAATGGGAAGGGGTTTTGTTCATTGGGGTTCTATGCAGTGGGAGTGAATGGGAAGGGGTTTTGTTCATTGGGATTCTGTGCAGTGGGAGTGAAGGGGAAGGGGTTTGGTTCATTGGATATCTGCAAAACTGCCATCATCATACTTTGAGCTTCATCACCACTCATCACCCTCTTCAATGTCATGAATTCCTGAATGATTTTGTTTTTAGAATTTGGCTTTACTCTAAGTTGATTACAGTTTTGTGGAAATTTTCCAGCTTTGTGAACAAATGGATTCTTAGCATTAAATTGAAATCTCTGAGCTGTGCAGCACTTCAGCTCATTTTAATTCTGTAACCTGTACTTACTGGTGTCCCGCTCTCGATTGCACAACCCTGCACAATCTCTGCAGAATACAGAATTCTACATGATACCATCCCATTGACCTGTATTGTGCAGCTGGAACCATTCCTGGGCCACTCAGCCACTCACTCGCAGACTCATAGCATGATACTGGCCAGAGCCTGCATGGGGCAGCTGCGGGCGCCTTCAATTTCTGCCTCTTCTCCACCTCTCCCCACCACCCTGAATTCAAGTCAAAAATCAGTTATAAGTAAATTAAGGCTTTTACAGGTCAAAAATGCTTGTAATCAAAGAGCACCAGTTAGAAAAAATCAGGTCTAATCAGATAAAATTGGGTTTAATTTGAGACCAGCAATTTATTCAGGCTCAATTTGTTAAAATTGAGTTTAACTCAGTGACAACTTGCCAATGTTAATCATTGAGCCAGAATTTTCTGGATCTCACATACACACAAACAACACTAACATTTACACAAGTTTCTGTGTCCAATTTTTAAAAAATTCTGTGGAATTCATTTGCCAGTGTCAGATCAAAAATTGGCATGAAACAAGTGTAAATGCAGAGTCACCAATAGGGGAAATATAACCAGCTACTGTGTTTGGCCACCGTATCTCATTCTCAGAGCCATAACATTCTCATACCATTGCCAATGGTACAAGCCATAGCTCAGTGATGGTACACTTGCTTCAGGGTAAGAAGGTTATCAGTCCAAACCCTGTTAAAGAAATGTGAGCGCCATAGTCATCCCATTAAACTGAGGCCCTGTCTGCACGACAGGAAGATGTGAAAGATCCCGTAGCATCTTCAGCCTGTGGGACAGGAGGGACTACTCCTAAATCAGACAGCAGAGGGCACTCACAGCTCAGATAAAAGCAAAAAACTGCGGATGCTGGAAATCCAAAACAAAAACAAAAATATTTGGAAAAACTCAGCAGGTCTGGCAGCATCTGTGGAGAGGAGCACTGTTAACGTTTCGAGTCCGGATGACCCTTCAACAGTTCTGTTGAAGGGTCATTTGAACTCGAAACGTTAACTGTGCTCCTCTCCGCAGATGTACTCACAGCTCACTGCCCAGGGTTATGGGTTCCTTTTGCATTTTGAACAATCTTCACACCAACCAAAGTATTTGCAGGGACAAGGTGGTGGTTTAATCAGGATGGCATTAAGATTATTCTGAGAGAAAGAAGGGTGTTTGTAATCAAAGAGCATCAGTTTTAAGAATGCAAACAAGGAATACATCTCAAAATACTGCACCTTGTTTGTCGTGCAGCTTTTGGGTAGAAGCAATTTTTTTGGAACTGGACCAATGATGAGCTTTGACATATTTAAGTTTTAATAAGGATATTAATAACAATACCATAATGTGAACTGGGCTGGTGCAGTATCGAATGCCACACAGCACAGATGGAAACAGATGAGTCATTTCCAACATCTATAGTATTTTGTTTTTATATTAGTAAGATCAGTTTTCCTCCATTCCATATGCTTCAAAGCATTACCTTTTCCAGTGAGCTATGTCTGACCTTGCTCCCAGGAACTCTAATCTGAATGAACACTGTATTGTAGGCCAGATTTTCATGGAGTCGGGCTGACTCCAAAGACCTTTAAAACTGACAGACAGGGCCCGCCCCCATTTTTGGCAGATCCCATTTTTGCCATTGGAGGAAGGGGCAGGGCGTGAATCAAACAAGTAGGAAACCCAAACTCAGCAAGGCCATTTGAAATTACTGCTGAGTTCAAACAGAATATTTGCTGTTTCAAGAGCCTTCACCTGCAGTGTGGGTTTATGGAGGCGCATTTTTAAAATTTTCGTTCATGGGATGTAAGCATTGCTGGCTAGGCCAGCATTTATTGCCCATCCCTGATTGCCCTTGAGAAGGCGGTGGTGAGCTGCCTTCTTGAACCGCTGCAGTCCATGTGGTGTAGGTACATCCACAGTGCTGAAGGGAGGGAGTTCCAGGATTTTGTCCCAGCAACAGTGAAGGAAAGGCTATATATTTCCAAGTCAGGATGATGTGTAGCTTGGAAGGGAACTTCCAGGTGGTGGTGTTCCCATGTTGTCTGCTGCCCTTGTCCTTCTAGATGGTAGTTGTCATGGGTTTGGAATGTGCTGCCTAAGGAGCCTTGGTGAGCTCCTGCAGTGCATCTTGTAGATGGTATACAATGCAATACAGTGCATCAGTGGTGGAGGGAGTGAATGTACGTGGGTGGGGTGCTAATCAAGCGGGCTGCTTTGTCCTGGATGATGTTGAACTTCTCAAGAAGTTGGAGATGCACTGATCCAGGCAAGTAGAGAGTATTCAATCATACTCCTGACTTGTGGCTTGTAGATGGTGGACAGGCTTTGGGGGGTCAGGAGGTGAGTTACTCACTGCAGGATTCCTAGCCTCCGACCTGCTCTTGTTACCACAGTATTTATATGGCTGGTCCAGTTCAGTTTCTGGTCAATGGTAACCCCCATGATGTTGATAGTGGAGGATTCAGCGATGGTAATACCATTGAATGTTAAGAGGCAAAAGTTAGATTATCTCTTGTATTAGGGAATAGAGATAGTTTAAGTAAGTTATATTGGTATTTTCGGGTGTTAGGAATGAGTTTTAGCTTTAAAGTTTAAGTTTACTTTGTATTTCTTTATTTGTGATAAAGGTCAAGTTGAGTTTTAGTTTCACTTTAAAAGGTGCCTGTATTTCTAATGAGAGTTTACTACTGTAAAATAAGTTGAGCAAACACAAGAGTAAAAAAACTGGGCTGTTGCCTAGCAACAGGGGTCCAGAGAGGCTGGTCCCTCCCACAGACACACACAAGAAACTAGAAACAGTAGCTTTTATTTGGAAGCTGTCTGAGTTCAGTCGGTTTTGAAGACAACTGTCAGGCAAAGCTGCCTAGAATTGGCAGATAGCCAGTCCCAAGCTAAAGTTGGTTGGAAGTAGCTGCCAGATAGAGACTGGAGCAAAAGGGACAGATAGCCAGTCCCAAGCTAAAGAAGAAAGTCCCCAAAATTCAGGGCAGTGGAACAGCAGAAAGTCCCAAAAAGACCTTCTAGTCAAAGGAAGGACGGGAACCTGGAAAATGTCCTATTCTGTGGAAGTGGAAGGAACAGAGAGAAAGGCTCCAAGCTTCAAGCTTACAGAGATTAAGGCTTATGAATAGTCAGAAGATCCAAAAAGGCGACTAAAGGTCTGTAACTGTTTGCTAAGGGCATGTGAAGCAGTGGTGTACTGTTGACAGCTGAGTCGGTAAGAGAGAGTGTGGAAGAAAGCTTGATTGCATGTGGTGACCCAGGGGAGAAGAACATTGGAAGGAGAGTTCGAAACCCTGGAGGTGAACCCTTGCGGAAGGCATCTGAGAAGAAGTTTGGGAGAAGATTCTAAAGTGAATTCTTGAAGAGTGGAGATTGGAAACCCTCATGTGAAAGACGGAGTTCAGTGAGACTGGTTAGCTCATGGTGTGACAAGTGTCTTGGGGGAGTTGAGGAGAGATCCATAGCATTTGTTTGGGGTGACATCTGTCACTTGGTTTCAGAGTGTGATGTGTCTGAGCACAGGTTGCCTATTGGTTTACATGGACTGTGTACTTACTGTGAACATTAGAGTATAAGATAGCTTTTGTAACTTGTGTTACCCTTACAAATTTATTTATATCGGTAAAGGTATAGTTGTGGGTGAAGGACTATTGTAATATAGTTCATCTTTTGTTTAATAAATGTTTTATGCTTTTGTTAAAAGTTCATTAGCTGACTCTGGTGACTGTTCAGTAGCCCCTCTCCATGTATCTAAACAAACAAATAAAAGTTAGGATCCATCAAGCTGGGTTCCACCCTGGGATGTCCAGTGGTAACCTCAGCTGGGGATCATAATACTTGCTGGTCATTGCCTGGCACTTGTGTGGTGTGAATGTTGCTTGCCACTTGTCAGCCCAAGTCTTAATATGGCCTTGAAGGGGGTAAAGTCTGATTAAATGTCATGATCTGAAGTTATTTAAATCCCCAGCCCTTTAAAAATTAAAACAAAACACAGGGTGCAGCTTTCAGTTGAATTAAAAAAGAAGACACTCGTTGTTTGAACATATTGATTAATAGGCCATGTGGTGTAGCTTGGAAATAGACCATTAGCCATCTGCTCCTGCAGTTTCAATTGCGGACATTTCCCATGGACTGACATTACAGCTGAACCCATTATGTATGCTTGGCTGAGTTTCAAAAGCTCCAAAACTTCTTATCTTAGCTGGGGGGGGGGGGGGGGGGGTGGGGGGGCGGCTGAGTTCACATTTTGATTGAAGTTTTAAAAGACTATTAAATGATTAGCTTCTTTGATGCAGTTAGTGAATAGAAGTTTGTTTTTACAAAAGATTGATCACTTTAGGGGATTTAAAATTTTTGAATGGGTTTCATAAATGAGTTTTTTTCAGTATCAAGTGTGTATGAGTTAGAGCTCTCTTAGGTTGCTATACATTTATTTTTCTTATCTCCAGGTGGCTTCTGAGGTCTACCCATGGCGGATACTGGGTGAGTAGCTATGGAGGTGGCATGGGGGTGTGAGGGGTCATGGAGGTGGCATGGGGGTATGAGAGGGCACAGAGGTTGCATTGAGGGGTGAGGGCTAGAAGGCCTATCAGCCTTTTAAACAACTGCGCAGTAGTTTCAGAGAACTGAGAAAGGCCTTCTAGCCGGCCCGGCTCTGCACTCGCCCACCTCTGTCACCGCCTCCGATCTGCATCAGGAGGCGGTAGGGTGGACTGATCATACTCCTACCACACTGGAGCAAAAATCGTGCATGTGGGGATCATTTCCATTGGGACAGGTCTGCTGAATCAGGAGATTTCCCGGCTTGAGCTTCCTACCTCGATGGTGAGAATCCCGCCCTGTTTAGTCTGAACACTGTCTGCATAGGGTTGCCAACTCTGGTTGGAAATTTCCTGAAGGTTTCATCATATGATTACCCACCCCCAATGCCCCACACTCGCACCATTGGTTGCATAACTTGTCCATTCTCTTGGAGCCCTGCCTTCCCACAGCCAATTGGAAACTGGTTGGATGATGGCTGACTGTCAGCCAAACAATTTTTTTCCGGTCTCCAAAACTTCCTTAACTAATAAATGTTTTTAAAAAATCACTTTTGCTTGAATTCCCTTATGATCTTTCTCCACAATTGCTTGCA
This sequence comes from Cetorhinus maximus, assembly GCF_964194155.1. Taxonomy (NCBI): domain Eukaryota; kingdom Metazoa; phylum Chordata; class Chondrichthyes; order Lamniformes; family Cetorhinidae; genus Cetorhinus; species Cetorhinus maximus. The sequence continues at coordinate 75,581,173 of NC_135884.1, read as the reverse complement.
ACAATGTCCCTGAATTAATCTTTTATTCCTTTAGACTCCAGTACTATCCTAGCAACTCATCCACCTTCCTCTTTACTTCCATCTATTTTCAAGTTTTTAACTGTGTCTGAATCTTCTCTATGTCTTTTCACATCCTGCTGAGTTAATTTAGTCTCTTTTTTGTCTCTTAACCTTTTCATAGTTGCACTCAGCTGGTCAGTGTGCATCACCTTCTCCACAAAGCCCTGTTTTCTGCCTATTAATCCATCGACCTCTCTCAGTGATAGGGGATAACGTGCACCCTTTCTGTTCACCTGCTCCTCTCTCTGCCCCTTTCAGTTTATTCAGTTTATTAGAACATTGTCTGCCTCCCCATTCCAGAAAAGGCTGCACAGATGCTGATTGTGTATTAATAGTATTTTCTGTTTTTGTTTGAGATTTTCAGCATTTGCAATTTTTTACTTTATACCTGTTCCTAGGAATGACAACGGAATACAATTGACTGCTAACAATGGCAATCTGCTGAATTAGTGTCAAAATGTGTATACTTCTCCCAACCGTTTCAATATCAAGCACAGGAAGCCCATTGATCTGTATTGATATACAATGTAGAAAATGTCATTGATTACTGATTGCATGTTAATTTCCTTTACAAGAAGCGCCATTAATTCCATATCACTAGCAAATAAAGAAAATGCCATAGATTCTGTATTAAAATCCAGCATCTTGATTGCACTATGATAAAAATGGAATTGATCCTCTATCAATATGCAATTTAAGAAAGTTACTGATTTTATACCAATATCCCAGAAAGTAAAAAACAGTTCGGGCCAGTACTCTTATTTCCCAGTTTTTACTGGTTCTGAGAGGGCTTGTCAGAGTGAATGCTAAGAGATTTTCCCTGGTTGGCGAGTCTAATAGCAAGGTGCATTGTTTCACGGTAAAGGGGATGTCTGTTTAGGAATGAGATGAAGATAAATTTTTCACTCAGTGTTGTGAATCTTTGGAATTTTAAAGTGTACAAGGCCAGTTCGGACCAGTATTCTTATTTCCCAGCTTTTACTGTTTTCTCCTTCTGGGATAGCAAATGCCACTGGTATAATAAATTTTGCACTCAATAACCTACTGTTGAATATTCAAGTTTATATCACATGAAGTAAAATACATTGCACCCATTAACTTGAAATTGACCTTATTTGGGTTATTATTTAACACTCGTCTATATCTAGATCCTCAAAAGGACAGGTTATCATAGCTCCAGATAGTGAACTGTAGGTGAAGATATCTTTATCAGGATGTGTACTGAGGGCGGGTCATGCAGCTCTCTGTTGGAAGTGGAAGAGATTCGCAGCATGAGTTAACCCAACTCACTGACATGAACCCGACAACAACTCTCCTGTCCACCCTTCTCAACAGGGCAATGGTGTGTGCTGGAGAGGAGAAGGGAAAAGGGGCTGTTTCCTATTGATGCCAACACATCTTTGTTGGGAGTATGCAGCCTGAAAACACACAACAAGATCTTAGACAAGTTGCAAAGGCCTAAAATATTATATTTTATTTCTACCTTAGGCCCAGCAGTTTCCCCTATTCCTTGAAATGTCAACTCTTGCTGGGTATAGTTCCATGGGTGCAGTTTCACAGTTGCTTGGATGTGGTTCCATTGGTCCTGGGCTCAGTTCCAAGGTCAAAGTTTCCATGGAAGCTAAATACGGGTGCATTGGTGCCAGGCTCAGTTTGGAGTTCCACATGTGGTTCCATGGGCCCAGGTCACCCATCAGTACCGTTTTCATTTTTAATGAGCCTGAACACTGAGGGGGCACAACTCCTCAAACACCCAGCACTTCCACCAGGGTCACTATATAATCATTGGAAATGGAACATAAAAACATAAGAAACAGGATCAGCTGTAAGCTACATGTTTGTCTGAGCCTGCTACTCCATTTGAGATTATGGCTGATCTTATACCTCAACTCCACTTTCCCACCAGATTCCCATATTCCTTAATTGCCTTAGAGTCCAAAAATCTGTCAATCTCAGCCTTGAATTTATTCAATGACTGAGCATCCACGACTCAGGGAATTCCAAAGGTTCACAACACACTGAGTGAAAAATTTCTCTTCATCTCAGTCCAAAACAGATGTCCACTTTACCATGAAACTATGCCCTTTGCTACTAGACTCTCCAGCCAGGGAAAACCTCTCAGCATTTACTCTGGCAAGCCCTCTCAGAACCTTATATATTGCAATAAGATCACCTCTCATTCTTCTAAGCTCTACAGAGTATAGGATCATTCTAATTTATCTCTCTTCAGGGCAACCCCCTCATCCCAGGTATCAGTCTAGTGAACCTTCATTGCACCCTTTCTATGGCAATTTATCCTACCTTACGTACAGAGACCAAAACTAGACACAGCATTCCACGTGTGATCTCACAAAAGCTCTGTACAATTGTAGCAAGACTTCCTTACTCTTGTACTCCAATTCGTTTGCAATAAAGGCCAATATGCAATTTGTCTTCCCGATTGCTTGGTTTACCTGCATGTTAACTTTCTGTACTTCTTGAGGACACCAAAATCTCTCTGCACAGCAACATTTCATAGTTTCTCACTATTTAAAAAAATATTCTGTCTTTCTATTCTTCCAACCTAAGTGAATAACCTCACAATTTTACACATTATACTCTATCTGCCACCTTCTTCACCACACACTTAACTTGTCTACAAGTACTGGACCCCATATCCGGGAAGCTCGGGCCTAGATGTGTGATTTTGTGATTTTACAGGATTTGGATCCTAGGCCTAGCATGTACAAAAACTTTATGAGAAATAAAGAATAAAAGCGTTTTATTCCCAGCGCTCCAGCTTCGAATGTAGCCAGTTTTCGGGTCCTTCCGGATTTTAGAGCGCCAGATAAGGGGTCCAGTACCTGTATATCTTTTTGAAAGTAATCTTATCATTTTAGTCCCTGCATTTCCGGATCTGGGACCTGACTTCCTGCACATTCCCTGTAGTTGCTCTTTACCAAAGCAATCCAATTTTCACCCCTCCTTCAGATTTCCTGACCAATTAACGAGGCTGGACAGGTTGACATGTCCATTCTGTTGAAGGATTTTTTTTTAAAGGGCCCAAGGCATGGGTTACAAGTGCTCATCAATGCTTAGGTTACTAAGGCTGCGACCGCCAGAGGAAAGGAGAAGAGACCCAGGGAAGGCTGCCCCCTAGGTCTCTCACTCTTAGCTGGAGGGCCTGCTGAGGGATCTGAAGAGATGCAGTGAGGTGAGCTCTCCAAAGAACATGAGGAAGTGCAAAACCACTCCAAACAGGCAGGTGTGGATGGAAGAGGCCAAGAATGTTAGCAGGAGAAGAGGCCACTCCAACCTGACACAATGCACCAAGAGGATCAAGACCTTAGGAGGGAATGACAGGTGAGTGGTGTAACACTTTCAGGTGTCATGCCCCAAACTTTGACTTGCCATTATTCTCCTGCACAGCACTCCTCAGATCAACACATCTTGCAGCTTCATTCATTCCCTTCTCTTTGAAAGTACCTCACATCCCCATCTGAGCAACCAACACTTACACTCACACTCAGCCTATTACCCTCTCACACTAATGCCTCACAGTCACCTGCCACAAGTGGCGTCCTTCCCTCCTCCCCAAATAGGCTATTATGAACACTCATGCCTCTATGCTTTCTCTCCTTGCAGAAGAGAGCAAACAACTTAGCGCAAGACTGAGACCGGGGTGGGGTGGGGATCGTGAGGGTGGCCCTCCATTATCAGGCACCTTTGTCAGCCAATAGAAAAGCCTATCTGCTCCACTGGGAAGGAGGTCTTGTTCCAGGAGGCTGCAGATGTCAGCAATAACCTGTCTTGAAACCCTGAATTTCCTGAGGCACTACTACTTGGACAGGTCAAGGGAGTTGATCCTTTGCCTGTAGACCCTTTGTTAGAGCTCTCACATCTTTTCAGCTGGATCTCCGTGTCCATCCATCTGCCTTGTGGAGGGGCATGTGGCAGGGAGGCAGCTGATGCTGCTGCTGGTGTTGCTGCAGTGATGTGGTCTCTGCTCTTGTTCCTCAGCAGCGGTGGAACGTGCAGCTGCATAATACTAGACTAATAACTGGCATGAGTGGGTTGTCTTATGAGGAAAGGTTCGACAGGCTAGGCTTGTATCCGATGGAGTTTAGAAGAGTAAGAGGGGATATGATTGACGGGTCTTTACAGTGTGGATGTGGAAAGGATGTTTCCTTTTGTGGGAGAATCTAGAACTAGGGGTCACTGTTTAAAAATAAAAGGTTGCCCATTTAAGACAGAGGTGAGGAGAATTTTTTTCTCTCAGAGAGTCGTGAATATTTGGAACGCTATTCCTCAAAAGGTGGTGAAAGTAGGGTCTTTGAATATTTTTAAGAAAGAGGTAGATAGATTCTTGATAAGCAAGGGGGTGAAAAGTTATGGGGTTAAATGGGAATGTGGGGTTGAGGTTACATTCAGATCAGCCATGATTTTATTAAATGGCGGAACAGGCTTGAGGGGCCAAGTAGCCTACTCCTGCTCCCAATTCGTATGTTCGTGTGTATAAGTTGCTTCCATGCCGTGGCAAAGACTGGCAACTGGGAAATGCAACTGCAAGATGGGTGAGGTGCCTTCCAAGAAGTCGGCAATCATCTGTCTCACAATGGCCGTGACTGGAGCTCTTCAGAGTAACTGATCAAAGCCTTCACAGCCTGTCAGCCTCATTGAAAAAAGTGTTCCCACTGTGCATTCATCTCAGTGAGCCTGGTGGGTTGCCAACAGGTCAGGAAACAGGTTCCCTGATGGTGAAATCCAGGATTTAGGGTTAAAACAGCTAATAATTGGCTTCCTCAACCACTTTTAATTACTATAGGACAGATCCAAAGTGGTTCCTTGCTCTCCTTCAATCCTGCCGAAGGCAAAGTGGGATCCTAACCCAATGTCAATTCCTGGGGTCCCATATGCTTCTGAGTCTGCCTCCACTGGGCTGAGAAAATTATGTCCTTCATGTCTTCCTCACGGCTTACTTTTCTGTCTAGCTTTGTATCGTCAGTTAACTTGGATGGATTATACTCAACCTCTTCTTCTTAGTCATTAACATAGTGTTACAATCTCAGTGGAGACCAGTAACTTTCATTTAAAAAATAAACAAAATCCTGGTTATTTACTAAAAGAATGAAGCCGCAAGATTCCATGGTTTAAGATAAGAGGAATTTTATTATACAACAGTCAACAAGGCAAACACTAAATACTATCCATCCTATACCTTAACATCCAGATTTAACATGAATTAAACATGAATTAACAGGCAAATTGCAGTTGAATAAAAACTATAAATTGCACCTTAAATGACAGATACAACGAAGATAGATCTTACAAATTGGCTCAGCAGTCCACTCAGATTTTAGTGATCACACTCAGTCACAAAGTCCTTCAAATGCTATCTTCCTCATAAGGAATTTCAGTTCCTCTCATTCTAGGAGCTAGTCTGATCCCCAGCCAACAGCAGTGCAACAACCAACCCAAGTTTCATGGACTGAGACCCCAGCACTGATCCTTGCCTACTAGTAACAGCCAACCAACCTGAAAATGATCATCTATCACTAGTCTGTTTTCTGTTGTTTAATTAATCTTCTTACCATGCTAACAATATTACCTGAACCCCATAAGCCCTTACTTGGGCAACAATCTTTCGTGTGGCACCTTGTTGAAATGTACTAGGTTCACTGATTCCCCTTTAGCTGCCCTTCTAGTTATACCTGCAACAACTCTAATAGATTTGTCAAGCAAGATTTCCCTTTCATAAAAACATTTGACTCTTGCAAATGATAATATAAGTCTCCAAGTGTCCTGTTACTACTTCCTTAATGATGGATTTCAACATTTTCCTGGTAACTGATGTCATGAAGCCCTAAATGATTTTCTCCTCTATAATCCAGAGTTATTTAAGAGAACAAAAAGAGAGAGGCAGGGAGAGAAACAATTGTGAGAGGGCAGGGTGTGTGGGAGACAATGTGAGAGGCAGAATATAACTGAAAGGAGAAAGGGAATGAGACAGAGGGACAGTAAGTGAGAGCAAAAGGGGGAAATGAGTAACAGTCATTACGTGTCAGAGGGTGTGTTAGAGGGAGTAAGAGATTTTAGTAAGAAGAGAGCATGCGCTAGAGAGGCAAATGTATGGCATTGCACAAAAGTCAGAATAAGTGAAGCAGTCAGAGGGGAAGAGGGAAATGAATAGATTGGAAAATGAGGAGAGACTGAGAGACAGTAAGACAGAGTATGAGTAGGAGAGAGAGACAGTGAATGTGCGAGATGGGGACAGTGAATGAATGTAAGACAGTTCAAGAGACAATGAAAGAGGGATACAGCAGGATTGAGGAGGGACAAAAAATAGGGAGAGATAGGATATGACCAGGAGAAAAGGATATAGTAAAAGTAGGAAGGTGTGAGAGGGAGAAGGAGCATGCAAGAGAATATGCAAAGGAGATTATGCAAAATGGAAACAGAGAGATTGGAGCTCGCCAATATAAAGCAATTCTACCCATGAGTTGAACTAGTTTGCATCACTCAGTCCTCCTGCCTTCAAACACAACCCCAGTTGTATCCAATCAGTAGTTCCCATCTTTGCAGCCGTGGAGATGTCAATGGACCTTCCAGCCTCAATAATATTAATTCAATAAAAACTTTTCTTTCTCTCTTCCATCTACCTTCTTTGCTCCATACCCAGTGACTAGATCAATCAGTTAGTTACCGTTCCTCACTGTATAGTGTGATAATGATTAGCACCTAACCTGTCATAGTGTGCACAATGCCTGCTGCAATGATTAACTGCCTAATTAGGCATCAGGTCATAATGGTGAGAACATGCTGCAAATCTTACTTTGAAGATGGATACCAAATATTCTAATTGAGCTGGAGATGAACTTTTGCTCTCTGGAGTATTTAATGGGTGCAAGAATATACTGACTGTGAGAAACAATGCAGTTTGAACAGTCAGCCCAGCCATATATTGTCATGCTACATTATCACAATATAATCAGCACAGCCACTTATCTATTTACAAATTATGAGCAGGGAAATTTTTTCAAGTCAAATAACTTTTTGCCCCAATATGTGTCTCAGAATGGGAGACTGCAATATACGTATTAAAACACAGAAAGAATAATAGATTCTCAGAAGTAAGTCAGACAGAAGGCAGAATCATCCAAGATTTGCACTAAGTGGTAGCGGGCAGGAAAAACGCCATTTTACCTGCCGGCCGCAGTGGCGGCTTTTCACACTGCATCGTCCCAAACTTACCACATTAATTATGCATTCCCAGGATACCCGCCGTTTCAATGGCAGGCAGGCTCCGATTCACTTGCCACGCCATCACCTCGCTGTTTCATCATGCCAGGCACCACATTTAAAGTACAGCTGCGCTCAGTGCTTCCAGCCCAGAAGCAAAGAAGACATGGTCCTGAAAGGCAAGAAGACTGCAGCCCTTGAGCTCCTTTTGGATGCCGCGGAGGCCCGCTGTGATGTTCTCAGGAGGGGCAGTAACATTACTACTCCGGCTTGGGAGGTGATGGCAGTGGTGATCAGTGCCAACGAGGCACAGAAAAGGTTGGCTATCCAATGCAGATAGAAGATGAATGATCTCATCTGTGCATCCAGGGTAAGGCAACCATCTCATCACTCTAAACTCTCACACTCAAGCCCATCACACATTCACTGGCATCTCACTCACTGCCACCTCAAGGGGCATCACCACCCATTCTCACACACACCCTCACATCTCCATCTGGCCTCATCTCCTCTGGAGACTGCTTCCTCAGCCCTCACCATCTTGAGGCCACTTGCACAGATCAATATGTGCCCCACACACACCCTGGGATATCCTCCTTCCCCAGTGCAGTTCTCGTCCTGCAGTCTCTTCTCTTGCCTGAGGCAACTTCTCCCCCTTCCCTAAGCAAGACCTTGTGCTGCAGCCATTGAAAAACCACTCACATATAGCTGATCTGGTAGATAGAGACTTGTCCGTGAGCCCCCCCAAAAGTGATGTGGTTCTGTCTGTGAAGCCTGGTGCTAATGACTGAGAGTGCTGACCAAATCAAGGTAGGCAAAAAAATCTCAGATTGAAGTGCGGCCCACCAAGTGCATGCCTTATATAAGCTGTTGTGAAACATGCTGGCTTGTTTTCCCGCTGACGAAGGCAGATGATCGAGTGTGGTGGGTTGGTGGGGAGGTGTGTACAATTCCGGCAGGTTGGCCTACTAATGACATGCAGATGCATTAAAATGAGGTTCCTGACGTCCGATGGTGTGAAACGCGGCCCACTGCTGGTGGGCTGAGCGGACAATCACAAACTGGTTTCATGTTGTCGTGAAACCGATTGCACCATATTGTCCGCTCATGCCACCGAACACGTCCGACGCCAGTGGGCACAGAAAATCCCGGCCAGAGAAACCGATTATTGTAGTGTAGAAAACTTGGCAGCTAATTTATGCACAACAACCTCCCACAAACAACAAAGAGATAATGACCAGATAATCTCTTTTTGCAATATTGATTCAGATATATTTTGGCAGGACTCTGGAAGAATCTTCTGTTCGTCTTCATGAAGTGCCATGGGATTGTTTACCTCTATCTGAGAAGGCAGGCCTCAGTTTAACATCTCATTCAAAATATGAAACCTCTGACAGTGCAGCATTTCCTCAGGACGGTACTGAAGTGTCAGCCTGGATTGTGTGCTCATGGGAAGAATTTACCCCCGTCGGGGTGGGGGAGTAAATGCAGGAGCGGGCGTGTGCAGGCGTGCCTCCGATCGGCGCCTCCAATTGGGGGTGCACCGCCATTTTAAGTGGGCGGGCCAATTAAGGCCCGCCTAATGTGACGTCCGCCAGGAAGCGCTATGCGCTCCCTGTGAGGGCGGGAAATTCCCTCAGCCAGGAGTGCGCTCCCAAACAGCCCGCTCCTGCACTTCCCCCCCCCGAACGGGGGGTAAATTCTTCCCATGAACACACAATCCAGGCTGACACTTCAGTGCAGTCCTGAGGAAATGCTGCACTGTCAGAGGTTTCATATTTTGAATGAAATGTTAAACTGAGGCTCTGCCTTCACCAAATTTAAAAATGGTAAATGTACAAAAACAAAATTTCCCTGACATGTTCCCTCATGTGACATGTCCACCACTTTAAATCAAACATTTGTTACATTTTTAAAAACCCTCATGGAACCTCATTCTGCCAGTGGATGAGGTTTCATGCTTTTTCTGAAGCCCGCCAGGGCTCCCGGCCCACCCCTAAGGTTGGACGGGCAGGTCCATTAATGATGTTAATGAGTTTGTCAATGGCTTCTATAGGCTGTTGACAGGTCGGCGGGTGCACAGCTGATTCGGCTGCGCCCCAGCCGACCTGAAAATTGAAACGATGCAGGGTGACGTCAGGAGTTACACCCAACATCATCCCACGTCAGCGAGCGGGCCCTGCCCCCGCTCGCCGACCTAAAGATTCTGGCCCATGTTTCTGGAGTGGGACTTGAACCCATGGCTTTTGACTCTGAGGCAAGAGAGATACCAAGTATCTGAAACATCAAAATGCAGCTGGCATTTTTTCTGGCTTTATCTACCTGTACTCATACTTGCAGAGACTGATGTCTTTGAGCTTCTAGGTATCTCTGTTCATCTACACTCTTTAGTGCTTTCTACTGAGGAATAAAGACATATACTGTGTACTAACTGAACTGGAGACCACAGACAGTGACTTACAACTAAACGAAATAACTATACCAAGGAGCCAATGAGTAGCTGACACACAGGATTCAATTGGGGAGACATTGACTAGCGGTAATATTGCTGGCCTAATAATCCAGAGACCCAGGCTAATGCTCTGGGAGCGTGGGTTCCAATCCCACTATGGCAGCTGGTGGAATTTGAATTCAGTTAATAAATCTGGAATATAAAGCCAGTCTCAGTAATGGTGACCATGAAATTATCTTTGATTGCTGTAAAAACCCATCTGGTTCATCTGCCATCCATGTCTGGTCTACATGTGACTCCAGATCCACAGCAATGTGGTTGACTCTTAGCTACCCTCTGAAATGGTCGAAGAAGCTACTAGGGTAATTAGGGATGGGGAACAGATGCTGGCCTTGCCAGACATGCCCACATCCCGTGTAATAATAAAGAAAAAAAATATTCTAAGGGTGATTGAAACATAGTATGACAAACTTTGACCTGGAAGCAGTACGTTACAGGAAGTTTGTAATTTCTTTAAAATGTCGAGGAAATCTGTAGTTCTTTTTAAGAATGTTCAAAAAGGACCTTTAAGAGTTTGCATGAATTTTAAAGAGATCAATTGTAATATTCTTCAATTATCAGAAATAATGCTCCATGTGACCTGGTGACCCTTGACCTGGAAGTATTGCCAACATGAGTTAATACAGAAGCCATGTAGCCAGATACAAAGCAGAGCTGCAGCGAAGGGGAGAACAGAAAAGCATATGTAACACAATTAAAAAGGACAAGAAAGCTGAAGACAGGGTTAGAACAGGGATTGTGAATTGGACTATTCTACAGCTATGCTTCAGTTTTGTCAGAGCCAGACCATTTAACAAGGTTTATTAAAAGAGTAAGATATATGAATCTCTGGGGAATCTGTGCCATCAAGAATGTTGTGAACCTAGCTAAGGAGATTCTGTAGGAATGTGCCATTTGGTCTCCAGGGGACTCGGATGCGGTAGAGCTACTGGTGCGGGTGACTTGAGGACTAATCCATTTGAGTAAGAAAAGTGAGAGATCCTACACTCCAGAGGCTGAGTTGGAAGAACTGCGAGATTGCATGCGGTGTCACATTTATGTAGGGAGTTATACAAATGCTTATGATCTCGTTAGATTGTCTTTGTTGTATCAGCTATTCTATGTGTAATTTATAGTTCATACCAACTGTAATTTGCCTGTTAATTCACATTCAATTTACATGAATTCTGATTTGTGTTTATGTTAAAGCTACAAAAAGAGGAACTTTGTTAGTAATTTCTTCATTTGGGGGTGGTTTGGTAAATTTGGTTATTTTGGTTTATGGTTCCCCACAGGAAACTACAGGATAACATATGCAGATAAACCAATTACAAAGACAACACAAAAGAACCAATTACAGGAATACTGACACTCAAGAACAATTACTATGTCTGACAGTAGAGTAACAACACATTGTGGGGGGGCGGGTGCAGAGAGTTGGGGGTAACAACACATGGGGAATGCAGACAGCGCAGTAACCAGGGCTTGTTCCCCGATTTGTGTTGTCAATCAAGGGAAGGGACAATAAGTTAACTTCCCTCGCAGGATCATGGGAAGCTGCGAAAGTAGCAACTTAACCATTATTGATTTGGGATAGCTAACGATTAGTTGAAACCATTCAAATATACTGCCTTGGCTAATGAGCAATAGGATCAGTATTAATAATAATGCATGTTAACCATTGTGACATGAAAAGAATGCAATAAATAAAGATTAATTGTACTGGTCATCATGTTTTGCTGCAGCATGCTGTTAATTTTGGAAAAGCAATTCATGAATCTCAAAGGAACTTTCTTTGATACTAAATCAATACTACTAACAGAAGGACAAACAGGTGCATGAGCTGTGACAGCTCAAAGTGAACTCAGTTTCAGAAATTCCACAGCGTTGACTGGTGTGGCCAACTGACCTCAGAGCTGGCAAAGAGAAAATTGAAAACAATCAGTGGCTCCCTGAGTTAATCCACACACACACCAGCAAAGCCCGGGACCCTGTCCCTGGCCTGCAACAGGATGCTGATCTCAGCCGAGGTGGTGATAAGATCAGGTCAGGGAATCCAGTGATACTTGTTGGGTGAGACTAGGTTTAGGTTCAGCTTAATTGAATGGCCTGCTGAGCCTCACCATAGAAAAGTCACTTGCATGAGGAAGTAGAGGAGCTGTTCACTAATAAGGAGACCTCACATGCAGGAGGGGAAAGAACTAAGGTAAACCCCAAAAAAAAAGGCTCCAAAGGTCCTTTAGCAAACAAAAAAAATATGCTCACCAAACGTGTGACAGCATGAAGCATCTCCAAGTCTACCTAAAAATAAGAAATGTTGTGATATACCTTTAAGGGTATATCCCAAACTGCTGTCCATCACTATCCACCATGAGACAGGATGTGATGTACTCTATAGATAGAACAGAGCAGCATTCCTACAGATCAGTCATGTTCTACCTAGCCTCCCAGCTACCACTGTATGCATATAGTTTTATCTTCAAATAAAGAACCCACATTATTGTTTTACCAATCCTTGTTGCATGATTGGTATGTTTGCCCTAAACAGAAGAAAGCAATATGGTTGCAGAGGTGGTGCCAGCCAATGATTTTTGAAGATTCGGTTGAACGATATACAAGACTCTAACCTTTCACATGCAACAAAAGTCCTGGTGTGGAAATGAAACAACTGCCAAGTCTTCACAGCATTGGAAGTGTGTAAGTGATTCTGCACCACTGTAGGAATCCTACACACACCACCTTTGATCTGGGACACATACCTTGCTCCAACCAGCAGGCACCGGGTCCCAGTAAGATTGCTGAAAATCAGGAGAGCTTGAGTAGTCTAAGTGAACCTGTTGTGAAGGTTTGTACAGGAACAGTCACTAGATAGCTGACTCTGGGCGTGTAGTGCTGGGCAGAGCTCCACAGGCAAGAACATCCATTACTGTTGCAAGCCATCTCTTCAGGAGGTTGCAGGATGGAGAGATGATTAAGACCATAAGACATAGGAGCAGAAATTTGGCCATTCGGCCCATCGAGTCTGCTCCGCCATTCAATCATGGCTGATAAGTTTCTCAACCCCATTCTCCCACCTTCTCCCCGTAAGCTTTGTGACTGGGCCAGGAAAGAGAAGTCCTTCCAACTACTTGTAGAAGGCTGTAAAAAGCATTTTTTTCACCATTAAATTTATCTTTTCAGGCCTGGGGCATGTTTTCACACCAAAAATACAGCTTCCTGGGTGGAGCCCCTCAAAAGTCCAGGAAGGCAGCAACTGCACAACAGTGCCATCATTGCAATCTAGCAACAAGCTGTGGCCGGTCAAGGAACTGCAAGTCAGAGCAGTCACAGAAATCAAGTCCTGATGGAACATGAAAGTCTTAACATTTGTTCCCGCTCTGCGAAAGATCACAGGATAACCACAAAATTTCCACCATTCAGTTGGAAGGCAGCCCACCTCCTCTCTGAGTTCACTCTGTTCAGACAATGCATAGAGTTCAGTTTTCTGGACCTGGACATTTCTGAACCAGATGAACAAGCCATAAAGGTTAAAATTTCTATTGAAAATTAAGGCCTTGGCTGTCTGAATACCTCAAGTACGTCAGACGATGACCTTAAAAATCCAAACAAAATATGGTCAACACTTGAAGATTAGCTAACAGTGAAACTCAACTTCTGAATACAGTATCTGGAGTTCATGTCTATTAGACAAGAACTGAACGAGACCACTGATCCATTTATAAACAGATGCAGAGACAAGGGGCATGATTGTAACCTTATGAAATGAAAACAGAGCTGGCCGACAGAATAATCGACTCATGATAGCATCTACCCCCCTAGAAGCGTTCCAAAAGACCTCTTGAACCAATCCAAAGATTTCAGCGTGGAAGCACTACTACAAAGCAGAAGCAAGTACCAAGTGCAGTCTCGTACATGCACCCAGAAATTACCCAACTTTCTATGCTCTATGCAAGGTGTGTGGCACGAGATCACACCGGAAATGACAATGCAGGAATTCAAAGGCCAGAACAGGTGGTTCTACATCATGAGAATCCACAACCCAAAGCCAGTCAGGGACAGCATTCCAACCAACCAAGATAGCATAGCAAACACTGCCAAAACATAATCCACAAAATGACTAGCCAGGCTATACGGTCAGATGATGGGGATGACCAGAACATTGATACATGAAGTGAGCAGACATTCCAGACAGTGAACATCAAACTTTGCCACAGATACAGGGACAGCATAAAATATACGCAAAAATTGATATTGGTGCAGGTGCAAACATCCTTCCACTTTGCACACTTTGTACCCACAGAAGTAGCAAGTGGTGGCTCAACCAATTACTGCCAAACTTACTGTGTACAATGGCTTGGTGATTCCGTCCCTGGGATCCATTACACTGGAGTGCCACAACAACTCACCCTGGTCACCCCAGATATTTTACATAGTGGACACCATAGGTCTAGTGATTGCAGGTCTACCAGCATGCAGGGACCTGTCCTTGGTTACCATTCATGGTATTGTAAAGATAAAGACTAAGACAATAATCCACAGACCCAAGCTTACTCCAGGAGAAGACCACCTAATTCTACAATACAGATCATTAGCCAACAAGCTACATGGTACAGTTTGTAGTGAATATGTATACCTATTCTGACCTTACAAACTTCATCTTACTGTAGAATCAGTTACTATGGAATTATTATTCAGCAGACTAGTGCGAACAACCCTTTCCTGTCATCACTTGTCAGGTGTACAAGATCTCTTATTCGAAAAACGGGAAGATGGGAAATGCCCACGACCATCATGAAGGCAACGAATAATCCAACCTAAATGTTGGACAGAAAGTTTGATTACAGCACCCAACAAATGGCACATGGAATCCAGCTGAAATCGTCAGCATATGCCCAGAGCCAAGATCATATCAAGTACGAACAACTAATGGCATGACAGTATGATGAAACAAATGCCAAATCAGACCAATACCACAGTCAGAAACACCTAGTAACCCTATTGCTAGTGGAACACATTCCAAGACACAGCCCCAACACAGCACCCTTACCGACAGCCAGACTTATGAGAACAAATGGCAATTTCAAACCAACTTCACTGAACCAAGTCTGGGAGTATAAGCAAACCACTAGTACACTTCCGAGACTTATCAATTCATTGTTTTTTGTAATAATATATTCAACACAATATACCTTTCTTTTGATGTAAGGTAAACGGTTTTTGATTCTTTAAGAATAAAACTTTAATTTAGAAAAATGGGAGATGTTGTGATGTATCTTTAAGGGGGCATATCTTAAACTGCTGACCATCATTATCCAACATGAGACAGAATGTGATGTATAATCCTTTGTACTCTGTAGACAGAACCGAGCAGCAGTCCTACAGATCAGACGTGTTCTACATAGCCTCCCAGTTACCAGTTTATGCATACAGTCTTATCTTCAAATAAAGAACCCACATTATTGTTTTATCCATCCTTGTTCTGTGATTGGTGCATTTGCACTAAACAGAAGAATGGAACAGGAAGTACAAAAACAAAATGTCGCCCTTTCTCCATGAACTAATTTGAAAACACTGTATGTAACATCTACCATATTGAACAGGCTAGTATCAGTTTGCAAGTCATTGATACTCATGACTAATGCTGCAAACATTGCTCTGCTGCTCTCAAACAGGTGAAGGGAAAGGAGTTTGTAATGCTCAGATGATGGGCAAATTAAAAGATTTTTATTTCTCTGTTGATATTGTAAGATACAAGCCCCAATTTGTGTTTGGATGTGAGGGAAGGGTGGGAAGTAGAAGAAATGTTTATGAAATTTTCCAGTTCAGAACAAGAGCAGGAAACAGCACCAGTACAATCATTAATATACCGGAAAAAGAGATGAAGGAGGGGGCCCATGTAGAACTAGAAAAAAGAATATTCCACAAATCCCATAAAAGACAGACATCTAGGACCTATGTGGGTACCCATAGCAACACCTTTTATTTGGAGTTGGTGAGTGGAGGTAAAGGAGAAGTTGCTCACTGAAGTTTGGTAAGTATCTGATCAAACTTGGGAAGGGAAATAGAAAACAATGAAGGTGAACAGGGTAAAAGAGGTAGCCCTTGTAGATCTATTGTTTCAGCCTGTTGCTGCCCCCACTAAACTGATTTCTTCCTATCTCGATTCTATTTTTCTCTCCTTATCCAGTCTAATCCCAGCTACATCTGTGATTCTTCCAATGCCCTCCATCACTTTAAGTTTCCAGTGTCCTGGTCCTAGCTGTCTCCTTTTCACCATGGACGTCCAATCCCTCCATACCTCCATCCCCTACCAGGATGAGTCTGAGGGCTCTCTGCTTCTTCCTGGAACAGAGGCCCAACCGGTCTCTATTCACCACCACTCTCCTCCACCCGGCTGAACTTATTCTCACGCTGAACAACTTCTCCTTTAACTCCACTCACTTCCTCCAAATAAGATATGTTACTAAGAGTACCAGAAAAGGCCCTAGCTATGCCTGTCTTTTTGTGGGCTATGTGGAACATTCTTTGTTTCAATCCCACTCAGGGCCCCTCCCTCAACTCTTTTTTCAGTACATTGATGACTGTATCGATGTTGTCTCCTGCTCTCGCCCTGAACTGGAAAATTTCATCAACTTTGTTTCCAATAACCACCCTTCTCTCATCTTCACTGGTCCATCTCCTAATCTTGCCTTCCTCAAATTCTCTATCTCCATTTCTGGAGATAGGCTATCAATTAATGTTCACCACAAGAGCACTGACTCCCACAGCTACTTTGACTACATTTCTTCACACCCTGTTTCCTGCAAGGATTCTATTCCATTCTTTCAGTTTCTCTGTCTCTGTTGCATCTGTTCTGATGATGCAACCTTCCATACCAGCACTTCTATATGTTTTCTGTTTTCCTCAACTGAGGGTTCCCCTGCAACTGTGGTTGACAGGGCCCTCGGCCATGTCTATCCCATTTCCCACACTTCTGCTCTTGCCTGTTCTCTCCCTGCCAGGACCATGATGGGGTTCCCCTTGTCCTCGCCTTTTACCCCACCAGATTTTGTATTACATAGATCATCCTATGCCATTTCCACTACCTCCAGTGTGATGCCAGCACCAAACACATCATCTCCTCCCCTTCCTTTTCAGTAATCTGAAGGCAGTGTTCCCTACGCGACACCCTGGTCCACCCCTCAGCCACCTACAACACACTCTCCTTCCATTAGCAACTCCCTACGCAAGCACCAGAGATTCCACACCTGCCCTTTTACCTCCTCCGTTCTCACTGTCCAAGGCCCTACAAACTTTCCAGGTGAAACAACAATTTACATGTACTTAGTTTAGTATACTGGATTTGCTGCTCACAATGCGGTCTACTCTACATTGAGAAGACCAAACATAGCTTTGCGAACACCTCCGTTCAATGTGCAAGCATGATCCCAAGCTTCTGATGCCCATCATTTTAATTTGCTCTCACTCTGACCTCTCTGTCCTTGGCTTCCTGCGTGTTCCAATGAAGCTCATTGTAAGATAGAGGAACAGCACTTCATTTTTAGATTAGGCACTTCTGGGTATAACATTGAGTTTAAAAATTTTACATCTCTGCCTCCATTCTCTTTGTATGTTTTGGTTTTAGTCTCATTTTTCCTTCTGGATGGCGGCTGTTCATCATTCAGCCATTCACACCTCCTCTAGACATATCTTTTGTTTCTTTACTTGTCCATTACCACTTCTTTTGGCTTGCACCACCAAATCTTTTGTCACTTAATCTCTCCTGTTTTTCACTCTATCCCAAACCTTCCCTTTTGTTGTTTTCCCCACTTATCCCCCTTTCACTTGCTTAAAACCTACTGGGTTTCTAACTCTTCCCAGTTCTGATGAAAGGTCATCTCGACCTGAAACATTAACTCTAGTTTCTCTCCACAGATGCTGCCAGAGCTGCTGAGCATTTTTAGCATTTACTGTTCCGATTGCAGAATTCCAGGATCCACAGTATTTTGGAATATTAAAGGGTACAGGGAATGTGACGGAGAGAGGGATTAATCTGCGTGGGACATTAAAAGTTATGGGGAGGGAGTAGGAGAGCGGGATTAGACTTGGTGGGGTATGAAAGCCTTTGGGGAGTGTGCAGGAGGGTGGAATTAGAATGGTTCCTCTGGAGAAGACATCACACAGATGTGATGGGCAGAAGGGCCTGTTCTTGTGCTAAGCTACAACTATTACTCATCTTTTACACAGAATATTAATGGTATTGTTAATATTTTTAAATACTATCCAGTCATTTCCTCCTGGTGCTTTTACACTCCAATATATTGAAATTTTATTTGCCTGGAAAGTTTTACCAGAGGTTGGACTGCAGGAGAGAAGTTTACATTTTCCACATCTGTCGCTAGCCTTATCATTGGCCAGTACACAGTCTTCCAATCCCAATTCAACCCTTTCACCCTATGGGCTTGAACAATAACTGTTTCTGGACCAGAATCTTACGCTCCCCCCGGCAGGTTCTGAGGCAGGGGGGAAGTGTCAAATTGCACGGATAGGATTCCCCCCAGGTTCCTGCCCGCCCCAACCAGAGAGTGATTTCATGTTGGGGCGGGCAGGGCCTCAGATGGGAAACCTGTCCTTGTCCCAATTAAGACCTTTAAGTGGCCACTTAATCGCCATTTCCCACAGTCTCAATTTTTAGGCTGCCGTGCATATGACAGCTCGGGCGGGGGAAAGCCAGAAATGAAGGGAGTTAGATCTCAGGTAGGCAGGCGGGAAGGGTGGGGGGAGCACCTACATCAGAAGCTCCCTTCTGACTTGGGGCGCCCTCCCCTTAAGGTCCGGTGACCTGCGGATCTCCCTTCCCTGCCGGCCTATCCCGAGATACCGATCGCCCCTCTTGCAATCTCCCAGACCTTCCCTAACCTCCCTGCCCTGAACCCTAACACTTGCCTTTTTCTCCAGTTCCCTGGACTCAGGCTTAGGAAGCTTCTTGCAGTGCCTCTTCTTTGCAGCGCTGTTCCTGGAGGGACTGGAAAGCTTCCAGCCAATCTGACTGGCCGGCAGCTCTCCAAGGGCAGGGAGTTGCCGTGCCTGCCATTATGTCATGGAGTCAAAGGTCCAGGCGACCTACTTATCGGGCACCCAGACAGCTTGCACTATCCCTTCCGCCTTTGCCCAGCCACTGCTCCACCCTTCCCCGCTGACACTTCCTCCCTTCCTTGGTCATCCTCCAAGCAACTTGTACTGCCACCACCAGGTCTCAAGCAAAGGCTTGAGATTGTGTGGTGGCAGACACTCCCCAAAGAGGGCAATGCAGCGGTAACTCACCATTAATCATGGAAGAAGTCTACCTCGCTTGATCCACGCCACTTATGTGCAGTCGTTAAAATTGAATGTTCTAATTTCTCACTGGCAAGTAACTTTATTTGGAAGGGAAACATAATTCTGGCAAGGGTGCCTTTCAATCAGCATGCATGGCATGCTAATGCATGCAAAAAAGCTTCCCAACATTGTTCATCGGGAAATTCGAGCCGCCCTTAATCCACCTTAAAAGTCCCGAGAACTTAATTATGACAGTTCATCCCACCGTCGGGAAACTGATTTTTAGCCTCAGGCCAATTAAGTTCCCCCGTCAGCCAAGATTCCGCCCCAGAACTGAGAAGTTATACCAAGCATGGAGCAGCGTTGCCATTAACAGTGAGAGAGTGAGAGGAGCAGCATGGCCTTTAACAGTGAGAGAGTGAGAGACTATTAAAGAGCGCGGAGAGAGAGGCGAGAGGCCATTAAAGAGCGTGGAGAGCAGCTGATTGATGAGTAGGATTGGTGAGTATTTCTAGTCTTTAAAGTAGAAGTAAGGTCTTTAGTTTGTCTTTTTTTGTCGTCCATGTTGGTACCAACGACATTGATAGGACTAGAAAGGAGATTCTGATGAAAGAATTTGAAGAGTTAGGAGCTAAATTAAAAAGCAGAACCTCCAAGGTAATAATCTCGGGATTACTATCTGAGCCATGGGCAAACTGGCATAGGGTAAATAAAGTCAAGGAGTTAAATATGTGGCTCATAGATTGGTGTGGGAGGAATGGGTTTCAGTTCATCGGGCACTGGCACCGGTACTGGGGTAGAAGGGAGCTGTTCCAGTGGGGTGGGCTTCACTTGAACCGTGCTGGGACCAGCGTCCTGGCGAATTGAATAACTAGGACTCCAGACGGGGCTTTAAACTAAATGGGAGGGTAGGGGGAGGGCTCCAGAGAGGGGCTCGGTAGGTTAACAAAGCAAAAGGATATGGCAGCCTTGCAGGGCAGCTATTTAGGTATTGATACCCAGAGTGTGACAGGAAAGGACAGAGTATAAAAACAAAAAACAGCAAATAGGGTTCAAAGGGGGAAAAAATGGTAAAAAGGCAAAATTAATGGTCCTTTACTTAAATGCACGTAGTATTCCGAACAAAATTAATAAATTAACGGCACCAATAGAGGTTAATGGGTATGATCTTATAGCCATTACAGAGACGTGGTTACAAGGAGATCAAAGCTGGGAATGAAATATTCAGGGGTATGTGGCTTTTCAAAAGGACAGGCAAGAAGGAAAGGGTGATGGGGTAGCTTTGTTAGTACGAGATGGAATAAGTACGATAGCAAGAAATGATCTTGGATTGGAAGATGTAGAATCCTTATGGGTGGAGGTAAGGAATAACAAGCAGAAGAAGACACTGGTGGGAGTAGTCTATAGGTCCCCTAACAGTAGCTATACTGTAGGGCAGAGAATAAATCAGGAGATAATGAGGGCATGTAAAAAAGACAGTATGTTAATCATGGGTGATTTTAATCTTCATGTCGATTGGGAAAATCAAATTGGCAGAGGTAGCCACGAGCAAGAATTCATAAGAGTGTATTCGGGACAGTTTCCTAGAACAATATGTTGTGGATCCAACCAGTGGTCAAGCTATTTTGGATCTGATAATGTGCAATGAGGCAGGGTTAATAAATTATCTCAGAGTAAAGGATCCCCAAGGAAACAGTGAACATAACATGGTAGAATTTAGCATTCAGTTTGAGAGTGAGAAACTTGGGTTGGAAACAACTGTGCTAAACTTAAATAAGGATAATTACGAAGGGGTGAGGGCAAGGTTGGCTGGAGTGAACTGGGAAAGGAGTTTAGCAGAAAAGACAGTTGATGAACAATGGCAGACATTTAAGAAAATAGTTCATGACTCACAACAAAGTTATATCCCAGTGAGAAAGAAGAATTCTAGGAAGGGGATAAACCAACCATGGTTAACCAAGGAAGTTAAGGACAGTATCAAATTGAAAGAAAAATCATGCAATGTGGCAAAGATTGGTGGTAACCCAAAGGATTGGTAAAATTTTAAAAACCAACAAAAGCTGACCAAAAAAATAAAGAGGGAGAAGATAAACTTTGACAGTAAACTAGCAAGCAATATAAAAATGGACAGCAAGAGAATCTTTAAATATATAAAATGGAAGAGAGAGGCCAAAGTGAACATTGGTCCCTTACAGAATGAGGCTGGAGAAATAATAATGGGAAACTAAGAAATGGCAGATGAGTTGAATAAATACTTTGCATCAGTCTTCACAGTAGAAGACACAAAGAGCATTTCAAAAATACTAAATAATCAAGGGGCAAAAGAGGTGGAGGAAATAAATGCAATAACTATCACTAGAGAAAAAGTACTAGGGAAACTAATGGGGTTAAAAGCCAATAAGTCCCCTGGACCTGATGGGTTGCAACCTAGGATATTAAAGGAAGTAGCTACAGAGATAGTGGATGCACTGGCAGTAATCTTCCAAGAACCCTTAGATTCTGGAAAAGTCCCAAAAGACTGGAAAACTGCTAGTGTAACACCTTATTCAAAAAGGGAGGGAGGTAAAAACTGTTAACTATATAGGCCAGTTAGCTTAACATCCGTCATTGGGAAAATGCTGGAGTCTATTATAAAGGATGTAATAGCAGAGCATTTAGAACGCATAATATAATCAAGCAGAGTCAGCATGGCTTCATGAAGGGGAAATCATGCTTGAAAAATTTATTAGAATTCTTTGAGGAGGTAACGAGCAGGATAGATAAAGGGGAACCAGTATATTGAATATATTTGATTTCTAAAAGGCATTTGATAAGGTCCACACATAAGGCTACTTAATAAGATAAGAACCCATGGTGTCAGGGGTAGTATATTAGAATGGATCGACGACTAGCTAACTAATAGAAGACAGAGAGTTGGGATAAGGGGGGCATTTTCGGGATGGCAACCTGTAACTAGTGGAGTGCCACAAGGATCAGTGCTGGGGCCTCAATTACTTACAATATATATATTAATGACTTAGATGAGGGAAGTGAATGTACTATCGCCAAGTTTGCAGGTGACATAAAAATAGGTGGGAAGGCAAGTGGTGAGGATGACACAAAGAGTCTGCAGAGGGATATAGGCAGGTTAAGTGAGCGGGCAAAAACTTGGCAGATGGAATATAATGTGGGAAAATGTGAAGTTATGCATTTTGGCAGGAAGAATAGAGGAGCTGAATATTATTTAAATGGAGAAATACTGCAGAAATAGGTGTGTGTTGCCTGCACATGAGGGAGTCTTCGTGCATGAATCCCAAAAAGCTAGCATACAAGTTCAGCGGGTAATAGGGAAGGCAAATGGAATGTTGGTCTTTAATTCAAAGGGAATGGAGTATAAAAATAGGGAAGTCTTGCTAAAATTATACAAGTTAGACCACACCTAGAATAGTGTGAACAGTTTTGGTCCCCCTATCTAAGGAAAGATATACTGGTATTGGAGGCAGTCCAGAGAAGGTTCACTAGGATGATCCCGGGTGTGGAGGGATTTTCTTATGAGGAGAGATTGAATAGGTTGGGCCTGTACTCATTGGAGTTCAGAAGAATGAAAGGCGGGGGCTTGACAGGGTAGATGCTGAGAGATTGTTTCCCCTTATGGGACAGTGTAGGATCAGGGGACATAATCTCAGAGTAAGGGTGTGCCCATTTAAGACAGAGATGAGGAGGAATTTCTACTCTCAGAGGGTAGTGAATCTGTGGAATTCTTTACCACAGGGGGCTGTGGAGGCTCGGTCATTAAGTATATTCAAGGCTGAGATAGACAGATTTTTAATTATTAAGCGAATCAAAGGTTATCGGGAAAAGGCAGGAAAGTGGAGTTGAGGATTATCAGATCAGCAATGATTTCATTGAATGGCGGAACAGACTCAATGGGCCGAATGGCCTAACTCTGCTCTTACGTCTCATGGTTCTAAGGACACTGATGACACTACAAAAGTGTCTAATTGGTTTTGAAACACAATAGGATGTACTGATATTGTGAAAGGCACTATATAAATGCATGTCTTTCCTTTAAACATGGTTTTAATTATTGGGTGGTGATCACTACTGTTGCCTGTACCACGTGAATGGAATTGGCAGCTCCTAAATTTGAGAGGCAAACTACTAACTTGGAATTGACAAAATCCCCAGTTAAATCACATTATGCCTTGACAAGGTACTGCAGAGAGGCAAAAGACAAACAGCTATGAAACATTTCATTTTGGGGCATTGTTCACTATATTCAGAAATACAGCCTTCTCAGAGGCCGCGCCATTTTAAAATACTCACCATAGCCACCAGCTACAAATACTTCAGAGAACAAAACACACGGTGTCAAAGCGATAATGTGAAATAGGAGGGCAGGTGTGTCCCAAAGGCTGACCACAAAGAGTGTTCTAATTGGTCTAGCTCAAGTGTGACAGGCAATCATCAGTGAAGACTGAGGCTGATGTTCCCTAAAACACACTGGAGTCAGACTGCTGTTCCCAATCTCACACTGGGATCGGACTGCTGCGCCCGTACACTCACTAGGATCAGACAGATGTTCGCTATTTCACACAGGGATTTGATTGCTGCTCCCTACCTCACAGTGGGATCATACTGCTGTTCCCTATCACACTCTTGAATCAGATTGCTGTTCAGTATACTACACTCGCATCAGGCTGCTGTTCCCTATCCCAAACAGGGATCAGGCTGCAGTTCCTTATTTCACACTGAGCTCAGACTGCAATTCCCTGTCTCACACCGGGATCAGAGTGCTGTTCCCTATCTCACACTGGGATCAGACTGCTGTTCCCGATCTCATACTGGGATCAGGCTGCTGTGCCCTCTCTGACAGTGGGATCAGACTGTTGCTCCAGTATGCGCTCTAGGATCAGACAGATGTTTTCTATCTCAAAATGGGATGAGACTGCTGTTACCTATCCAAAACTGGGATCAGACTGCTGTTCACTATCCTAAACTGGGATCAGACTGCTGTTCCCTCTCTCACACTGCAATCAGGCTGGTGTTCCCTATCCGAGCTGGGATCAGACTGCTGTTCCCTATCCAATACTGGGATCAGACAAATGTTCCTTATCCCCAACTCAGATCAGACTGCTGTTCCCTATCTCACACTGGGATCAGGCTGCTGTTCCCGATCTCACACTCGGATCAGGCTGCTGTTCCCTATCTCATTCTGGGATCAGTCTGCTATTCTGTATCTCACACTGGGATCAGACTGCTGTTCCCTATCTCACACTTGACCCTGCTCTTCACTATCCCAAACTGGACTGCATTTCCTTATCTCACACTCGCATCAGGCTGCTGTTCCCTTTCCCAAACTAGGGATCAGGCTGCAGTTCCATATCTCACACTGGGATAGACTGCTGTCCCTTATCTCTAACTGGGATCAGACTGCTATTCCCTATCTCAGACTGGGATCAGACTGATGTTCCCTATCACACACAGGGATCAGACTGCTGTTCCCTAGCCCACACTGGGATCAGGCTGCTGATCAATATCTCACACGGGAATCAGGCTGCAGTGCCCTACCTCACAGTGGGACCAGATTGCTGTTCCCTATCCCACACTGGGATCAGACAAATATTCTATAACCCACACTCGGATCGGACTGCTGTCCCCACTCTCACACTGGGATCAGACTGCTGCTCACTATCTCACACTGGGTTCAGACTGTTGCTCCAGTACGCGCACTAGGATTAGACAGATGTTCGCTAAATCACACAGGGATTTGACTGCTGCTCCTTATCTCACAGTGGGATCATACTGCTGTTCCCTATCACACTCTTGAATCAGACTGCTGTTCTGTAAACTACACTCACATCAGACTGCTGTTCCCTAACCCAAACAGGGGTCAGCCTGCATTTCCAGATCACACACTGAGCTAAGACTGCTGTTCCCTATCTCACACTGGGATCAGGCTGCTGTTCCTATCCCACACTGGGATCAGACTACTGTTCCCTGTTTCATACTGGGAATGGACTGCTGTTCCCTATCCCACACTGGGATCAAACAAATATTCCATATCCCAGACTTGGATCAGACTGCTGTCCCCAATCTCATACTGGGATCAGACTACTTTTCTCTGTCCAATACTGGGATCAGACTGCTGTTTCCTATCTTACACTGGGATCAGACTGCCTTTCCCTATCTCAGACTGGGATCATACTGCTGTTCCCTGTGTCACACTTGGATCAGATTTCTGTTCCCTATCTCACAATGGGATCAGACTGCTATTCCCTATCCCACACTCGTATCAGACTCCTGTTCCCTATCTTACACTCGGATCAGACTGCTGTTCCCTATCTCACACTGACATCAGACTGCTGTCCCCTATCCCACACTGGGATCAGACTGCTATTCCCTATCCAACACTGGGATCAGACTGCTGTTCCCTATCTCACACTGGGATCAGACTGCTGTTCCCTATCCCACACTGGGATCAGACTGCTGTTCCCTCTCCCACACTGGGATCAGACTGCTGTTCCCTCTCCCACACTGGGATCAGACTGCTGTTCCCTATCTCACACTGGAATCAGACAGCTGTTCCCTATCTCACACTGGAATCAGACAGCTGTTCCCTATCTCACACTTGGATCAGATTGCTGTTCCCTGTGTCTCACTGGGATCAGACTGCTGTTCCCTCTCCCACACTGGGATCAGACTGCTGTTCCCTCTCCCACACTGGGATCAGACTGCTGTTCCCTATCTCACACTGGAATCAGACAGCTGTTCCCTATCTCACACTGGGATCACATTTCTGTTCTGTATCTCACAATGGGATCAGACTTCTGTTGACTATCCCACACTCATTTCAGACTACTGTTCCCCATCTTGCACTAGGATCAGACTGCTGTTCCAAATCTCTCACTGGGATCAGACTGCTGCTGCCTATCACACTTGGTTCAAACTACTGTTCTCGTACCCACACTGGGATCAGAATGCTGTTCCCAGTGTCCAACTGGGATCAGACTGCTTTTCCCAATATCAGACTTTAATCAGACTGCTGTTCCCTATCCCACACTGGAATCAGACTGCTGTTCCATGTGTCCCACTGGGAGCAGGCTACATTTCCCAATCTCAGGCTGGGATCAGATTGCTGTTCCCAATCCCCCACTGTGATCAGACTGCTGTTCCCTATCCCAAACTCGGCACATACTGCTGTTCGCTATCTTACACTGGGAACAGACTGCTGTTTCCTGAGCCACACTGGGTTCAGACTGCTGTTCCCTATCTCACACAGGGGTCAGACTGCTGGTCCCTGTGTCACACTGGGATAAGACTACTTTTCCCTATCCCCCACAGGGATCAGACTGCTGTTCCCTCTCCCACAATCGGAACATACTGCTGTTCCCTATCTTACACTGGGATCCGACTGCTGTTCCCTCTCCCATACTGGGATCAGGCTGTTGTTCCCTCTCCCACACTAGGATCAGACTGCTGTTCCCTCTCCCACACTGGGATCACACTGCTGTTCCCTATCTCACACTGGGGTCAGAAACCTGTTCCCTATCTTATGCTAGGATCAGACTGCTGTTCCCTATCCCACACTGGGATCAGACTGCTGTTCCCTCTCCCACACAGGGATCAGACTGCTGTTCCCTATCTCACACTGGGATCAGATTTCTGTTCCCTTTCTCACAATGGGATCAGACTGCTATTCCCTATCCCACACTCGTATCAGACTCCTGTTCCCTATCTTACACTCGGATCAGACTGCTGTCCCCTATCCCACACTGGAATCAGACTGCTGTTCCATGTGTCCCACTGGGAGCAGGCTACATTTCCCAATCTCAGGCTGGGATCAGATTGCTGTTCCCAATCCCCCACTGTGATCAGACTGCTGTTCCCTATCCCAAACTCGGCACATACTGCTGTTCGCTATCTTACACTGGGAACAGACTGCTGTTTCCTGAGTCACACTGGGTTCAGACTGCTGTTCCCTATCTCACACAGGGGTCAGACTGCTGGTCCCTGTGTCACACTGGGATAAGACTACTTTTCCCTATCCCCCACAGGGATCAGACTGCTGTTCCCTCTCCCACAATCGGAACATACTGCTGTTCCCTATCTTACACTGGGATCCGACTGCTGTTTCCTGAGTCACACTGGGTTCAGACTGCTGTTCCCTCTCCCATACTGGGATCAGGCTGTTGTTCCCTCTCCCACACTAGGATCAGACTGCTGTTCCCTCTCCCACACTGGGATCACACTGCTGTTCCCTATCTCACACTGGGGTCAGAAACCTGTTCCCTATCTTATGCTAGGATCAGACTGCTGTTCCCTATCCCACACTGGGATCAGACTGCTGTTCCCTCTCCCACACTGGGATCAGACTGCTGTTCCCTATCTCACACTGGGATCAGATTTCTGTTCCCTATCTCACAATGGGATCAGACTGCTATTCCCTATCCCACACTCGTATCAGACTCCTGTTCCCTATCTTACACTCGGATCAGACTGCTGTTCCCTATCTCACACTGACATCAGACTGCTGTCCCCTATCCCACACTGGGATCAGACTGCTATTCCCTATCCAACACTGGGATCAGACTGCTGTTCCCTATCCCACACTGGGATCAGACTGCTGTTCCCTATCCCACACTGGGATCAGACTGCTGGTCCCTCTCCCACACTGGGATCAGACTGCTGTTCCCTCTCCCACACTGGGATCAGTCTGCTGTTCCCTATCTCACACTGGAATCAGACAGCTGTTCCCTATCTCACACTGGAATCAGACAGCTGTTCCCTATCTCACACTTGGATCAGACTGCTGTTCCCTGTGTCTCACTGGGATCAGACTGCTGTTCCCTATCTCACACTGGGATCACATTTCTGTTCCGTATCTCACAATGGGATCAGACTTCTGTTGACTATCCCACACTCATTTCAGACTACTGTTCCCCATCTTGCACTAGGATCAGACTGCTGTTCCAAATCTCTCACTGGGATCAGACTGCTGCTGCCTATCACACTTGGTTCAAACTACTGTTCTCGTACCCACACTGGGATCAGAATGCTGTTCCCAGTGTCCAACTGGGATCAGACTGCTTTTCCCAATATCAGACTTTAATCAGACTGCTGTTCCCTATCCCACACTGGAATCAGACTGCTGTTCCATGTGTCCCACTGGGAGCAGGCTACATTTCCCAATCTCAGGCTGGGATCAGATTGCTGTTCCCAATCCCCCACTGTGATCAGACTGCTGTTCCCTATCCCAAACTCGGCACATACTGCTGTTCGCTATCTTACACTGGGAACAGACTGCTGTTTCCTGAGTCACACTGGGTTCAGACTGCTGTTCCCTATCTCACACAGGGGTCAGACTGCTGGTCCCTGTGTCACACTGGGATAAGACTACTTTTCCCTATCCCCCACAGGGATCAGCCTGCTGTTCCCTCTCCCACAATCGGAACATACTGCTGTTCCCTATCTTACACTGGGATCCGACTGCTGTTTCCTGAGTCACACTGGGTTCAGACTGCTGTTCCCTCTCCCATACTGGGATCAGGCTGTTGTTCCCTCTCCCACACTAGGATCAGACTGCTGTTCCCTCTCCCACACTGGGATCACACTGCTGTTCCCTATCTCACATTGGGGTCAGACACCTGTTCCCTATCTTACGCTAGGATCAGACTGCTGTTCCCTATCCCACACTGGGATCAGACTGCTGTTCCCTCTCCCACACTGGGATCAGACTGCTGTTCCCTATCTCACACTGGGATCAGATTTCTGTTCCGTAACTCACAATGGGATCAGACTGCTGTTCCCTGTGTCTCAGTGGGATCAGACTACTGTTCCCCATCTTACACTAGGATCAAATTGCTGGCCCCTATCTCACACTGACATCAGACTGCTGCTGCCTATCTCACACCGGGTTCAAACTACTGCTCACTAAACCACACCGGGATCAGACTGCTGTTCCCAATCACAGGCTGGGTAAGACTGCTGTTCCCAATATCACACAGGGATCAGATCGCTGTTCCCTATCTCACACAGGGATCAAACTGCTTTTCCCAATCTCAGATCGAGGTCCGACTGCTGTTCCCTGTGTTAGACTGGGATCAGTCTGCTGTTCCCTCTCCCACACTGGGATGAGACTGCTGTACCCTATCTCACACTGGGGTCAGACTGCTGTTCCCTGTGTCACACTGGGATCAGACTGCTGTTCCCTCTCCCACACTGGGATCAGACTGCTGTTCCCTCTCCCACATTGGGATCAGACTGCTCTTCCCTCTCCCACACTGGGTTCAGACTGCTGTTCCCTCTCCCACACTGGGATCAGACTGCTGTTCCGTATCCCACACTGGGATCAGACTGCTGTTCCCTATCTCACACTGGGGTCAGACTGCTGTTCCCTATCTCACACTGGGGTCAGACTGCTGTTCCCTGTGTCACACTGGGATCAGACTGCTGTTCCCTGTGTCACACTTGGATCAGATTTCTGTTCCCTATCTCACAATGGGATCAGCCTGCTGTTCACTATCCCACAATCGTATCAGACTCCTGTTCCCTATCTTACACTAGGATCAGACTGCTGTTCCCTATCTCACACTGACATCAGACTGCTGTCCCCTATCCCACACTGGGATCAGGCTGCTGTTCCCTATCCCACACTGGGATCAGAGTGCTGTTCCCTCTCCCACACTGGGATCAGACTGCTGTTCCCTATCTCACACTGGGGTCAGACTGCTGTTCCCTATCTCACACTGGGGTCAGACTGCTGTTCCCTGTGTCACACTGGGATCAGACTGCTGTTCCCTGTGTCACACTTGGATCAGATTTCTGTTCCCTATCTCACAATGGGATCAGCCTGCTGTTCACTATCCCACAATCGTATCAGACTCCTGTTCCCTATCTTACACTAGGATCAGACTGCTGTTCCCTATCTCACACTGACATCAGACTGCTGTCCCCTATCCCACACTGGGATCAGGCTGCTGTTCCCTATCCCACACTGGGATCAGACTGCTGTTCCCTCTCCCACACTGGGATCAGACTGCTGATCCTTCTCCCACACTGGGATCAGACTGCTGTTCCCTATCTCACACTGGGATCAGACTGCTGTTCCCTATCTCACACTGGGGTCAGACTGCTGTTCCCTGTTTCACACTGGGATTAGACTGCTTTTCCCTATCTCACACTTGGATCAGACTGCTGTTCCCTGTGTCTCGCTGGGATCAGATTTCTGTTCCCTACCTCACAATGGGATCAGCCTGCTGTTCACTATCCCACAATCGTATCAGACTCCTGTTCCCTATCTTACACTAGGATCAGACTGCTGTTCCCTCTCCCACACTGGGATCAGACTGCTGTTCCCTATCTCACACTGGGATCAGACTGCTGTTCCCTGTTTCACACTGGGATTAGACTGCTTTTCCCTATCTCACACTTGGATCAGACTGCTGTTCCCTGTGTCTCACTGGGATCAGACTGCTGTTCCCTATCTCACACTGGGATCCGATTTCTGTTCCGTAACTCACAATGGGATCAGACTTCTGATGACTATCCCACACTCATTACAGACTACTGTACCCCATCTTACATGAGGATCAGACTGCTGGACCAAATCTCACACTGGGATCAGACTGCTGCTGCCTATCACACTTGGTTCAAACTACTGTTCCCTTACCCACACTGGGATCAGAATGCTGTTCCCTGTGTCCAACTGGGATCAGACTGCTTTTCCCAATCTCAGACTTTAAGCAGACTGCTGTTCCCTATCCCACACTGGGATCAGATTGCTGTACCCTGTGTCCCAATGGGAGCAGGCTACTTTTCCCAATCTCAGGCTGGGATCTGATTGCTGTTCCCAAACCCCCACTGTGATCAGACTGCTGATCCCTGTGTCACACTTGGATAAGACTACTTTTCCCTATCCCCCACTGGGATCAGACAGCTGTTCCCTATCCCACACTCGGAACATACTGCTGTTCCCTATCTTACACTGGGATCAGACTCCTGTTTCCTGTGTCACACAGGGTTCAGACTGCTGTTCCCTATCCCACACTGGGATCAGACTGCTGTTCCCTCTCCCACACTGGGATCAGACTGCAGTTCCCTGTGTCTCACTGGGAGCAGGCTACTTTTCCCAATCTCAGGCTGGGATCTGATTGCTGTTCCCAATCCCACACTGTGATCAGACTGCTGTTCCCTGTGTCACACTGGGATCAGACTACTTTCCCCCATCACAGGCTGGGATCAGACTGTTGTTCCCTATCCCACACTGAGATCAGACTGTTGTTCTCAATCCCACACTGGGGTCAGACTGCTGTTTCCTGGGTCTCAATGGGATCAGCCGGCTTTTCCCAATGGCAGACTGGGATCAGACTACTGATCCCTATCTCATACTGGGGTCAGGCTGCTGCTCCCTGTGTCCCACTGGGATCAGACTGCTGTACCCTATCCCACACTGGGTTCAGACTGCTGTTCCGTATCCCACACTGGGATCAGACTGCTGTTCCCTATCTCACATTGGGATCAGAGTGCTGCTGCCTATCTCACACTGGGATCAGACTGCTGTTCCATATCTCACACTGGGATCAGAGTACTGTTCCCAGTCACACACTGGGATCAGATTGCTGCTCCCTATCTCATCCTGGGGACTCGCGGCTGCACCCTATCTCACACTGGGCTCAGACTGTTGTTTCCTGTGGCACACTGGGATCAGACTGCTTTTCCCAATGTCAGACTGGGATCAGACTGCTGTTCCCTATCTCACACTGGGGTCTGACTGCTGTTCCCTATCTCACACTGGATTCAGACTGCTGTTCCCTATCTCAGACTGGAATCAGACTGCTGTTCCTTATCCCACACTCGGATCAGACTGCTCTTCCCTATCTCAGATTGGGATCACACTGCTGTTCCTTATCTCAGACTGGGATCAGATTGCTGCTCCCTAGCTCACACTGGGATCAGATTGCTGCTCCCTAGCTCACACTGGGATCAGACTGCTGTTCCCTGTGTCAGACTGGCATCAGACTGCTGTTCCCTATCTCAAACTGGGGTGAGACTGCTGTTCCCTATCTCACACTGGGGTCAGACTGCTGTTTGTTGTGTCACACTGGGATCAGACTGCTGCTGCCTATCTCAAACTGGGTTCAAACTACTGGTCCCAAACCCACACTGGGATCAGATTGCTGTTCCCTGTGTCCCACTGGGATCAGACTACTTTCCCCCATCACAGGCTGGGATCAGACTGCTGTTCCCTATCCCACACTGAGATCAGACTGTTGTTCTCAATCCCACACTGGGGTCAGACTGCTGTTTCCTGGGTCTCAATGGGATCAGCCTGCTTTTCCCAATGGCAGACTGGGATCAGACTACTGTTCCCTGTCTCATACTGGGGTCAGGCTGCTGCTCCCTGTGTCCCAATGGGATCAGACTACTTTTCCCAATCTCAGGCTGGGATCAGACTGCTGTGTCCTATCCCCCCACTGGGATCAGACTGCGGTTCCCTATCCCACACTCGGATCATACTGCTGTTCCCGATCTTACACTGGGTTTAGACTGGTGCTGCCTATCTCATACTGAGATTAGATTGTTGTTCCGTATCTCACACTGGGTTCAGACTGCTGTTCCCTATCTCACTCTGGGATCAGGCTGCTGTTCTGTATCCCACACACGGATCAATATGCTTTTCCCAATCTCAGACCGGGGTCAGACTGCTCTTCACTTTCACACACTGGGATCAGACTGCTGCTCAATTTCCCACACTGGGTTCAGACTGGTGCTGCCTATCTCACACTGAGAACAGATTGCTGCTCCATTTCTCACAATGGATTCGGACTACTTTTCCCAATCGCAGGCTGGGATCAGACTGCTGTTCCCTATCTCAGACTGCAATCAGACTGCTGTTCCTTATCCCACACTCGGATCAGACCAGCTATTCCCTATCTCAGCTTGGGATCACACTGCTGTTCCCTCTCCCACACTGGGATCAGACTGTTGTTCCCTCTCCCACACTGGGATCAGACTGCCTTTCCCTATCTCACACTGGGATCAGACTGCTGTTCCCTATCTCACACTGGGGTTAGACTGCTGTTCCCTGTGTCACACTGGGATCAGACTGCTGTTCCCTATCTCACACTGGGATCAGACTGCTGTTCCCTATCTCACACTGGGGTCAGACTGCTGTTCCCTGTTTCACACTGGGATCAGACTGCTTTTCCCTATCTCACACTTGGATTAGACTGCTGTTCCCTATCTCACACTGGGGTCAGACTGCTGTTCCCTGTCTGACACTTGGATCAGACTGCTGTTCCCTATCTCACACTGGGATCAGATTTCTGTTCCGTATCTCACAATGGGATCAGACTTCTGTTGACTATCCCACACTCATTTCAGACTACTGTTCCCCATCTTACAGTAGGATCAGACTGCTGTTCCATATCTCACACTGGGGTCAGACTGCTGTTCCCTGTTTCACACTGGGATCAGACAGCTTTTCCCTATCCCCCACTGGGATCACACTGCTGTTCCCTATCCCACACTCGGAACATACTGCTGTTCCCTATCTTACACTGGGATCAGACTGCTGTTTCCTGAGTCAAACTGGGTTCAGACTGCTGTTCCCTATCCCACACTGGGATCAGACTGCTGTTCCCTCTCCCACACTGGGTTCAGACTGCTGTTCCCTATCCCACACTGGGGTCTGACTGCTGTTCCCTATCTCACACTGGATTCAGACTGCTTTTCCCAATCGCAGGCTGGGATCAGACTGCTGTTCCCTATCTCAGACTGGAATCAGACTGCTGTTCCTTATCCCACACTCGGATAAGACAGCTCTGCCCTATCTCAGATTGGGATCACACTGCTGTTCCCTATCTCAGACTGGGATCAGATTGCTGCTCCCTATCTCACACTGGGGTCAGACTGCTGTTCCCTATCTCACAATGGGGTCAGACTGCTGTTGCCTGTGTCACACTTGGATCAGATTTCTGTTCCCTATCTCACAATGGGATCAGACTGCTATTCACTATCCCACAATCGTATCAGACTGCAGTTCCCTATCTTACACTAGGATCAGACTGCTGTTCCCTATCTCACACTGACATCAGACTGCTGTCCCCTATCCCACACTGGGATCAGACTGCTATTCCCTATCCCACACTGGGATCAGACTGCTGTTCCCTATCCCACACTGGGATCAGACTGCTGTTCCCTATCTCACACTGGGATCAGACTGCTGTTCCCTATCCCACACTGGGATCAGACTGCTGTTCCCTCTCCCACACTGGGATCAGACTGCTATTCCCTATCCCACACTGGGATCAGACTGCTGTTCCCTATCCCACACTGGGATCAGACTGCTGTTCCCTCTCCCACACTGGGATCAGACTGCTGTTCCCTATCTCACACTGGGATCAGACTGCTGTTCCCTATCTCACACTGGGGTCAGACTGCTGTTCCCTGTTTCACACTGGGATCAGACTGCTTTTCCCTATCTCACACTTGGATCAGACTGCTGTTCCCTGTGTCTCACTGGAATCAGACTGCTGTTCCCTATCTCACACTGGGATCAGCTTTCTGTTCCGTTTCTCACAATGGGATCAGACTTCTGTTGACTTTCCCACACTCATTTCAGACTACTGTTCTCCATCTTACACTAGGATCAGACTGCTGTTCCATATCTCACACTGGGATCAGACTGCTGCTGCCTATCACACTTGGTTCAAACTACTGTTCCCTTAACCACACTGGGATCAGAATGCTGTTCCCTGTGTCCAACTGGGATCAGACTGCTTTTCCCAATCTCAGACTTTTATCAGACTGCTGTTCCCTATCCCACACTGGAATCAGACTGCTGTTCCCTCTGTCCCACTGGGAGCAGGCTACTTTTCCCAATCTCAGGCTGGGATCTGATTGCTGTTCCCAATCCCCTACTGTGATCAGACTGCTGTTCCCTGTGTCACACTGGGATCAGACTACTTTTCCCTATCCCCCACTGGGATCAGACTGCTGTTCCCTATCCCACACTCGGAACATACTGCTGTTCCCTATCTTACACTGGGATCAGACTGCTGTTTCCTGAATCACACTGGGTTCAGTCTGCTATTCACTATCCCACACTCGTATCAGACTGCTGTTCCCTATCTCACACTGACATCAGACTGCTGTCCCCTATCCCACACTGGGATCAGACTGCTGTTCCCAATCCCACACTGGGATCAGACTGCTGTTCCCTATCCCACACTGGGATCAGACTGCTGTTCCCTATCCCACACTCGGAACATACTGCTGTTCCCTGTCTTACACTGGGATCAGACTGCTGTTTCCTGTGTCACACTGGGTTCAGACTGCTGTTCCCTATCCCACACTGGGATCAGACTGCTTTTACCAATCTCCGACCGGGGTCCGACTGCTGTTCCCTGTGTTAGACTGGGATCAGACTGCTGTTCCCGATCTCACACTGGGGTGAGACTGCTGTTCCCTGTGTCACACTGGGATCAGACTGCTGTTCCCTCTCCCACACTGGGATCAGACTGTTGTTCCCTCTCCCACACTGGGATCAGACTGCCTTTCCCTATCTCACACTGGGATCAGACTGCTGTTCCCTATCTCACACTGGGATCAGACTGTTGTTCCCTCTCCCACACTGGGATCAGACTGCCTTTCCCTATCACACACTGGGATCAGACTGCTGTTCCCTATCTCACACTGGGGTCAGACTGCTGTTCTCTGTGTCACACTGGGATCAGACTGCTGTTCCCTGTGTCACACTTGGATCAGATTTCTGTTCCCTATCTCACAATGGGATCAGCCTGCTCTTCACTATTCCACAATCGTATCAGACTCCTGTTCTCTATCTTACACTAGGATCAGACTGCTGTTCCCTATCTCACACTGACATCAGACTGCTGTCCCCTATCCCACAATGGGATCAGGCTGCTGTTCCCTATCCCACACTGGGATCAGACTGCTGTTCCCTCTCCCACACTGGGATCAGACTGCTGATCCCTCTCCCACACTGGGATCAGACTGCTATTTCCTATCCCACACTGGGATCAGACTGCTGTCCCCTATCCCACACTGGGATCAGACTGCTATTCCCTATCCCACACTGGAATCAGACTGCTGTTCCCTATCCCAAACTGGGATCAGACTGCTGTTCCCTCTCCCACACTGGGATCAGACTGCTGTTCCCGCTCCCACACTGGGATCAGACTGCTGTTCCCTCTCCCACACTGGGATAAGACTGCTGTTCCCTATCTCACACTGGGATCAGACTGCTGTTCCCTATCTCACACGGGGGTCAGACTGCTGTTCCCTGTTTGACACTGGGATCAGACTGCTTTTCCCAGTCTCACACTTGGATCAGACTGCTGTTCCCTATCTCACACTGGGATCAGATTTCTGTTCCGTATCTGACATTGGGATCAGACTTCTGTTGACTATCCCACACTCATTTCAGACTACTGTTCTCCATCTTACACTAGGATCAGACTGCTGTTCCATATCTCAAAATGGGATCAGACTGCTGCTGCCTGTCACACTTGGTTCAAACTACTGTTCCCTATCTCACACTGGGATCAGACTGCTGTTCCCTAACTCACACTGGGGTCAGACTGCTGTTCCCAGTTTCACACTGGGATCAGACTGCTGTTCCCTGTTTCACACTGGGATGAGACAGCTTTTCCCTATCCCCCACTGGGATCACACTGCTGTTCCCTATCCCACACTCGGAACATACTGCTGTTCCCTGTCTTACACTGGGATCAGACTACTGTTCCCCATCTTACACCAGGATCAGACTGCTGTTCCATATCTCACACTGGGATCAGACTGCTGCTGCCTATCACACTTGGTTCAAACTACTGTTCCCTTAACCACACTGGGATCAGAATGCTGTTCCCTGTGTCCAACAGGGATCAGACTGCTTTTCCCAATCTCAGACCTTAATCAGACTGCTGTTCCCTATCCCACACTGGGATCAGACTGCTGTTCCCTGTGTCCCACTGGGAGCAGGCTACTTTTCCCAATCTCAGGCTGGGATCAGATTGCTGTTCCCAATCCCCTACTGTGATCAGACTGCTGTTCCCCGTGTCACACTGGGATAAGACTACTTTTCCCTATCCCCCACTGGGATCAGACTGCTGTTCCCTAACCTACACATGGAACATACTGCTGTTCCCTATCTTACACTGGGATCAGACTGCTGTTTCCTGAGTCACACTGGGTTCAGTCTGCTGTTCCCTATCCAACACTGGGATCAGACTGCTGTTCCCTCTCCGACACTGGGATCAGACTGTTGTTCCCTATCTCACACTGGGGTCTGACTGCAGTTCCCTATCTCACATTGGATTCAGACTGCTTTTCCCAATCGCAGGCTGGGATCAGACTGCTGTTCCCTATCTCAGACTGCAATCAGACTGCTGTTCCTTATCCCACACTCGGATCAGACAGCTATTCCCTATCTCAGATTGGGATCACACTGCTGTTCCCTATCTCAGACTGGGATCAGATTGCTGCTCCCTAGCTCACACTGTGATCAGACCGCTGTTCCCTATCTCACACTGGGGACAGACTGCTGTTCCCTATCTCACACTGGGGTCAGACTGCTGTTCCCTGTGTCACACTGGGATCAGACTGCTGCTGCCTATCACACTTGGTTCAAACTACTGTTCCCTTAACCACACTGGGATCAGAATGCTGTTCCCTGTGTCCAGCTGGGATCAGACTGCTTTTCCCAATCTCAGACGTTAATCAGACTGCTGTTCCCTATCCCACACTGGGATCAGACTGCAGTTCCCTGTGTGCCACTGGGAGCAGGCTACTTTTCCCAATCTCAGGCTGGGATCTGATTGCTGTTCCCAATCCCCTACAGTGATCAGACTGCTGTTCCCTGTGTCACACTGGGATAAGACTACTTTTCCCTATCCCCCACTGGGATCAGACTGCTGTTCCCTAACCTACACTCGGAACATACTGCTGTTCCCTGTCTTACACTGGGATCAGACTGCTGTTTCCTGTGTCACGCTGGGTTCAGACTGCCGTTCCCTATCCCACACTGGGATCAGACTGCTGTTCCCTCTCCCACACTGGGATCAGACTGTTGTTCCCTCTCCCACACTGGGATCAGACTGCTGTTCCCTCTCCCACACTGGGATCAGACTGCTGTTCCCTATCTCACACTGGGGTCAGACTCCTGTTCCCTATCTTACACTAGGATCAGACTGCTGTTCCCCATCTCACACTGACATCAGACTGCTGCTGCCTATCTCACACTGGGTTCAAACTATTCTTCACTAACCCACACTGGGATCAGACTGCTGTTCCCAATCACAGGCTGGGATAAGACTGCTGTTCCCTATATCACACTGAGATCAGACTGCTGTTCCCAATCACAGGCTGGGATAAGACTGCTGTTCCCTATCTCAAACTGGGATCAACCTGCTTTTCCCAATCTCAGACCGGGGTCCGACTGCTGTTCCCGATCTCACACTGAGGTCAGCCTGCTGTTCCCTGTGTCACACTGGGATCAGACTGCTGTTCCCTCTCCCACACAGGGATCAGACTGCTGTTCCCTCTCCCACATTAAGATCAGACTGCTGTTTCCTATCTCACACTGGGTTCAGACTGCTGTTCCCTATCTCACACTGGGATCAAACTGCTTTTCCCAATCTCAGTCCGGGGTCAGACTGCTGTTCCCTGTGTCACACTGGGATCAGACTGCTTTTCCCAATATCAGACTGGAATCAGACTGCTGTTCCCTATCCCACACTGGGATCAGACCGCTGTTCCCTGTGTCCCCCTGGGATCAGACTACTTTTCCCAATCTCAGGCTGGGATCAGACTGCTGTTTCCTATCCCCCAACTGGGATCAGACTGCGGTTCCCTATCCCACACTCGGATCATACTGCTGTTCCCGATCTTACACTGGGTTTAGACTGGTGCTGCCTATCTCATACTGAGATTAGATTCTTGTTCCGTATCTCACACTAGGTTCAGACTGCTGTTCCCTATCTCACACTGGGATCAGGCTGCTGTTCCGTATCCCACACACGGATCAAACTGCTTTTCCCAATCTCAGACCGGGGTCCGACTGCTGTTCCCTGTGTTAGACTGGGATCAGTCTGCTGTTCCCTCTCCCACATTGGGATCAGACTGCTGTTCCCTCTCCCACACTGGGTTCAGACTGCTGTTCTCTCTCCCACACTGGGATCAGACTTCTGTTCCGTATCCCACACAGGGATCAGACTGCTGTTCCCTATCTCACATTGGGGTCAGACTGCTGTTCCCTGTTTCACACTGGGATCGGACAGCTTTTCCCTATCCCCCACTGGGATCACACTGCTGTTCCCTATCCCACACTCGGAACATACTGCTGTTCCCTATCTTACACTGGGATCAGACTGCTGTGTCCTGAGTCACACTGGGTTCAGACTGCTGTTCCCTATCCCACACTGGGATCAGACTGCTGTTCCCTCTCCCACACTGGGTTCAGACTGCTGTTCCCTATCCCACACTGGGGTCTGACTGCTGTTCCCTATCTCACACTGGATTCAGACTGCTTTTCCAAATCGCAGGCTGGGATCAGACTGCTGTTCCCTATCTCAGACTGGAATCAGACTGCTGTTCCTTATCCCACACTCGGATAAGGCAGCTCTGCCCTATCTCAGATTGGGATCACACTGCTGTTCCCTATCTCAGACTGGGATCAGATTGCTGCTCCCTATCTCACACTGGGGTCAGACTGCTGTTCCCTATCTCACACTGGGGTCAGACTGCTGTTGCCTGTGTCACACTTGGATCAGATTTCTGTTCCCTATCTCACAATGGGATCCGACTGCTATTCACTATCCCACACTCGTATCAGACTGCTGTTCCCGATATTACACTAGGTTCAGACTGCTGTTCCCTATCTTACACTGACATCAGACTGCTGTCCCCTATCCCACACTGGGATCAGACTGCTGTTCCCTCTCCCACACTGGGATCAGACTGCTGTTCCCTCTCCCACACTGGGATCAGACTGCTGTTCCCTATCTCACACTGGAATCAGACAGCTGTTCCCTATCTCACACTGGGATCACATTTCTGTTCTGTATCTCACAATGGGATCAGACTTCTGTTGACTATCCCACACTCATTTCAGACTACTGTTCCCCATCTTGCACTAGGATCAGACTGCTGTTCCAAATCTCTCACTGGGATCAGACTGCTGCTGCCTATCACACTTGGTTCAAACTACTGTTCTCGTACCCACACTGGGATCAGAATGCTGTTCCCAGTGTCCAACTGGGATCAGACTGCTTTTCCCAATATCAGACTTTAATCAGACTGCTGTTCCCTATCCCACACTGGAATCAGACTGCTGTTCCATGTGTCCCACTGGGAGCAGGCTACATTTCCCAATCTCAGGCTGGGATCAGATTGCTGTTCCCAATCCCCCACTGTGATCAGACTGCTGTTCCCTATCCCAAACTCGGCACATACTGCTGTTCGCTATCTTACACTGGGAACAGACTGCTGTTTCCTGAGCCACACTGGGTTCAGACTGCTGTTCCCTATCTCACACAGGGGTCAGACTGCTGGTCCCTGTGTCACACTGGGATAAGACTACTTTTCCCTATCCCCCACAGGGATCAGACTGCTGTTCCCTCTCCCACAATCGGAACATACTGCTGTTCCCTATCTTACACTGGGATCCGACTGCTGTTCCCTCTCCCATACTGGGATCAGGCTGTTGTTCCCTCTCCCACACTAGGATCAGACTGCTGTTCCCTCTCCCACACTGGGATCACACTGCTGTTCCCTATCTCACACTGGGGTCAGAAACCTGTTCCCTATCTTATGCTAGGATCAGACTGCTGTTCCCTATCCCACACTGGGATCAGACTGCTGTTCCCTCTCCCACACAGGGATCAGACTGCTGTTCCCTATCTCACACTGGGATCAGATTTCTGTTCCCTTTCTCACAATGGGATCAGACTGCTATTCCCTATCCCACACTCGTATCAGACTCCTGTTCCCTATCTTACACTCGGATCAGACTGCTGTCCCCTATCCCACACTGGAATCAGACTGCTGTTCCATGTGTCCCACTGGGAGCAGGCTACATTTCCCAATCTCAGGCTGGGATCAGATTGCTGTTCCCAATCCCCCACTGTGATCAGACTGCTGTTCCCTATCCCAAACTCGGCACATACTGCTGTTCGCTATCTTACACTGGGAACAGACTGCTGTTTCCTGAGTCACACTGGGTTCAGACTGCTGTTCCCTATCTCACACAGGGGTCAGACTGCTGGTCCCTGTGTCACACTGGGATAAGACTACTTTTCCCTATCCCCCACAGGGATCAGACTGCTGTTCCCTCTCCCACAATCGGAACATACTGCTGTTCCCTATCTTACACTGGGATCCGACTGCTGTTTCCTGAGTCACACTGGGTTCAGACTGCTGTTCCCTCTCCCATACTGGGATCAGGCTGTTGTTCCCTCTCCCACACTAGGATCAGACTGCTGTTCCCTCTCCCACACTGGGATCACACTGCTGTTCCCTATCTCACACTGGGGTCAGAAACCTGTTCCCTATCTTATGCTAGGATCAGACTGCTGTTCCCTATCCCACACTGGGATCAGACTGCTGTTCCCTCTCCCACACTGGGATCAGACTGCTGTTCCCTATCTCACACTGGGATCAGATTTCTGTTCCCTATCTCACAATGGGATCAGACTGCTATTCCCTATCCCACACTCGTATCAGACTCCTGTTCCCTATCTTACACTCGGATCAGACTGCTGTTCCCTATCTCACACTGACATCAGACTGCTGTCCCCTATCCCACACTGGGATCAGACTGCTATTCCCTATCCAACACTGGGATCAGACTGCTGTTCCCTATCCCACACTGGGATCAGACTGCTGTTCCCTATCCCACACTGGGATCAGACTGCTGGTCCCTCTCCCACACTGGGATCAGACTGCTGTTCCCTCTCCCACACTGGGATCAGTCTGCTGTTCCCTATCTCACACTGGAATCAGACAGCTGTTCCCTATCTCACACTGGAATCAGACAGCTGTTCCCTATCTCACACTTGGATCAGACTGCTGTTCCCTGTGTCTCACTGGGATCAGACTGCTGTTCCCTATCTCACACTGGGATCACATTTCTGTTCCGTATCTCACAATGGGATCAGACTTCTGTTGACTATCCCACACTCATTTCAGACTACTGTTCCCCATCTTGCACTAGGATCAGACTGCTGTTCCATATCTCACACTGGGATCAGACTGCTGCTGCCTATCACACTTGGTTCAAACTACTGTTCCCTTAACCACACTGGGATCAGAATGCTGTTCCCAGTGTCCAACTGGGATCAGACTGCTTTTCCCAATATCAGACTTTAATCAGACTGCTGTTCCCTATCCCACACTGGAATCAGACTGCTGTTCCATGTGTCCCACTGGGAGCAGGCTACATTTCCCAATCTCAGGCTGGGATCAGATTGCTGTTCCCAATCCCCCACTGTGATCAGACTGCTGTTCCCTATCCCAAACTCGGCACATACTGCTGTTCGCTATCTTACACTGGGAACAGACTGCTGTTTCCTGAGTCACACTGGGTTCAGACTGCTGTTCCCTATCTCACACAGGGGTCAGACTGCTGGTCCCTGTGTCACACTGGGATAAGACTACTTTTCCCTATCCCCCACAGGGATCAGCCTGCTGTTCCCTCTC
Source organism: Cetorhinus maximus (assembly GCF_964194155.1). Taxonomy (NCBI): domain Eukaryota; kingdom Metazoa; phylum Chordata; class Chondrichthyes; order Lamniformes; family Cetorhinidae; genus Cetorhinus; species Cetorhinus maximus. The sequence continues at coordinate 75,538,407 of NC_135884.1, read as the reverse complement.
CCACAATCGGAACATACTGCTGTTCCCTATCTTACACTGGGATCCGACTGCTGTTTCCTGAGTCACACTGGGTTCAGACTGCTGTTCCCTCTCCCATACTGGGATCAGGCTGTTGTTCCCTCTCCCACACTAGGATCAGACTGCTGTTCCCTCTCCCACACTGGGATCACACTGCTGTTCCCTATCTCACATTGGGGTCAGACACCTGTTCCCTATCTTACGCTAGGATCAGACTGCTGTTCCCTATCCCACACTGGGATCAGACTGCTGTTCCCTCTCCCACACTGGGATCAGACTGCTGTTCCCTATCTCACACTGGGATCAGATTTCTGTTCCGTAACTCACAATGGGATCAGACTGCTGTTCCCTGTGTCTCAGTGGGATCAGACTACTGTTCCCCATCTTACACTAGGATCAAATTGCTGGCCCCTATCTCACACTGACATCAGACTGCTGCTGCCTATCTCACACCGGGTTCAAACTACTGCTCACTAAACCACACCGGGATCAGACTGCTGTTCCCAATCACAGGCTGGGTAAGACTGCTGTTCCCAATATCACACAGGGATCAGATCGCTGTTCCCTATCTCACACAGGGATCAAACTGCTTTTCCCAATCTCAGATCGAGGTCCGACTGCTGTTCCCTGTGTTAGACTGGGATCAGTCTGCTGTTCCCTCTCCCACACTGGGATGAGACTGCTGTACCCTATCTCACACTGGGGTCAGACTGCTGTTCCCTGTGTCACACTGGGATCAGACTGCTGTTCCCTCTCCCACACTGGGATCAGACTGCTGTTCCCTCTCCCACATTGGGATCAGACTGCTCTTCCCTCTCCCACACTGGGTTCAGACTGCTGTTCCCTCTCCCACACTGGGATCAGACTGCTGTTCCGTATCCCACACTGGGATCAGACTGCTGTTCCCTATCTCACACTGGGGTCAGACTGCTGTTCCCTATCTCACACTGGGGTCAGACTGCTGTTCCCTGTGTCACACTGGGATCAGACTGCTGTTCCCTGTGTCACACTTGGATCAGATTTCTGTTCCCTATCTCACAATGGGATCAGCCTGCTGTTCACTATCCCACAATCGTATCAGACTCCTGTTCCCTATCTTACACTAGGATCAGACTGCTGTTCCCTATCTCACACTGACATCAGACTGCTGTCCCCTATCCCACACTGGGATCAGGCTGCTGTTCCCTATCCCACACTGGGATCAGAGTGCTGTTCCCTCTCCCACACTGGGATCAGACTGCTGTTCCCTATCTCACACTGGGGTCAGACTGCTGTTCCCTATCTCACACTGGGGTCAGACTGCTGTTCCCTGTGTCACACTGGGATCAGACTGCTGTTCCCTGTGTCACACTTGGATCAGATTTCTGTTCCCTATCTCACAATGGGATCAGCCTGCTGTTCACTATCCCACAATCGTATCAGACTCCTGTTCCCTATCTTACACTAGGATCAGACTGCTGTTCCCTATCTCACACTGACATCAGACTGCTGTCCCCTATCCCACACTGGGATCAGGCTGCTGTTCCCTATCCCACACTGGGATCAGACTGCTGTTCCCTCTCCCACACTGGGATCAGACTGCTGATCCTTCTCCCACACTGGGATCAGACTGCTGTTCCCTATCTCACACTGGGATCAGACTGCTGTTCCCTATCTCACACTGGGGTCAGACTGCTGTTCCCTGTTTCACACTGGGATTAGACTGCTTTTCCCTATCTCACACTTGGATCAGACTGCTGTTCCCTGTGTCTCGCTGGGATCAGATTTCTGTTCCCTACCTCACAATGGGATCAGCCTGCTGTTCACTATCCCACAATCGTATCAGACTCCTGTTCCCTATCTTACACTAGGATCAGACTGCTGTTCCCTCTCCCACACTGGGATCAGACTGCTGTTCCCTATCTCACACTGGGATCAGACTGCTGTTCCCTGTTTCACACTGGGATTAGACTGCTTTTCCCTATCTCACACTTGGATCAGACTGCTGTTCCCTGTGTCTCACTGGGATCAGACTGCTGTTCCCTATCTCACACTGGGATCCGATTTCTGTTCCGTAACTCACAATGGGATCAGACTTCTGATGACTATCCCACACTCATTACAGACTACTGTACCCCATCTTACATGAGGATCAGACTGCTGGACCAAATCTCACACTGGGATCAGACTGCTGCTGCCTATCACACTTGGTTCAAACTACTGTTCCCTTACCCACACTGGGATCAGAATGCTGTTCCCTGTGTCCAACTGGGATCAGACTGCTTTTCCCAATCTCAGACTTTAAGCAGACTGCTGTTCCCTATCCCACACTGGGATCAGATTGCTGTACCCTGTGTCCCAATGGGAGCAGGCTACTTTTCCCAATCTCAGGCTGGGATCTGATTGCTGTTCCCAAACCCCCACTGTGATCAGACTGCTGATCCCTGTGTCACACTTGGATAAGACTACTTTTCCCTATCCCCCACTGGGATCAGACAGCTGTTCCCTATCCCACACTCGGAACATACTGCTGTTCCCTATCTTACACTGGGATCAGACTCCTGTTTCCTGTGTCACACAGGGTTCAGACTGCTGTTCCCTATCCCACACTGGGATCAGACTGCTGTTCCCTCTCCCACACTGGGATCAGACTGCAGTTCCCTGTGTCTCACTGGGAGCAGGCTACTTTTCCCAATCTCAGGCTGGGATCTGATTGCTGTTCCCAATCCCACACTGTGATCAGACTGCTGTTCCCTGTGTCACACTGGGATCAGACTACTTTCCCCCATCACAGGCTGGGATCAGACTGTTGTTCCCTATCCCACACTGAGATCAGACTGTTGTTCTCAATCCCACACTGGGGTCAGACTGCTGTTTCCTGGGTCTCAATGGGATCAGCCGGCTTTTCCCAATGGCAGACTGGGATCAGACTACTGATCCCTATCTCATACTGGGGTCAGGCTGCTGCTCCCTGTGTCCCACTGGGATCAGACTGCTGTACCCTATCCCACACTGGGTTCAGACTGCTGTTCCGTATCCCACACTGGGATCAGACTGCTGTTCCCTATCTCACATTGGGATCAGAGTGCTGCTGCCTATCTCACACTGGGATCAGACTGCTGTTCCATATCTCACACTGGGATCAGAGTACTGTTCCCAGTCACACACTGGGATCAGATTGCTGCTCCCTATCTCATCCTGGGGACTCGCGGCTGCACCCTATCTCACACTGGGCTCAGACTGTTGTTTCCTGTGGCACACTGGGATCAGACTGCTTTTCCCAATGTCAGACTGGGATCAGACTGCTGTTCCCTATCTCACACTGGGGTCTGACTGCTGTTCCCTATCTCACACTGGATTCAGACTGCTGTTCCCTATCTCAGACTGGAATCAGACTGCTGTTCCTTATCCCACACTCGGATCAGACTGCTCTTCCCTATCTCAGATTGGGATCACACTGCTGTTCCTTATCTCAGACTGGGATCAGATTGCTGCTCCCTAGCTCACACTGGGATCAGATTGCTGCTCCCTAGCTCACACTGGGATCAGACTGCTGTTCCCTGTGTCAGACTGGCATCAGACTGCTGTTCCCTATCTCAAACTGGGGTGAGACTGCTGTTCCCTATCTCACACTGGGGTCAGACTGCTGTTTGTTGTGTCACACTGGGATCAGACTGCTGCTGCCTATCTCAAACTGGGTTCAAACTACTGGTCCCAAACCCACACTGGGATCAGATTGCTGTTCCCTGTGTCCCACTGGGATCAGACTACTTTCCCCCATCACAGGCTGGGATCAGACTGCTGTTCCCTATCCCACACTGAGATCAGACTGTTGTTCTCAATCCCACACTGGGGTCAGACTGCTGTTTCCTGGGTCTCAATGGGATCAGCCTGCTTTTCCCAATGGCAGACTGGGATCAGACTACTGTTCCCTGTCTCATACTGGGGTCAGGCTGCTGCTCCCTGTGTCCCAATGGGATCAGACTACTTTTCCCAATCTCAGGCTGGGATCAGACTGCTGTGTCCTATCCCCCCACTGGGATCAGACTGCGGTTCCCTATCCCACACTCGGATCATACTGCTGTTCCCGATCTTACACTGGGTTTAGACTGGTGCTGCCTATCTCATACTGAGATTAGATTGTTGTTCCGTATCTCACACTGGGTTCAGACTGCTGTTCCCTATCTCACTCTGGGATCAGGCTGCTGTTCTGTATCCCACACACGGATCAATATGCTTTTCCCAATCTCAGACCGGGGTCAGACTGCTCTTCACTTTCACACACTGGGATCAGACTGCTGCTCAATTTCCCACACTGGGTTCAGACTGGTGCTGCCTATCTCACACTGAGAACAGATTGCTGCTCCATTTCTCACAATGGATTCGGACTACTTTTCCCAATCGCAGGCTGGGATCAGACTGCTGTTCCCTATCTCAGACTGCAATCAGACTGCTGTTCCTTATCCCACACTCGGATCAGACCAGCTATTCCCTATCTCAGCTTGGGATCACACTGCTGTTCCCTCTCCCACACTGGGATCAGACTGTTGTTCCCTCTCCCACACTGGGATCAGACTGCCTTTCCCTATCTCACACTGGGATCAGACTGCTGTTCCCTATCTCACACTGGGGTTAGACTGCTGTTCCCTGTGTCACACTGGGATCAGACTGCTGTTCCCTATCTCACACTGGGATCAGACTGCTGTTCCCTATCTCACACTGGGGTCAGACTGCTGTTCCCTGTTTCACACTGGGATCAGACTGCTTTTCCCTATCTCACACTTGGATTAGACTGCTGTTCCCTATCTCACACTGGGGTCAGACTGCTGTTCCCTGTCTGACACTTGGATCAGACTGCTGTTCCCTATCTCACACTGGGATCAGATTTCTGTTCCGTATCTCACAATGGGATCAGACTTCTGTTGACTATCCCACACTCATTTCAGACTACTGTTCCCCATCTTACAGTAGGATCAGACTGCTGTTCCATATCTCACACTGGGGTCAGACTGCTGTTCCCTGTTTCACACTGGGATCAGACAGCTTTTCCCTATCCCCCACTGGGATCACACTGCTGTTCCCTATCCCACACTCGGAACATACTGCTGTTCCCTATCTTACACTGGGATCAGACTGCTGTTTCCTGAGTCAAACTGGGTTCAGACTGCTGTTCCCTATCCCACACTGGGATCAGACTGCTGTTCCCTCTCCCACACTGGGTTCAGACTGCTGTTCCCTATCCCACACTGGGGTCTGACTGCTGTTCCCTATCTCACACTGGATTCAGACTGCTTTTCCCAATCGCAGGCTGGGATCAGACTGCTGTTCCCTATCTCAGACTGGAATCAGACTGCTGTTCCTTATCCCACACTCGGATAAGACAGCTCTGCCCTATCTCAGATTGGGATCACACTGCTGTTCCCTATCTCAGACTGGGATCAGATTGCTGCTCCCTATCTCACACTGGGGTCAGACTGCTGTTCCCTATCTCACAATGGGGTCAGACTGCTGTTGCCTGTGTCACACTTGGATCAGATTTCTGTTCCCTATCTCACAATGGGATCAGACTGCTATTCACTATCCCACAATCGTATCAGACTGCAGTTCCCTATCTTACACTAGGATCAGACTGCTGTTCCCTATCTCACACTGACATCAGACTGCTGTCCCCTATCCCACACTGGGATCAGACTGCTATTCCCTATCCCACACTGGGATCAGACTGCTGTTCCCTATCCCACACTGGGATCAGACTGCTGTTCCCTATCTCACACTGGGATCAGACTGCTGTTCCCTATCCCACACTGGGATCAGACTGCTGTTCCCTCTCCCACACTGGGATCAGACTGCTATTCCCTATCCCACACTGGGATCAGACTGCTGTTCCCTATCCCACACTGGGATCAGACTGCTGTTCCCTCTCCCACACTGGGATCAGACTGCTGTTCCCTATCTCACACTGGGATCAGACTGCTGTTCCCTATCTCACACTGGGGTCAGACTGCTGTTCCCTGTTTCACACTGGGATCAGACTGCTTTTCCCTATCTCACACTTGGATCAGACTGCTGTTCCCTGTGTCTCACTGGAATCAGACTGCTGTTCCCTATCTCACACTGGGATCAGCTTTCTGTTCCGTTTCTCACAATGGGATCAGACTTCTGTTGACTTTCCCACACTCATTTCAGACTACTGTTCTCCATCTTACACTAGGATCAGACTGCTGTTCCATATCTCACACTGGGATCAGACTGCTGCTGCCTATCACACTTGGTTCAAACTACTGTTCCCTTAACCACACTGGGATCAGAATGCTGTTCCCTGTGTCCAACTGGGATCAGACTGCTTTTCCCAATCTCAGACTTTTATCAGACTGCTGTTCCCTATCCCACACTGGAATCAGACTGCTGTTCCCTCTGTCCCACTGGGAGCAGGCTACTTTTCCCAATCTCAGGCTGGGATCTGATTGCTGTTCCCAATCCCCTACTGTGATCAGACTGCTGTTCCCTGTGTCACACTGGGATCAGACTACTTTTCCCTATCCCCCACTGGGATCAGACTGCTGTTCCCTATCCCACACTCGGAACATACTGCTGTTCCCTATCTTACACTGGGATCAGACTGCTGTTTCCTGAATCACACTGGGTTCAGTCTGCTATTCACTATCCCACACTCGTATCAGACTGCTGTTCCCTATCTCACACTGACATCAGACTGCTGTCCCCTATCCCACACTGGGATCAGACTGCTGTTCCCAATCCCACACTGGGATCAGACTGCTGTTCCCTATCCCACACTGGGATCAGACTGCTGTTCCCTATCCCACACTCGGAACATACTGCTGTTCCCTGTCTTACACTGGGATCAGACTGCTGTTTCCTGTGTCACACTGGGTTCAGACTGCTGTTCCCTATCCCACACTGGGATCAGACTGCTTTTACCAATCTCCGACCGGGGTCCGACTGCTGTTCCCTGTGTTAGACTGGGATCAGACTGCTGTTCCCGATCTCACACTGGGGTGAGACTGCTGTTCCCTGTGTCACACTGGGATCAGACTGCTGTTCCCTCTCCCACACTGGGATCAGACTGTTGTTCCCTCTCCCACACTGGGATCAGACTGCCTTTCCCTATCTCACACTGGGATCAGACTGCTGTTCCCTATCTCACACTGGGATCAGACTGTTGTTCCCTCTCCCACACTGGGATCAGACTGCCTTTCCCTATCACACACTGGGATCAGACTGCTGTTCCCTATCTCACACTGGGGTCAGACTGCTGTTCTCTGTGTCACACTGGGATCAGACTGCTGTTCCCTGTGTCACACTTGGATCAGATTTCTGTTCCCTATCTCACAATGGGATCAGCCTGCTCTTCACTATTCCACAATCGTATCAGACTCCTGTTCTCTATCTTACACTAGGATCAGACTGCTGTTCCCTATCTCACACTGACATCAGACTGCTGTCCCCTATCCCACAATGGGATCAGGCTGCTGTTCCCTATCCCACACTGGGATCAGACTGCTGTTCCCTCTCCCACACTGGGATCAGACTGCTGATCCCTCTCCCACACTGGGATCAGACTGCTATTTCCTATCCCACACTGGGATCAGACTGCTGTCCCCTATCCCACACTGGGATCAGACTGCTATTCCCTATCCCACACTGGAATCAGACTGCTGTTCCCTATCCCAAACTGGGATCAGACTGCTGTTCCCTCTCCCACACTGGGATCAGACTGCTGTTCCCGCTCCCACACTGGGATCAGACTGCTGTTCCCTCTCCCACACTGGGATAAGACTGCTGTTCCCTATCTCACACTGGGATCAGACTGCTGTTCCCTATCTCACACGGGGGTCAGACTGCTGTTCCCTGTTTGACACTGGGATCAGACTGCTTTTCCCAGTCTCACACTTGGATCAGACTGCTGTTCCCTATCTCACACTGGGATCAGATTTCTGTTCCGTATCTGACATTGGGATCAGACTTCTGTTGACTATCCCACACTCATTTCAGACTACTGTTCTCCATCTTACACTAGGATCAGACTGCTGTTCCATATCTCAAAATGGGATCAGACTGCTGCTGCCTGTCACACTTGGTTCAAACTACTGTTCCCTATCTCACACTGGGATCAGACTGCTGTTCCCTAACTCACACTGGGGTCAGACTGCTGTTCCCAGTTTCACACTGGGATCAGACTGCTGTTCCCTGTTTCACACTGGGATGAGACAGCTTTTCCCTATCCCCCACTGGGATCACACTGCTGTTCCCTATCCCACACTCGGAACATACTGCTGTTCCCTGTCTTACACTGGGATCAGACTACTGTTCCCCATCTTACACCAGGATCAGACTGCTGTTCCATATCTCACACTGGGATCAGACTGCTGCTGCCTATCACACTTGGTTCAAACTACTGTTCCCTTAACCACACTGGGATCAGAATGCTGTTCCCTGTGTCCAACAGGGATCAGACTGCTTTTCCCAATCTCAGACCTTAATCAGACTGCTGTTCCCTATCCCACACTGGGATCAGACTGCTGTTCCCTGTGTCCCACTGGGAGCAGGCTACTTTTCCCAATCTCAGGCTGGGATCAGATTGCTGTTCCCAATCCCCTACTGTGATCAGACTGCTGTTCCCCGTGTCACACTGGGATAAGACTACTTTTCCCTATCCCCCACTGGGATCAGACTGCTGTTCCCTAACCTACACATGGAACATACTGCTGTTCCCTATCTTACACTGGGATCAGACTGCTGTTTCCTGAGTCACACTGGGTTCAGTCTGCTGTTCCCTATCCAACACTGGGATCAGACTGCTGTTCCCTCTCCGACACTGGGATCAGACTGTTGTTCCCTATCTCACACTGGGGTCTGACTGCAGTTCCCTATCTCACATTGGATTCAGACTGCTTTTCCCAATCGCAGGCTGGGATCAGACTGCTGTTCCCTATCTCAGACTGCAATCAGACTGCTGTTCCTTATCCCACACTCGGATCAGACAGCTATTCCCTATCTCAGATTGGGATCACACTGCTGTTCCCTATCTCAGACTGGGATCAGATTGCTGCTCCCTAGCTCACACTGTGATCAGACCGCTGTTCCCTATCTCACACTGGGGACAGACTGCTGTTCCCTATCTCACACTGGGGTCAGACTGCTGTTCCCTGTGTCACACTGGGATCAGACTGCTGCTGCCTATCACACTTGGTTCAAACTACTGTTCCCTTAACCACACTGGGATCAGAATGCTGTTCCCTGTGTCCAGCTGGGATCAGACTGCTTTTCCCAATCTCAGACGTTAATCAGACTGCTGTTCCCTATCCCACACTGGGATCAGACTGCAGTTCCCTGTGTGCCACTGGGAGCAGGCTACTTTTCCCAATCTCAGGCTGGGATCTGATTGCTGTTCCCAATCCCCTACAGTGATCAGACTGCTGTTCCCTGTGTCACACTGGGATAAGACTACTTTTCCCTATCCCCCACTGGGATCAGACTGCTGTTCCCTAACCTACACTCGGAACATACTGCTGTTCCCTGTCTTACACTGGGATCAGACTGCTGTTTCCTGTGTCACGCTGGGTTCAGACTGCCGTTCCCTATCCCACACTGGGATCAGACTGCTGTTCCCTCTCCCACACTGGGATCAGACTGTTGTTCCCTCTCCCACACTGGGATCAGACTGCTGTTCCCTCTCCCACACTGGGATCAGACTGCTGTTCCCTATCTCACACTGGGGTCAGACTCCTGTTCCCTATCTTACACTAGGATCAGACTGCTGTTCCCCATCTCACACTGACATCAGACTGCTGCTGCCTATCTCACACTGGGTTCAAACTATTCTTCACTAACCCACACTGGGATCAGACTGCTGTTCCCAATCACAGGCTGGGATAAGACTGCTGTTCCCTATATCACACTGAGATCAGACTGCTGTTCCCAATCACAGGCTGGGATAAGACTGCTGTTCCCTATCTCAAACTGGGATCAACCTGCTTTTCCCAATCTCAGACCGGGGTCCGACTGCTGTTCCCGATCTCACACTGAGGTCAGCCTGCTGTTCCCTGTGTCACACTGGGATCAGACTGCTGTTCCCTCTCCCACACAGGGATCAGACTGCTGTTCCCTCTCCCACATTAAGATCAGACTGCTGTTTCCTATCTCACACTGGGTTCAGACTGCTGTTCCCTATCTCACACTGGGATCAAACTGCTTTTCCCAATCTCAGTCCGGGGTCAGACTGCTGTTCCCTGTGTCACACTGGGATCAGACTGCTTTTCCCAATATCAGACTGGAATCAGACTGCTGTTCCCTATCCCACACTGGGATCAGACCGCTGTTCCCTGTGTCCCCCTGGGATCAGACTACTTTTCCCAATCTCAGGCTGGGATCAGACTGCTGTTTCCTATCCCCCAACTGGGATCAGACTGCGGTTCCCTATCCCACACTCGGATCATACTGCTGTTCCCGATCTTACACTGGGTTTAGACTGGTGCTGCCTATCTCATACTGAGATTAGATTCTTGTTCCGTATCTCACACTAGGTTCAGACTGCTGTTCCCTATCTCACACTGGGATCAGGCTGCTGTTCCGTATCCCACACACGGATCAAACTGCTTTTCCCAATCTCAGACCGGGGTCCGACTGCTGTTCCCTGTGTTAGACTGGGATCAGTCTGCTGTTCCCTCTCCCACATTGGGATCAGACTGCTGTTCCCTCTCCCACACTGGGTTCAGACTGCTGTTCTCTCTCCCACACTGGGATCAGACTTCTGTTCCGTATCCCACACAGGGATCAGACTGCTGTTCCCTATCTCACATTGGGGTCAGACTGCTGTTCCCTGTTTCACACTGGGATCGGACAGCTTTTCCCTATCCCCCACTGGGATCACACTGCTGTTCCCTATCCCACACTCGGAACATACTGCTGTTCCCTATCTTACACTGGGATCAGACTGCTGTGTCCTGAGTCACACTGGGTTCAGACTGCTGTTCCCTATCCCACACTGGGATCAGACTGCTGTTCCCTCTCCCACACTGGGTTCAGACTGCTGTTCCCTATCCCACACTGGGGTCTGACTGCTGTTCCCTATCTCACACTGGATTCAGACTGCTTTTCCAAATCGCAGGCTGGGATCAGACTGCTGTTCCCTATCTGAGACTGGAATCAGACTGCTGTTCCTTATCCCACACTCGGATAAGGCAGCTCTGCCCTATCTCAGATTGGGATCACACTGCTGTTCCCTATCTCAGACTGGGATCAGATTGCTGCTCCCTATCTCACACTGGGGTCAGACTGCTGTTCCCTATCTCACACTGGGGTCAGACTGCTGTTGCCTGTGTCACACTTGGATCAGATTTCTGTTCCCTATCTCACAATGGGATCCGACTGCTATTCACTATCCCACACTCGTATCAGACTGCTGTTCCCGATATTACACTAGGTTCAGACTGCTGTTCCCTATCTTACACTGACATCAGACTGCTGTCCCCTATCCCACACTGGGATCAGACTGCTATTCCCTATCCCACACTGGGATCAGACTGCTGTCCCCTATCCCACACTGGGATCAGACTGCTATTCCCTATCCCACACTGGGATCAGACTGCTGTTCCCTCTCCCACACTGGGATCAGACTGCTGTTCCCTATATTACACTAGGATCAGACTGCTGTTCCCTATCTCACAATGACATCAGACTGTTGCTGCCTATCTCACACAGGGTTCAAACTACTGTTCACTAACTCACACTTGGATCAGACTGCTGTTCCCAATCACAGCCTGGGATAAGACTGCTGTTCCCTATATCACACAGGCATCAGACTGCTGTTCCCTATCTCACCCTGGGATCAAACTGCTTTTCCCAATCTCAGACCGGGGTCCGACTGCTGTTCCCTGTGTTCGACTGGGATCAGTCTGCTGTTCCCTCTCCCACATTGGGATCAGACTGCTGTTCCCTCTCCCACACTGGGTTCAGACTGCTGTTCACTATCCCACACTCGTATCAGACTGCTGTTCCCTATCTCACACTGGGATCAGACTGCTGTTCCCTATCTCACACTGGGGTCAGACTGCTGTTCCCTGTGTCACACGAGGATCAGACTGCTGTTCCCTGTGTCACACTTGGATCAGATTTCTGTTCCCTATCTCACAATAGGATCAGACTGCTGTTCCCTATCTCACACTGGGATCAGACTGCTGTTCCCTCTCCCACACTGGGATCAGACTGCTGTTCCCTCTCCCACAATGGGATCAGACTGCTGTTCCCTATCTCACACTGGGATCAGACTGCTGTTCCCTCTCCCACAATGGGATCAGACTGCTGTTCCCTCTCCCATACTGGGATCAGACTGCTGTTCCCTCTCCCATACTGGGATCAGACTGCTGTTCCCTCTCCCACACTGGGATCAGACGGCTGTTCCCTGTGTCACACTTGGATCAGACTGCTGTTCCCTGTGTCACACGAGGATCAGATTTCTGTTTCCTATCTCACAATGGGATCAGACTGCTGTTCGCTATCTCACACTGGGATCAGACTGCTGCTGCCTACACACTTGGTTCAAACTACTGTTCCCTTACCCACACTGGGATCAGAATGCTTTTCCTTGTGTCCAACTGGGATCAGAATGCTTTTCCCAATCTCAGACTTTAATCAGACTGCTGTTCCCTATCCCACACTGGGATCAGACTGCTGTTCCCTATGTCCCACTGGGAGCAGGCTACTTTTCCCAAACTCAGGCTGGGATCTGATTGTTGTTCCCAATCCCCTACTGTGATCAGACTGCTGTTCCCTGTGTCACACTGGGATAAGACTACTTTTCCCTATCCCCCACTGGGATCAGACTGCTGTTCCCTATCCCACACTCGGAACATACTACTGTTCCCTTTCTTACACTGGGATCAGACTGATGTTTCCTGTGTCACACTGGATTCAGACTGCTGTTCCTTATCTCAGACTGGAATCAGATTGCTGTTCCTTATCCCACACTCGGATCAGACTGCTCTTCCCTATCTCAGATTGGGATCACACTGCTGTTCCCTATCTCAGACTGGGATCAGATTGCTGCTCCCTAGCTCACACTGGGATCAGATTGCTGCTCCCTAGCTCACACTAGGATCAGACTGCTGTTCCCTGTGTCAGAATGGCATCAGACTGCTGTTCCCTATCTCAAACTGGGGTGAGACTGCTGTTCCCTATTTCACACTGGGGTCAGACTGCTGTTCGTTGTGTCACACTGGGATCAGACTGCTGCTGCCTATCTCAAACTGGGTTCAAACTACTGGTCCCAAACCCACACTGGGATCAGATTGCTGTTCCCTGTGTCCCACTGGGATCAGACTACTTTCCCCCATCACAGGCTGGGATCAGACTGTTGTTCCCTATCCCACACTGAAATCAGACTGTTGTTCTCAATCCCACACTGGGGTCAGACTGCTGTTTCCTGGGTCTCAATGGGATCAGCCTGCTTTTCCCAATGGCAGACTGGGATCAGACTACTGTTCCCTGTCTCATACTGGGGTCAGGCTGCTGCTCCCTGTGTCCCACTGGGATCAGACTGCTGTTCCCTATCCCACACAGGCGTCTGAGTGCTGTTCCCTGTGTCCCACTGGGATCAGACTGCTTTTCCCAATATCAGACTGGAATCAGACTGCTGTTCCCTATCCCACACTGGGATCAGACTGCTGTTCCCTGTGTCCCCCTGGGATCAGACTACTTTTCCCAATCTCAGGCTGGGATCAGACTGCTGTTTCCTATCCCCCAACTGGGATCAGACTGCGGTTCCCTATCCCACACTCGGATCATACTGCTGTTCCCGATCTTACACTGGGTTTAGACTGGTGCTGCCTATCTCATACTGAGATTAGATTCTTGTTCCGTATCTCACACTAGGTTCAGACTGCTGTTCCCTATCTCACACTGGGATCAGGCTGCTGTTCCGTATCCCACACACGGATCAAACTGCTTTTCCCAATCTCAGACCGGGGTCAGACTGCTCTTCACTTTCACACACTGGGATCAGACTGCTGCTCAATTTCTCACACTGGATTCAGACTGGTGCTGCCTATCTCACACTGAGAACAGATTGCTGCTCCATATCTCACAATGGATTCAGACTACTTTTCCCAATCGCAGGCTGGGATCAGACTGCTGTTCCCTGTGTCCCCCTGGGATCAGACTACGTTTCCCAATCTCACACTGGGATCAGACTGTTGTTTCCTATCCCCCCACTGGGATCAGACTGTTGTTCTCAATCCCACACTGGGGTCAGACTGTTGTTTCCTGGGTCTCAATGGGATCAGTCTGCTTTTCCCAATGGCAGACTAGCATCAGACTGCTGTTCCCTATCTCAAACTGGGGTGAGACTGCTGCTCCCTGTGTCACACTTGGATCAGATTTCTGTTCTCTATCTCACAATGGGATCAGACTGCTGTTCACTATCCCACACTAGGATCAGACTGCTGTCCCAATCCCACATTGACATCAGACTGCTGTCCCCTATCCCACACTGGGATCAGACTGCTGTTCCCTATCCCACACTGGGATCAGACTGCTGTTCCCTCTCCCACATTGGGATCAGACTGCTGTTCCCTCTCCCACACTGGGATCAGACTGCTGTTCTCTCTCCCACACTGGGATCAGAATTCTGTTCCCTCTTCCACACTGGGATCAGACTGCTGTTCCCTCTCCCACACTGGGATCAGACTGCTGTTCCCTCTACCACACTGGGATCAGACTGCTGTTCCCTCTACCACACTGGGATCAGACTGCTGTTCCCTATCTCACACTGGGATCAGACTGCTGTTCCCTATCTCACACTGGGGTCAGACTGCTGTTCCCTATCTCACACTGGGGTCAGACTGCTGTTCCCTGTTTCACACTGGGATCAGACTGCTTTTCCCTATCTCACACTTGGATCAGACTGCTGTTCCCTATCTCACACTGGGATGAGATTTCTGTTCCGTATCTCACATTGGGATCAGACTTCTGTTGACTATCCCACGCTCATTTCAGACTACTGTTCCCCATCTTACACTAGGATCAGACTGATGTTCCAAATCACACACTGGGATCAGACTGCTGCTGCCTATCACAATTGGTTCAAACTACTGTTCCTTTACCCGCACTGGGATCAGAATGCTGTTCCCTGTCTCACACTGGGGTCAGACTGCTGTTCCCTGTTTCACACTGGAATCAGACAGCTTTTCCCTATCCCCCACTGGGATCACACTGCTGTTCCCTATCCCACACTCGGAACATACTGCTGTTCCCTGTCTTACACTGGGATCAGACTGCTGTTCCCTGTGTCTCACTGGGATCAGACTGCTGTTCCCTATCTCACACTGGGATCAGATTTCTGTTCCGTATCTCACAATGGGATCAGACTTCTGTTGACTATCCCACACTCATTTCAGACTACTGTTCTCCATCTTACACTAGGATCAGACTGCTGTTCCATATCTCACACTGGGATCAGACTGCTGCTGCCTATCACACTTGGTTCAAACTACTGTTCCCTTAACCACACTAGGATCAGAATGCTGTTCCCTGTGTCCAACAGGGATCAGACTGCTTTTCCCAATCTCAGACTTTAATCAGACTGCTGTTCCCTATCCCACACTGGAATCAGACTGCTGTTCCCTCTGTCCCACTGGGAGCAGGCTACTTTTCCCAATCTCAGGCTGGGATCAGATTGCTGTTCCCAAACCCCCACTGTGATCAGACTGCTATTCCCCGTGTCACACTGGGATAAGACTACTTTTCCCTATCCCCCACTGGGATCAGACTGCTGTTCCCTATCCCACACTCGGAACATACTGCTGTTCCCTATCCTACACTGGGATCAAACTGCTGTTTCCTGAGTCACACTGGGTTCAGTCTGCTGTTCCCTATCCCACACTGGGATCAGACTGCTGGTTCCCTCTCCCACACTGGGATCAGACTGTTGTTCCCTATCTCACACTGGGATCAGACTGCTGTTCCCTCTCCCACACGGGGATCAGACTGTTGTTCCCTATCTCAGACTGGAATCAGACTGCTGTTCCTTATCCCACACTCGGATCAGACAGCTATTCCCTATCTCAGATTGGGATCACACTGCTGTTCCCTATCTCAGACTGGGATCAGATTGCTGCTCCCTATCTCACACTGGGGTCAGACTGCTGTTCCCTATCTCACACTGGGGTCATACTACTGTTCCCTGTGTCACACCAGGATCAGACTGCTCTTCCCTGTGTCACACTTGGATCAGATTTCTGTTCCCTATCTCACAATGGGATCAGACTGCTGTTCACTATCCCACACTCGTATTAGACTGCTGTTCCCTATCTCACACTGGGATCAGACTGCTGTTCCCTATCTCACACTGGGATCAGACTGCTGTTCCCTCTCCCACACTGGGATCAGACTGCTGTTGCCTGTGTCACACTGGGATAAGACTACTTTTCCCTATCCCCCACTGGGATCAGACTGCTGTTTACTATCCCACACTCGTATCAGACTGCTGTTCCCTATCTCACACTGGGATCAGACTGCTGTTCCCTATCTCACACTGGGATCAGACTGCTGTTCCCTATCCCACACTGGGATCAGACTGCTGCTCCCTCTCCCACACTGGGCTCAGACTGTTGTCCCCTATCCCACACTGGGATCAGACTGTTCTCCCCTATCCCACACTGGGATCAGACTGCTGTTCCGTGTGTCACACTGGGATCAGACTGCTGTTCCCTCTCCCACATTGGGATCAGACTGCTGTTCCCACTCCCACACTGGGATCAGACTGTTGTTCCCTCTCTCACACTGGGATCAGACTGTTGTACCCTCTCCCACACTGGGATCAGACTGCTGTTCCCTATCTCACACTGGGGTCAGACTCCTGTTCCCTATTTTACACTAGGATCAGACTGCTGTTCCCTATCTCACAATGACATCAGACTGTTGCTGCCTATCTCACACAGGGTTCAAACTACTGTTCACTAACTCACACTTGGATCAGACTGCTGTTCCCAATCACAGCCTGGAATAAGACTGCTGTTCCCTATATCACACAGGCATCAGACTGCTGTTCCCTATCTCACCCTGGGATCAAACTGCTTTTCCCAATCTCAGACCGGGGTCCGACTGCTGTTCCCTGTGTTCGACTGGGATCAGTCTGCTGTTCCCTCTCCCACATTGGGATCAGACTGCTGTTCCCTCTCCCACACTGGGTTCAGACTGCTGTTCCGTATCCCACACTGGGATCAGACTGCTGTTCCCCATCTCACACTGACATCAGACTGCTGCTGCCTATCTCACACTGGGTTCAAACTATTCTTCACTAACCCACACTGGGATCAGACTGCTGTTCCCAATCACAGGCTGGGATTAGACTGCTGTTCCCTATACTACACTGGGATCAGACTGCTGTTCCCAATCATTGGCTGGAATAAGACTGCTGTTCCCTATCTCACACTGGGATCAACCAGCTTTTCCCAATCTCAGACCGGGGTCCGACTGCTGTTCCCTGTGTTAGACTGGGATCAGACTGCTGTTCTCGATCTCACACTGAGGTCAGACTGCTGTTCCCTGTGTCACACTGGGATCAGACTGCTGTTCCCTGTGTCACACTGGGATCAGACGGCTGTTCCCTCTCCCACAAAGGGATCAGACTGCTGTTCCCTATCTCACACTGGGATCAACCAGCTTTTCCCAATCTCAGACCGGGGTCCGACTGCAGTTCCCTGTGTTAGACTGGGATCAGACTGCTGTTTCCTATCTCACACTGGGTTCAGACTGCTGTTCCCTATCTCACACTGGGATCAAACTGCTTTTCCAAATCTCAGTCCGGGGTCAGACTGCTGTTCCCTGTGTCACACTGGGATCAGATTGCTTTTCCCAATCTCAGACTTTAATCAGACTGCTGTTCCCTATCCCACACTGGGTTCAGACTGCTGTTCCGTATCCCACACTGGGATCAGACTGCTGTTCCCTATCTCACACTGACATCAGACTGCTGCTGCCTATCTCACACTGGGTTCAAACTATTCTTCACTGACCCACACTGGGATAAGACTGCTGTTCCCTATACTACACTGGGATCAGACTGCTGTTCCCAATCATTGGCTGGGATAAGACTGCTGTTCCCTATCTCACACTGGGATCAACCAGCTTTTCCCAATCTCAGACCGGGGTCCGACTGCTGTTCCCTGTGTTAGACTGGGATCAGACTGCTGTTCCCGATCTCACACTGAGGTCAGACGGCTGTTCCCTGTGTCACACTGGGATCAGACTGCTGTTCCCTCTCCCACAAAGGGATCAGACTGCTGTTCCCTATCTCACACTGGGATCAACCAGCTTTTCCCAATCTCAGACCGGGGTCCGACTGCTGTTCCCTGTGTTAGACTGGGATCAGACTGCTGTTTCCTATCTCACACTGGGTTCAGACTGCTGTTCCCTATCTCACACTGGGATCAAACTGCTTTTCCCAATCTCAGTCCGGGGTCAGACTGCTGTTCCCTGTGTCACACTGGGATCAGACTGCTGTTCCCTGTTTCACACTGGGATCAGACTGCTTTTCCCAATCTCAGACTTTAATCAGACTGCTGTTCCCTATCCCACACTGGGATCAGACTGCTGTTCCCTGTGTCCCACTGGGAGCAGGCTACTTTTCCCAATCTCAGGATGGGATCTGATTTCTGTTCCCAATCCCCTACTGTGATCAGACTGCTGTTCCCTGTGTCACACTGGGATAAGACTACTTTTCCCTATCCCCCACTGGGATCAGACTGCTGTTCCCTATCCCACACTCGGAACATACTGCTGTTCCCTGTCTTACACTGGGATCAGACTGCTGTTTCCTGTGTCACGCTGGGTTCAGACTGCTGTTCCCTATCCCACACTGGGATCAGACTGCTGCGCCCTCTCCCACACTGGGCTCAGACTGTTGTCCCCTATCCCACACTGGGATCAGACTGCTGTTCCGTGTGTGTCACACTGGGATCAGACTGCTGTTCCCTCTCCCACATTGGGATCAGACTGCTGTTCCCACTCCCACACTGGGATCAGACTGTTGTTCCCTCTCTCACACTGGGATCAGACTGTTGTACCCTCTCCCACACTGGGATCAGACTGTTGTTCCCTCTCTCACATTGGGATCAGACTGCTGTTCCCACTCCCACACTGGGATCAGACTGTTGTTCCCTCTCTCACACTGGGATCAGACTGCTGTTCCCACTCCCACACTGGGATCAGACTGTTGTTCCCTCTCTCACATTGGGATCAGACTGCTGTTCCCACTCCCACACTGGGATCAGACTGTTGTTCCCTCTCTCACACTGGGATCAGACTGCTGTTCCCACTCCCACACTGGGATCAGACTGTTGTTCCCTCTCTCACATTGGGATCAGACTGCTGTTCCCACTCCCACACTGGGATCAGACTGTTGTTCCCTCTCTCACACTGGGATCAGACTGTTGTACCCTCTCCCACACTGGGATCAGACTGCTGTTCCCTATCTCACACTGGGGTCAGACTCCTGTTCCCTATATTACACTAGGATCAGACTGCTGTTCCCTATCTCACAATGACATCAGACTGTTGCTGCCTATCTCACACAGGGTTCAAACTACTGTTCACTAACTCACACTTGGATCAGACTGCTGTTCCCAATCACAGCCTGGGATAAGACTGCTGTTCCCTATATCACACAGGCATCAGACTGCTGTTCCCTATCTCACCCTGGGATCAAACTGCTTTTCCCAATCTCAGACCGGGGTCCGACTGCTGTTCCCTGTGTTAGACTGGGATCAGTCTGCTGTTCCCTCTCCCACATTGGGATCAGACTGCTGTTCCCTCTCCCACACTGGGTTCAGACTGCTGTTCCCTCTCCCACACTGGGATCAGACTGCTGTTCCGTATCCCACACTGGGATCAGACTGCTGTTCTCTATCTCACATTGGGATCAGAGTGCTGCTGCCTATCTCACACTGGGATCAGACTACTGTTCCATATCTCACACTGGGATCAGAGTACTGTTCCCAGTCACACATTGGGATCAGATTGCTGCTCCCTATCACATCCTGGGGACTCGCGGCTGCACCCTATCCCACACTGGGATCAGACTGCTGTTCCCTGTGTCCCCCCTGGGATCAGACTACTTTTCCCAATCTCAGGCTGGGATCAGACTGCTGTTTCCTATCCCCCCACTGGGATCAGACTGCGGTTTCCTATCCCACACTCGGATCATACTGCTGTTCCCGATCTTACACTGGGTTTAGACTGGTGCTGCCTATCTCATACTGAGATTAGATTGTTGTTCCGTATCTCACACTAGGTTCAGACTGCTGTTCCCTATCTCACACTGGGATCAGGCTGCTGTTCCGTATCCCACACACGGATCAAACTTCTTTCCCAATCTCAGACCGGGGTCAGACTGCTCTTCACTTTCACACACTGGGATCAGACTGCTGCTCAATTTCTCACACTGGGTTCAGACTGGTGCTGCCTATCTCACACTGAGAACAGATTGCTGCTCCATATCTCACAATGGATTCAGACTACTATTCCCAATCGCAGGCTGGGATCAGAATGCTGTTCCCTATCTCAGACTGCAATCAGACTGCTGTTCCTTATCCCAAACTCGGATCAGACAGCTATTCCCAATCTCAGACTGGGATCACACTGCTGTTCCCTATCTCAGACTGGGATCAGATTGCTGCTCCCTAGCTCACACTGTGATTAGACTGCTGTTCCCTATCTCACACTGGGGTCAGACTGCTGTTCCCTATCTCACACTGGGGTTAGACTGCTGTTCCCTGTGTCACACTGGGATCAGACTGCTGTTCCCTGTGTCACGCTTGGATCAGATTTCTGTTCCCTATCTCACAATGGGATCAGACTGCTGTTCACTATCCCACACTCGTATCAGACTGCTGTTCCCTATCTTACACTAGGATCAGACTGCTGTCCCCTATCCCACACTGGGATCAGACTGCTATTCCCTATCCCACACTGGGATCAGACTGCTGTCCCCTATCCCACAATGGGATCAGACTGCTGTTCCCTATCCCACACTGGGATCAGACTGCTGTACCCTCTCCCACACTGGGATCAGACTGCTGTTCCCTCTCCGACACTGGGATCAGACTGCTGTTCCCTCTCCCACACTGGGATCAGACTTCTGTTCCCTCTTCCACACTGGGATCAGACTGCTATTCCCTCTCCCACACTGGGATCAGACTTCTGTTCCCTCTTCCACACTGGGGTTAGACTGCTGTTCCCTGTGTCTCACTGGGATCAGACTGCTGTTCCCTGTGTCACACTTGGATCAGATTTCTCTTCCCTATCTCACAATGGGATCAGACTTCTGTTGACTATCCCACACTCATTTCAGACTACTGTTCCCCATATTACACTAGGATCAGACTGATGTTCCAAATCACACACTGGGATCAGACTGCTGCTGCCTATCACAATTGGTTCAAACTACTGTTCTCTTATCCACACTGGGATCAGACTGCTGTTCCCTGTTTCACACTGGGATCAGACAGCTTTTCCCTATCCCCCACTGGGATCACACTGCTGTTCCCTATCCCACACTCGGAACATACTGCTGTTCCCTATCTTACACTGGGATCAGACTGCTGTTTCCTGAGTCACACTGGGTTCAGACTGCTGTTCCCTATCCCACACTGGGATCAGACTGCTGTTCCCTCTCCCACACTGGGATCAGACTGTTGTTCCCTATCTCACACTGGGGTCTGACTGCTGTTCCCTATCTCACACTGGATTCAGACTGCTTTTCCCAATCGCAGGCTGGGATCAGACTGCCGTTCCCTATCTCAGACTGGAATCAGACTGCTGTTCCTTATCCCACACTCGGATAAGACAGCTCTTCCCTATCGCAGATTGGGATCACACTGCTGTTCCCTATCTCAGACTGGGATCAGATTGCTGCTCCCTATCTCACACTGGGGTCAGACTGCTGTTCCCTATCTCACACTGGGGTCACACTGCTGTTCCCTGTGTCACACTTGGATCAGATTTCGGTTCCCTATCTCACAATGGGATCAGATTGCTGTTCCCAATCCCCCACTGTGATCAGACTGCTGTTCCCCGTGTCACACTGGGATAAGACTACTTTTCCCTATCCCCCACTGGGATCAGACTGCTTTTCCCTATCTCACACTTGGATCAGACTGCTGTTCCCTATCTCACACTGGGATCATCTTTCTGTTCCGTATCTCACAATGGGATCAGACTTCTGTTGACTATCCCACACTCATTTCAGACTACTGTTCTCCATCTTACACTAGGATCAGACTGCTGTTCCATATCTCAAAATGGGTTCAGACTGCTGCTGCCTGTCACACTTGGTTCAAACTACTGTTCCCTTACCCACACTGGGATCAGACTGCTGTTCCCTGTCTCACACTGGGGTCAGACTGCTGTTCCCTGTTTCACACTGGAATCAGACAGCTTTTCCCTATCCCCCACTGGGATCACACTGCTGTTCCCTATCCCACACTCGGAACATACTGCTGTTCCCTGTCTTACACTGGGATCAGACTGCTGTTCCCTGTGTCTCACTGGGATCAGACTGCTGTTCCCTATCTCACACTGGGATCAGATTTCTGTTCCGTATCTCACAATGGGATCAGACTTCTGTTGACTATCCCACACTCATTTCAGACTACTGTTCTCCATCTTACACTAGGATCAGACTGCTGTTCCATATCTCACACTGGGATCAGACTGCTGCTGCCTATCACACTTGGTTCAAACTACTGTTCCCTTAACCACACTGGGATCAGAATGCTGTTCCCTGTGTCCAACTGGGATCAGACTGCTTTTCCCAATCTCAGACTTTAATCAGACTGCTGTTCCCTATCCCACACTGGAATCAGACTGCTGTTCCCTCTGTCCCACTGGGAGCAGGCTACTTTTCCCAATCTCAGGCTGGGATCAGATTGCTGTTCCCAATCCCCTACTGTGATCAGACTGCTGTTCCCCGTGTCACACTGGGATAAGACTACTTTTCCCTATCCCCCACTGGGATCAGACTGCTGTTCCCTATCCCACACTCGGAACATACTGCTGTTCCCTATCTTACACTGGGATCAGACTGCTGTTTCCTGAATCACACTGGGTTCAGTCTGCTATTCACTATCCCACACTCGTATCAGACTGCTGTTCCCTATCTCACACTGACATCAGACTGCTGTCCCCTATCCCACACTGGGATCAGACTGCTGTTCCCAATCCCACACTGGGATCAGACTGCTGTTCCCTATCCCACACTGGGATCAGACTGCTGTTCCCTCTCCCACACTGGGATCAGACTACTGTTCCCTATCTCACATTGGGATCAGACTGCTGTTCCCTATCTCACACTGGGATCAGACTGCTGTTCCCTGTTTCACACTGGGATCAGACTGCTTTTCCCTATCTCACACTTGGATCAGACTGCTGTTCCCTGTGTCTCACTGGGATCAGACTGCTGTTCCCTATCTCACACTGGGATCAGCTTTCTGTTCCGTATCTCACAATGGGATCAGACTTCTGTTGACTATCCCACACTCATTTCGGACTACTGTTCTCCATCTTACACTAGGATCAGACTGCTGTTCCATATCTCACACTGGGATCAGACTGCTGCTGCCTATCACACTTGGTTCAAACTACTGTTCCCTTAACCACACTGGGATCAGAATGCTGTTCCCTGTGTCCAACTGGGATCAGACTGCTTTTCCCAATCTCAGACTTTAATCAGACTGCTGTTCCCTATCCCACACTGGAATCAGACTGCTGTTCCCTCTGTCCCACTGGGAGCAGGCTACTTTTCCCAATCTCAGGCTGGGATCAGATTGCTGTTCCCAATCCCCCACTGTGATCAGACTGCTGTTCCCCGTGTCACACTGGGATAAGACTACTTTTCCCTATCCCCCACTGGGATCAGACTGCTGTTCCCTATCCCACACTCGGAACATACTGCTGTTCCCTATCTTACACTGGGATCAGACTGCTGTTTCCTGAGTCACACTGGGTTCAGTCTGCTGTTCCCTATCCCACACTGGGATCAGACTGCTGTTCCCTCTCCCACACTGGGATCAGACTGTTGTTCCCTATCTCACACTGGGTTCTGACTGCTGTTCCCTATCTCACACTGGATTCAGACTGCTTTTCCCAATCGCAGGCTGGGATCAGACTGCTGTTCCCTATCTCCGACTGGAATCAGACTGCTGTTCCTTATCCCATACTCGGATCAGACAGCTATTCCCTATCTCAGATTGGGATCACACTGCTGTTCCCTATCTCAGACTGGGATCAAATTGCTGCTCCCTATCTCACACTGGGGTCAGACTGCTGTTCCCTATCTCACACTGGGGTCATACTGCTGTTCCCTGTGTCACACTAGGATCAGACTGCTCTTCCCTGTGTCACACTTGGATCAGATTTCTGTTCCCTATCTCACAATGGGATCAGACTGCTGTTCACTATCCCACACTCGTATTAGACTGCTGTTCCCTATCTCACACTGGGATCAGACTGCTGTTCCCCATCTCACACTGGGATCAGACTGCTGTCCCCTATCCCACACTGGGATCAGACTGCTGTTCCCTGTGTCACACTTGGAATAGATTTCTGTTCCCTATCTCACACTGGGATCAGACTGCTGTTCCGTGTGTCACACTGGGATCAGACTGCTGTTCCCTCTCCCACATTGGGATCAGACTGCTGTTCCCACTCCCACACTGGGATCAGACTGTTGTTCCCTCTCTCACACTGGGATCAGACTGTTGTACCCTCTCCCACACTGGGATCAGACTGCTGTTCCCTATCTCACACTGGGTCAGCCTCCTGTTCCCTATTTTACACTAGGATCAGACTGCTGTTCCCTATCTCACAATGACATCAGACTGTTGCTGCCTATCTCACACAGGGTTCAAACTACTGTTCACTAACTCACACTTGGATCAGACTGCTGTTCCCAATCACAGCCTGGGATAAGACTGCTGTTCCCTATATCACACAGGCATCAGACTGCTGTTCCCTCTCCCACACTGGGATCAGACTGCTGTTCCCTATCTCACACTGGGTCAGCCTCCTGTTCCCTATTTTACACTAGGATCAGACTGCTGTTCCCTCTCCCACACTGGGTTCAGACTGCTGTTCCGTATCCCACACTGGGATCAGACTGCTGTTCCCTATCTCACATTGGGATCAGACTGCTGCTGCCTATCTCACACTGGGATCAGACTGCTGTTCCATATCTCACACTGGGATCAGAGTACTGTTCCCAGTCATACATTGGGATCAGATTGCTGCTCCCTATCTCATCCTGGGGACTCGCGGCTGCACCCTATCTCACACCGGGCTCAGACTGTTGTTTCCTGTGGCACACTGGGATCAGACTGCTTTTCCCAATGTCAGACTGGGATCAGACTGCTGATGCCTATCTCACACTGGGGTCTGACTGCTGTTCCCTATCTCACACTGGATTCAGACTGCTGTTCCCTATCTCAGACTGGAATCAGATTGCTGCTCCCTAGCTCACACTGGGATCAGACTGCTGTTCCCTGTGTCAGAATGGCATCAGACCGCTGTTCCCTATCTGAAACTGGGGTGAGACTGCTGTTCCCTATCTCACACTGGGGTCAGACTGCTGTTTGTTGTGTCACACTGGGATCAGACTGCTGCTGCCTATCTCAAACTGGGTTCAAACTACTGGTCCCAAACCCACACTGGGATCAGACTGCTGTTCCCTGTGTCTCACTGGGATCAGACTACTTTCCCCCATCACAGGCTGGGAACAGACTGTTGTTCCCTATCCCACACTGAGATCAGACTGTTGTTCTCAATCCCACACTGGGGTCAGACTGCTGTTTCCTGGGTCTCAATGGGATCAGCCTGCTTTTCCCAATGGCAGACTGGGATCAGACTACTGTTCCCTGTCTCATACTGGGGTCAGGCTGCTGCTCCCTGTGTCCCACTGGGATCAGTCTGCTGTTCCCTATCCCACACTGGGGTCTGACTGCTGTTCCCTGTGTCCCACTGTGATCAGACTGCTTTTCCCAATATCAGACTGGAATCAGACTGCTGTTCCCTATCCCACACTGGGATCAGACTGCTGTTCCCTGTGTCCCCCCTGGGATCAGACTACTTTTCCCAATCTCAGGTTGGGATCAGACTGCTGTTTCCTATCCCCTCACTGGGATCAGACTGCAGTTCCCTATCCCACACTCGGATCATACTGCTGTTCCCGATCTTACACTGGGTTTAGACTGGTGCTGCCTATCTCATACTGAGATTAGATTGTTGTTCCGTATCTCACACTGGGTTCAGACTGCTGTTCCGTATCTCACACTGGGTTCAGGCTGCTGTTCCGTATCCCACACACGGATCAAACTGCTTTTCCCAATCTCAGACCGGGGTCAGACTGCTCTTCACTTTCACACACTGGGATCAGACTGCTGCTCAATTTCTCATACTGGGTTCAGACTGGTGCTGCCTATCTCACACTGAGAACAGATTGCTGCTCCATATCTCACAATGGATTCGGACTACTTTACCCAATCGCAGGCTGGGATCAGACTGCTGTTCCCTATCTCAGACTGCAATCAGACTGCTGTTCCTTATCCCACACTCGGATCAGACAGCTATTCCCTATCTCAGATTGGGATCACACTGCTGTTCCCTATCTCAGACTGGGATCAGATTGCTGCTGCCTAGCTCACACTGTGATTAGACTGCTGTTCCCTATCTCACACTGGGGTCAGACTGCTGATCCCTATCTCACACTGGGGTTAGACTGCTGTTCCCTGTGTCACACTGGGATCAGACTGCTGTTCCCTGTGTCACACTTGGATCAGATTTCTGTTCCCTATCTCACAATGGTATCAGACTGCTGTTCACTATCCCACACTCGTATCAGACTGCTGTTCCCTATCTTACACTAGGATCAGACTGCTGTCCCCTATCCCACACTGACATCAGACTGCTGTCCCCTATCCCACACTGGGATCAGACTGCTGTCCCCTATCCCACAATGGGATCAGACTGCTGTTCCCTATCCCACACTGGGATCAGACTGCTGTACCCTCTCCCACACTGGGATCAGACTGCTGTTCCCTCTCCGACACTGGGATCAGACTGCTGTTCCCTCTCCCACACTGGGATCAGACTTCTGTTCCCTCTTCCACACTGGGATCAGACTGCTATTCCCTCTCCCACACTGGGATCAGACTTCTGTTCCCTCTTCCACACTGGGGTTAGACTGCTGTTCCCTGTGTCTCACTGGGATCAGACTGCTGTTCCCTGTGTCACACTTGGATCAGATTTCTCTTCCCTATCTCACAATGGGATCAGACTTCTGTTGACTATCCCACACTCATTTCAGACTACTGTTCCCCATATTACACTAGGATCAGACTGATGTTCCAAATCACACACTGGGATCAGACTGCTGCTGCCTATCACAATTGGTTCAAACTACTGTTCTCTTATCCACACTGGGATCAGACTGCTGTTCTCTATCTCACACTGGGGTCAGACTGCTGTTCCCTGTTTCACACTGGGATCAGACAGCTTTTCCCTATCCCCCACTGGGATCACACTGCTGTTCCCTATCCCACACTCGGAACATACTGCTGTTCCCTATCTTACACTGGGATCAGACTGCTGTTTCCTGAGTCACACTGGGTTCAGACTGCTGTTCCCTATCCCACACTGGGATCAGACTGCTGTTCCCTCTCCCACACTGGGATCAGACTGTTGTTCCCTATCTCACACTGGGGTCTGACTGCTGTTCCCTATCTCACACTGGATTCAGACTGCTTTTCCCAATCGCAGGCTGGGATCAGACTGCCGTTCCCTATCTCAGACTGGAATCAGACTGCTGTTCCTTATCCCACACTCGGATAAGACAGCTCTTCCCTATCGCAGATTGGGATCACACTGCTGTTCCCTATCTCAGACTGGGATCAGATTGCTGCTCCCTATCTCACACTGGGGTCAGACTGCTGTTCCCTATCTCACACTGGGGTCACACTGCTGTTCCCTGTGTCACACTTGGATCAGATTTCGGTTCCCTATCTCACAATGGGATCAGATTGCTGTTCCCAATCCCCCACTGTGATCAGACTGCTGTTCCCCGTGTCACACTGGGATAAGACTACTTTTCCCTATCCCCCACTGGGATCAGACTGCTTTTCCCTATCTCACACTTGGATCAGACTGCTGTTCCCTATCTCACACTGGGATCATCTTTCTGTTCCGTATCTCACAATGGGATCAGACTTCTGTTGACTATCCCACACTCATTTCAGACTACTGTTCTCCATCTTACACTAGGATCAGACTGCTGTTCCATATCTCAAAATGGGTTCAGACTGCTGCTGCCTGTCACACTTGGTTCAAACTACTGTTCCCTTACCCACACTGGGATCAGACTGCTGTTCCCTGTCTCACACTGGGGTCAGACTGCTGTTCCCTGTTTCACACTGGAATCAGACAGCTTTTCCCTATCCCCCACTGGGATCACACTGCTGTTCCCTATCCCACACTCGGAACATACTGCTGTTCCCTGTCTTACACTGGGATCAGACTGCTGTTCCCTGTGTCTCACTGGGATCAGACTGCTGTTCCCTATCTCACACTGGGATCAGATTTCTGTTCCGTATCTCACAATGGGATCAGACTTCTGTTGACTATCCCACACTCATTTCAGACTACTGTTCTCCATCTTACACTAGGATCAGACTGCTGTTCCATATCTCACACTGGGATCAGACTGCTGCTGCCTATCACACTTGGTTCAAACTACTGTTCCCTTAACCACACTGGGATCAGAATGCTGTTCCCTGTGTCCAACTGGGATCAGACTGCTTTTCCCAATCTCAGACTTTAATCAGACTGCTGTTCCCTATCCCACACTGGAATCAGACTGCTGTTCCCTCTGTCCCACTGGGAGCAGGCTACTTTTCCCAATCTCAGGCTGGGATCAGATTGCTGTTCCCAATCCCCTACTGTGATCAGACTGCTGTTCCCCGTGTCACACTGGGATAAGACTACTTTTCCCTATCCCCCACTGGGATCAGACTGCTGTTCCCTATCCCACACTCGGAACATACTGCTGTTCCCTATCTTACACTGGGATCAGACTGCTGTTTCCTGAATCACACTGGGTTCAGTCTGCTATTCACTATCCCACACTCGTATCAGACTGCTGTTCCCTATCTCACACTGACATCAGACTGCTGTCCCCTATCCCACACTGGGATCAGACTGCTGTTCCCAATCCCACACTGGGATCAGACTGCTGTTCCCTATCCCACACTGGGATCAGACTGCTGTTCCCTCTCCCACACTGGGATCAGACTACTGTTCCCTATCTCACATTGGGATCAGACTGCTGTTCCCTATCTCACACTGGGATCAGACTGCTGTTCCCTGTTTCACACTGGGATCAGACTGCTTTTCCCTATCTCACACTTGGATCAGACTGCTGTTCCCTGTGTCTCACTGGGATCAGACTGCTGTTCCCTATCTCACACTGGGATCAGCTTTCTGTTCCGTATCTCACAATGGGATCAGACTTCTGTTGACTATCCCACACTCATTTCGGACTACTGTTCTCCATCTTACACTAGGATCAGACTGCTGTTCCATATCTCACACTGGGATCAGACTGCTGCTGCCTATCACACTTGGTTCAAACTACTGTTCCCTTAACCACACTGGGATCAGAATGCTGTTCCCTGTGTCCAACTGGGATCAGACTGCTTTTCCCAATCTCAGACTTTAATCAGACTGCTGTTCCCTATCCCACACTGGAATCAGACTGCTGTTCCCTCTGTCCCACTGGGAGCAGGCTACTTTTCCCAATCTCAGGCTGGGATCAGATTGCTGTTCCCAATCCCCCACTGTGATCAGACTGCTGTTCCCCGTGTCACACTGGGATAAGACTACTTTTCCCTATTCCCCACTGGGATCAGACTGCTGTTCCCTATCCCACACTCGGAACATACTGCTGTTCCCTATCTTACACTGGGATCAGACTGCTGTTTCCTGAGTCACACTGGGTTCAGTCTGCTGTTCCCTATCCCACACTGGGATCAGACTGCTGTTCCCTCTCCCACACTGGGATCAGACTGTTGTTCCCTATCTCACACTGGGTTCTGACTGCTGTTCCCTATCTCACACTGGATTCAGACTGCTTTTCCCAATCGCAGGCTGGGATCAGACTGCTGTTCCCTATCTCCGACTGGAATCAGACTGCTGTTCCTTATCCCATACTCGGATCAGACAGCTATTCCCTATCTCAGATTGGGATCACACTGCTGTTCCCTATCTCAGACTGGGATCAAATTGCTGCTCCCTATCTCACACTGGGGTCAGACTGCTGTTCCCTATCTCACACTGGGGTCATACTGCTGTTCCCTGTGTCACACTAGGATCAGACTGCTCTTCCCTGTGTCACACTTGGATCAGATTTCTGTTCCCTATCTCACAATGGGATCAGACTGCTGTTCACTATCCCACACTCGTATTAGACTGCTGTTCCCTATCTCACACTGGGATCAGACTGCTGTTCCCCATCTCACACTGGGATCAGACTGCTGTTCCCTCTCCCACACTGGGATCAGACTGCTGTTCCCTGTGTCACACTTGGAATAGATTTCTGTTCCCTATCTCACACTGGGATCAGACTGCTGTTCCGTGTGTCACACTGGGATCAGACTGCTGTTCCCTCTCCCACATTGGGATCAGACTGCTGTTCCCACTCCCACACTGGGATCAGACTGTTGTTCCCTCTCTCACACTGGGATCAGACTGTTGTACCCTCTCCCACACTGGGATCAGACTGCTGTTCCCTATCTCACACTGGGTCAGCCTCCTGTTCCCTATTTTACACTAGGATCAGACTGCTGTTCCCTATCTCACAATGACATCAGACTGTTGCTGCCTATCTCACACAGGGTTCAAACTACTGTTCACTAACTCACACTTGGATCAGACTGCTGTTCCCAATCACAGCCTGGGATAAGACTGCTGTTCCCTATATCACACAGGCATCAGACTGCTGTTCCCTCTCCCACACTGGGATCAGACTGCTGTTCCCTATCTCACACTGGGTCAGCCTCCTGTTCCCTATTTTACACTAGGATCAGACTGCTGTTCCCTCTCCCACACTGGGTTCAGACTGCTGTTCCGTATCCCACACTGGGATCAGACTGCTGTTCCCTATCTCACATTGGGATCAGACTGCTGCTGCCTATCTCACACTGGGATCAGACTGCTGTTCCATATCTCACACTGGGATCAGAGTACTGTTCCCAGTCATACATTGGGATCAGATTGCTGCTCCCTATCTCATCCTGGGGACTCGCGGCTGCACCCTATCTCACACCGGGCTCAGACTGTTGTTTCCTGTGGCACACTGGGATCAGACTGCTTTTCCCAATGTCAGACTGGGATCAGACTGCTGATGCCTATCTCACACTGGGGTCTGACTGCTGTTCCCTATCTCACACTGGATTCAGACTGCTGTTCCCTATCTCAGACTGGAATCAGATTGCTGCTCCCTAGCTCACACTGGGATCAGACTGCTGTTCCCTGTGTCAGAATGGCATCAGACCGCTGTTCCCTATCTGAAACTGGGGTGAGACTGCTGTTCCCTATCTCACACTGGGGTCAGACTGCTGTTTGTTGTGTCACACTGGGATCAGACTGCTGCTGCCTATCTCAAACTGGGTTCAAACTACTGGTCCCAAACCCACACTGGGATCAGACTGCTGTTCCCTGTGTCTCACTGGGATCAGACTACTTTCCCCCATCACAGGCTGGGAACAGACTGTTGTTCCCTATCCCACACTGAGATCAGACTGTTGTTCTCAATCCCACACTGGGGTCAGACTGCTGTTTCCTGGGTCTCAATGGGATCAGCCTGCTTTTCCCAATGGCAGACTGGGATCAGACTACTGTTCCCTGTCTCATACTGGGGTCAGGCTGCTGCTCCCTGTGTCCCACTGGGATCAGTCTGCTGTTCCCTATCCCACACTGGGGTCTGACTGCTGTTCCCTTTGTCCCACTGTGATCAGACTGCTTTTCCCAATATCAGACTGGAATCAGACTGCTGTTCCCTATCCCACACTGGGATCAGACTGCTGTTCCCTGTGTCCCCCCTGGGATCAGACTACTTTTCCCAATCTCAGGTTGGGATCAGACTGCTGTTTCCTATCCCCTCACTGGGATCAGACTGCAGTTCCCTATCCCACACTCGGATCATACTGCTGTTCCCGATCTTACACTGGGTTTAGACTGGTGCTGCCTATCTCATACTGAGATTAGATTGTTGTTCCGTATCTCACACTGGGTTCAGACTGCTGTTCCGTATCTCACACTGGGTTCAGGCTGCTGTTCCGTATCCCACACACGGATCAAACTGCTTTTCCCAATCTCAGACCGGGGTCAGACTGCTCTTCACTTTCACACACTGGGATCAGACTGCTGCTCAATTTCTCATACTGGGTTCAGACTGGTGCTGCCTATCTCACACTGAGAACAGATTGCTGCTCCATATCTCACAATGGATTCAGACTACTTTACCCAATCGCAGGCTGGGATCAGACTGCTGTTCCCTATCTCAGACTGCAATCAGACTGCTGTTCCTTATCCCACACTCGGATCAGACAGCTATTCCCTATCTCAGATTGGGATCACACTGCTGTTCCCTATCTCAGACTGGGATCAGATTGCTGCTGCCTAGCTCACACTGTGATTAGACTGCTGTTCCCTATCTCACACTGGGGTTAGACTGCTGTTCCCTGTGTCACACTGGGATCAGACTGCTGTTCCCTGTGTCACACTTGGATCAGATTTCTGTTCCCTATCTCACAATGGTATCAGACTGCTGTTCACTATCCCACACTCGTATCAGACTGCTGTTCCCTATCTTACACTAGGATCAGACTGCTGTCCCCTATCCCACACTGACATCAGACTGCTGTCCCCTATCCCACACTGGGATCAGACTGCTGTCCCCTATCCCACAATGGGATCAGACTGCTGTTCCCTATCCCACACTGGGATCAGACTGCTGTACCCTCTCCCACACTGGGATCAGACTGCTGTTCCCTCTCCGACACTGGGATCAGACTGCTGTTCCCTCTCCCACACTGGGATCAGACTTCTGTTCCCTCTTCCACACTGGGATCAGACTGCTATTCCCTCTCCCACACTGGGATCAGACTTCTGTTCCCTCTTCCACACTGGGGTTAGACTGCTGTTCCCTGTGTCTCACTGGGATCAGACTGCTGTTCCCTGTGTCACACTTGGATCAGATTTCTCTTCCCTATCTCACAATGGGATCAGACTTCTGTTGACTATCCCACACTCATTTCAGACTACTGTTCCCCATATTACACTAGGATCAGACTGATGTTCCAAATCACACACTGGGATCAGACTGCTGCTGCCTATCACAATTGGTTCAAACTACTGTTCTCTTATCCACACTTGGATCAGACTGCTGTTCCCAATCACAGCCTGGGATAAGACTGCTGTTCCCTCTATCACACAGGCATCAGACTGCTGTTCCCTCTCCCACACTGGGATCAGACTGCTGTTCCCTATCTCACACTGGGTCAGCCTCCTGTTCCCTATTTTACACTAGGATCAGACTGCTGTTCCCTCTCCCACACTGGGTTCAGACTGCTGTTCCGTATCCCACACTGGGATCAGACTGCTGTTCCCTATCTCACATTGGGATCAGACTGCTGCTGCCTATCTCACACTGGGATCAGACTGCTGTTCCATATCTCACACTGGGATCAGAGTACTGTTCCCAGTCATACATTGGGATCAGATTGCTGCTCCCTATCTCATCCTGGGGACTCGCGGCTGCACCCTATCTCACACCGGGCTCAGACTGTTGTTTCCTGTGGCACACTGGGATCAGACTGCTTTTCCCAATGTCAGACTGGGATCAGACTGCTGATGCCTATCTCACACTGGGGTCTGACTGCTGTTCCCTATCTCACACTGGATTCAGACTGCTGTTCCCTATCTCAGACTGGAATCAGATTGCTGCTCCCTAGCTCACACTGGGATCAGACTGCTGTTCCCTGTGTCAGAATGGCATCAGACCGCTGTTCCCTATCTGAAACTGGGGTGAGACTGCTGTTCCCTATCTCACACTGGGGTCAGACTGCTGTTTGTTGTGTCACACTGGGATCAGACTGCTGCTGCCTATCTCAAACCGGGTTCAAACTACTGGTCCCAAACCCACACTGGGATCAGACTGCTGTTCCCTGTGTCTCACTGGGATCAGACTACTTTCCCCCATCACAGGCTGGGAACAGACTGCTGTTCCCTATCCCACACTGGGATCAGACTGCTGTTCCCCATCTCACACTGACATCAGACTGCTGCTGCCTATCTCACACTGGGTTCAAACTATTCTTCACTGACCCACACTGGGATCAGACTGCTGTTCCCAATCACAGGCTGGGATAAGACTGCTGTTCCCTATACTACACTGGGATCAGACTGCTGTTCTCAATCATTGGCTGGGATAAGACTGCTGTTCCCTATCTTACACTGGGATCAACCAGCTTTTCCCAATCTCAGACCGGGGTCCGACTGCTGTTCCCTGTGTTAGACTGGGATCAGACTGCTGTTCCCTCTCCCACATTGGGATGAGACTGCTGTTCCCACTCCCACACTGGGATCAGACTGTTGTTCCCTCTCTCACACTGGGATCAGACTGTTGTACCCTGTGTCACACTGGGATCAGACTGCTGTTCCCTCTCCCACAAAAGGATCAGACTGCTGTTCCCTCTCCCACATTCGGATCAGACTGCTGTTTCCTATCTCACACTGGGTTCAGACTGCTGTTCCCTATCTCACACTGGGATCAAACTGCTTTTCCCAATCTCAGTCCGGGGTCAGACTGCTGTTCCCTGTGTCACACTGGGATCAGACTGCTGTTCCCTGTTTCACACTGGGATTAGACTGCTTTTCCCAATCTCAGACTTTAATCAGACTGCTGTTCCCTATCACACACTGGGATCAGACTGCTGTTCCCTGTGTGCCTGGGATCTGATTTCTGTTCCCAATCCCCTACTGTGATCAGACTGCTGTTCCCTGTGTGCCTGGGATCTGATTTCTGTTCCCAATCCCCTACTGTGATCAGACTGCTGTTCACTGTGTCACACTGGGATAAGACTACTTTTCCCTATCCCCCACTGGGATCAGACTGCTGTTCACTATCCCACACTCGGAACATACTGCTGTTCCCTGTCTTACACTGGGATCAGACTGCTGTTTCCTGTGTCACGCTGGGTTCAGACTGCTGCTCCCTCTCCCACACTGGGATCAGAATGTTGTCCCCTATCCCACACTGGGATCAGACTGTTCTCCCCTATCCCACACTGGGATCAGACTGCTGTTCCATGTGTCACACTGGGATCAGACTGCTGTTCCCTCTCCCACATTGGGATCAGACTGCTGTTCCCACTCCCACACTGGGATCAGACTGTTGTTCCCTCTCTCACACTGGGATCAGACTGTTGTACCCTCTCCCACACTGGGATCAGACTGCTGTTCCCTATCTCACACTGGGGTCAGTCTCCTGTTCTCTATTTTACACTAGGATCAGACTGCTGTTCCCTATCTCACAATGACATCAGACTGTTGCTGCCTATCTCACACAGGGTTCAAACTACTGTTCACTAACTCACACTTGGATCAGACTGCTCTTCCCAATCACAGCCTGGGATAAGACTGCTGTTCCCTATATCACACAGGCATCAGACTGCTGTTCCCTATCTCACCCTGGGATCAAACTGCTTTTCCCAATCTCAGACCGGGGTCCGACTGCTGTTCCCTGTGTTCGACTGGGATCAGTCTGCTGTTCCCTCTCCCACATTGGGATCAGACTGCTGTTCCCTCTCCCACACTGGGTTCAGACTGCTGTTCCCTCTCCCACACTGGGATCAGACTGCTGTTCCGTATCCCACACTGGGATCAGACTGCTGTTCCCTATCTCACATTGGGATCAGACTGCTGCTGCCTATCTCACACTGGGATCAGACTACTGTTCCATATCTCACACTGGGATCAGAGTACTGTTCCCAGTCACACATTGGGATCAGATTGCTGCTCCCTATCTCATCCTGGGGACTCGCGGCTGCACCCTATCTCACACTGGGCTCAGACTGTTGTTTCCTGTGGCACACTGGGATCAGACTGCTTTTCCCAATGTCAGACTGGGATCAGACTGCTGTTCCCTATCTCACACTGGGGTCTGACTGCTGTTCCCTATCTCACACTGGATTCAGACTGCTGTTCCCTATCTCAGACTGGAATCAGATTGCTGTTCCTTATCCCACACTCGGATCAGACTGCTCTTCCCTATCTCAGATTGGGATCACACTGCTGTTCCCTATCTCAGACTGGGATCAGATTGCTGCTCCCTAGCTCACACTGGGATCAGACTGCTGTTCCCTGTGTCAGAATGGCATCAGACCGCTGTTCCCTATCTGAAACTGGGGTGAGACTGCTGTTCCCTATCTCACACTGGGGTCAGACTGCTGTTCGTTGTGTCACACTGGGATCAGACTGCTGCTGCCTATCTCAAATTGGGTTCAAACTACTGGTCCCAAACCCACACTGGGATCAGACTGCTGTTCCCTGTGTCTCACTGGGATCAGACTACTTTCCCCCATCACAGGCTGGGATCAGACTGTTGTTCCCTATCCCACACTGAAATCAGACTGTTGTTCTCAATCCCACACTGGGGTCAGACTGCTGTTTCCTGGGTCTCAATGGGATCAGCCTGCTTTTCCCAATGGCAGACTGGGATCAGACTACTGTTCCCTGTCTCATACTGGGGTCAGGCTGCTGCTCCCTGTGTCCCACTGGGATCAGACTGCTGTTCCCTATCCCACACTGGGGTCTGACTGCTGTTCCCTGTGTCCCACTGCGATCAGACTGCTTTTCCCAATATCAGACTGGAATCAGACTGCTGTTCCCTATCCCACACTGGGATCAGACTGCTGTTCCCTGTGTCCCCCCTGGGATCAAACTACTTTTCCCAATCTCAGGCTGGGATCAGACTGCTGTTTCCTATCCCCCAACTGGGATCAGACTGCGGTTCCCTATCCCACACTCGGATCATACTGCTGTTCCCGATCTTACACTGGGTTTAGACTGGTGCTGCCTATCTCATACTGAGATTAGATTGTTGTTCCGTATCTCACACTGAGTTCAGACTGCTGTTCCGTATCTCACACTGGGTTCAGGCTGCTGTTCCGTATCCCACACACGGATCAAACTGCTTTTCCCAATCTCAGACCGGGGTCAGACTGCTCTTCACTTTCACACACTGGGATCAGACTGCTGCTCAATTTCTCATACTGGGTTCAGACTGGTGCTGCCTATCTCACACTGAGAACAGATTGCTGCTCCATATCTCACAATGGATTCAGACTACTTTTCCCAATCGCAGGCTGCGATCAGACTGCTGTTCCCTATCTCAGACTGCAATCCGACTGCTGTTCCTTATCCCACACTCGGATCAGACAGCTATTCCCTATCTCAGATTGGGATCACACTGCTGTTCCCTATCTCAGACTGGGATCAGATTGCTGCTCCCTAGCTCACACTGTGATTAGACTGCTGTTCCCTATCTCACACTGGGGTCAGACTGCTGTTCCCTATCTCACACTGGGGTTAGACTGCTGTTCCCTGTGTCACACTGGGATCAGACTGCTGTTCCCTGTGTCACACTTGGATCAGATTTCTGTTCCCTATCTCACAATGGGATCAGACTGCTGTTCACTATCCCACACTCGTATCAGACTGCTGTTCCCTATCTTACACTAGGATCAGACTGCTGTCCCCTATCCCACACTGGGATCAGACTGCTGTCCCCTATCCCACACTGGGATCAGACTGCTGTTCCCTATCCCACACTGGGATCAGACTGCTGTTCCCTATCTCACACTGACATCAGATTGCTGTCCCCTGTCCCACACTGCGATCAGACTGCTGTCCCCTATCCCACACTGGGATCAGACTGCTGTTCCCTATCCCACACTGGGATCAGACTGCTGTTCCCTATCCCACACTGGGATCAGACTGCTGTTCCCTCTCCCACACTGGGATCAGACTGCTGTTCCCTATCCCACACTGGGATCAGACTGCTATTCCCTGTCCCACACTGGGATCAGACTGCTGTTCCCTCTTCCATACTGGGATCAGACTGCTGTTCCCTCTCCCACACTGGGATCAGAATGCTGTTCCCTCTCCCACACTGGGATCAGACTGCTGTTCCCTCTCCCACACTGGGATCAGACTGCTGTTCCCTCTCCCACACTGGGATCAGACTGCTGTTCCCTATCTCACACTGGGATCAGACTTCTGTTCCCTATCTCACACTGGGGTCAGACTGCTGTTCCCTGTTTCACACTGGGATCAGACTGCTTTTCCCTATCTCACACTTGGATCAGACTGCTGTTTCCCTATCTCACACTGGGATCAGATTTCTGTTCCGTATCTCACATTGGGATCAGACTTCTGTTGACTATCCCACAATCATTTCAGACTACTGTTCCCCATCTTACACTAGGATCAGACTGCTGTTCCATATCTCACAATGGGATCAGACTGCTGCTGCCTATCACACTTGGTTCAAACTACTGTTCCCTTACCCACACTGGGATCAGAATGCTGTTCCCTGTGTCCAACTGGGATCAGACTGCGTTTTCCAATCTCAGACTTTAATCAGACTGCTGTTCCCTATCCCACACTGGGATCTGACTGCTGTTCAGTGTGTCCCACTGGGAGCAGGCTACTTTTCCCAATCTCAGGCTGGGATCTGACTGCTGTTCCCAATCCCCTACTGTGATCAGACTGCTGTTTCCTGAGTCACACTGGGATCAGACTGCTGTTCCCTATCCACAACTGGGGTCTAACTGCTGTTCCCTGTGTCCCACTGGGATCAGACTGCTTTTCCCAATATCAGACTGGAATCAGACTGCTGTTCCCTATCCCACACTGGGATCAGACTGCTGTTCCCTATTCCACACTGGGTTGAGACTGCTGTTCCCTATTCCACACTGGGATTAGACTGTTTTTCCGTATCCCACGCTGGGATCTGACTGCTGTTTCCTGTGTCCCACTGGAATCACACTGCTTTTCCCAATCTCATGCTGGGATCAGACTGTTGTTCCCTATTCCACACTCGGATCAGGCTGCTGTTCCTATCTCACACTGGGATTTGACCGCTGTTCCCTATCTCACAGTGGGATCAGACTGCTGTTCCCTATATCACACAGGGATCAGACTGCTGTTCCCTCTCCCACATTGGGATCAGACTGCTTTTCCCTCTCCCACAGTGGGATCAGACTGCTGTGCCATATCCCACACTGGGATCAGACTGCTGTTCCCTATCTCACACTGGGATCAGGCTGCTAATCCCCATCTCAGCTAGGGATCAGACCTCTGTTCCCTATCCCACACAGGGATCAGACTGCTCTTCCCTATCTCAGACTGGGATTACACTGCTGTGCCCTATCTCAGACTGGGATCAGGCAGCTGTTCCCTATCCCACACAGGGATCAGACTGCTGCTCCCTATCCCACACTGGGATCAGAGTGCTGCTCCCTATCTCATACTGGGATCAGACTGCTGTTCCCTACCTTAGACTGGGAACAGACTGCTGTTCCCTATGTCACACTGGGATCAGACTGCTATTCCCTCTCTGAGACTCGGATCAGACTGCTTTTCCCTATTGCACATTGGGATCATACTGCTGTTCGGTATCCCACACAGGGATCAGGCTGCTGTTCCCTATCCCACACACAGATCAGACTGCCGTTCGTTATCTCAGACTGGGATCCGGCTGCTCTTCCCTATCCCACACTGGGATCAGACTGCTGCTGTCTCACACTGGCGTGGGACTGCTGTTTCCTGTGTCACACTGGGATCAGGCTGTTTTTCACAATCTCATGCTGGGATCAGACTGCTGTTCCCTATCCCACACTGGGATCAGAGTACTGCTCCCTATCCCACACTGGGATCAGACTGCT
Organism: Cetorhinus maximus; assembly: GCF_964194155.1. Classification (NCBI taxonomy): domain Eukaryota; kingdom Metazoa; phylum Chordata; class Chondrichthyes; order Lamniformes; family Cetorhinidae; genus Cetorhinus; species Cetorhinus maximus. The sequence goes on along the minus strand of NC_135884.1, from coordinate 75,498,340 downwards.
GCTCCCTATCTCACACTGGGAACAGACTGTTGTTCCCTACCTGAGACTGTGAACAGACTGCTGTTCCCTATCTCACACTGGGATCAGACTGCTTTTCCCTATTGCATACTGGGATCATACTGCTGTTCCCTATCTCACCCGGGTATCAGGCTGCTATTGCTTATCCCACACAGGGATCAGATTGCTCCTTCCTATCTCAGACTGGGATCAGACTGCTGTTGCCTATCTCAGACACATTGCTGGTGCGGCAGTTTGATGCGAGAGTAAAGAAAGTTGCAAGCAAAGTGCACGTACTCACCGTCTTATTGGGCCAATTGTGTCTCTCAAAGACATCCTGTGCTCGATCCTCTCCTCCATCTGTGAACATCATTATCATCTTATTACAGTTTGCTCGAATGGTGGTGGTCTGGGGAAGACATATACAGAAGGCAGTTAGTGTCTGATGACAATGATTGGCTATGAATGATCATCATGCGGAAGACTGGCTTATCAATGATTGACATCATATCTATAATTAGCTGTGAAGGCTTGTAGTCCTAAAGCAATTGGCTCTCAATGTTCACTGCCAAATTCAATATTGGAAAGACTGAAGTCATTGCTTTACGTCATTACTGCAAACTCCTTCCCTCGTGACTGACTCCATCCCTCTAACTGGCAACAGTCTGAGACTAAGCCAAATTGCTGACACAATTGGTGTCACATTTGACCCCGAGATGTGCTTCCGACTCTATATCTGCTTCATCACTAATGCTGCCTATTTCCACCATCGCACAACTTTGGATTGCCTCAGTTAACCTGCTGCTGAAACCCACATTCATGTCTTTGTTACCTCTAATCTCGAGCATTCCAACACAGTCCAGGCTGTTGTCCCATACTCTACTGACGTCACCCAAAACTCTGCTGCCTGGGTGTTAACTCACGGCAAGTCCCCTCCCCTGTCATCCCTGTGCCCATTGGGTCCCAGTGAAGCAAAATCTTGATTTTAAAATTCTCATCCTTGTTTTCAAATCCCTCCATGTCCTTGGCCCACCCTATCCCTGTAATCTCCTCCAACCCCACAGTCTCTGAGATATCTCCCCTCCTCTAAATCTGACCTGTTGTGCATCCCCAAGTTTGATCACTCCATGGTTGGCTCCTTCAGTTGTCTGGGCCCTCAGCTAAGGAACAACCTCCCTACAACTGTCCATCTCTCTACCTCGCTTCCTTCTTCAATGTCCAACTCCCGCTCCTAAGGCCTACGTTCCTGTTTACAACACTCCTTAAAGTCTACCTCTCTGACAAAGCTTTTGGTTATTTGACATAATATCTGCTTATGTGGCTCAGTATCATATTTTGTTTCAGAATACCCCTGTGAACCAACTTGAGACTTTTTTATTCTAGGCACTATATAAATATAAGTTCTTGTTGTTGTCCAAACAGTGATTGGCTATCAATGTTCACTCTTCCTAGCAATGATTGGCTCTGAATGCTCACCATCCTAACAATGATTGGCTCTGAATGCTCACTGTCTTAACAATGATTGGCTATGAATGTTCACTCTCCTAACAACGATTGGGTCTCAGTGAGAAGTGTCACAGAAGTAATTTCTTTTCATCCTTCTCCCCAACTCCTTCCAAAGATACTGACTAAAACAGGTGGGCAACTTGCAAATTCAGCAGCCCCATGGGCTCTGATTATGAGGCCAAGGTGAGTTTTCACCTGGGGAGGGGTGGGATTGAATGGGGAGAGGGGGAGTTACGTACGTGGAAAGTGAAAGAAAATGGAGTAGGATGAAATTTCCAGTTTCAAGTTGATTATGACAATTTCATTCCAGCTTTTGGATCTCCAGGGTCTCGCAGTGGGCATGATGCTCACCCACACAATCTGATCTTAAGTCAACGATTTAAAGGGGCAATGCAAATATGGAATTTGGGGCAGTTTTTAAAAATTCTTTCATGGGATATGGGCATCACTGGCAAGGTCAGCACTTGTTGCCCATTCCTAATTGCCTTGAACTGAGTGGCTTGTTGGGCCATTTCAGAGGGCAATTAAGAGTCAACCACATTAAGGTGGATCTGGAATCATATGTCAGCCAGATCAGGTAAGGATTTCCTTCCCTAAAGGACATTAGTGAACCAGATGGGTTTTTACACTAATTAATGATAGTTTCATAGTCACCATTACTGAGTCTAGCTTTCAATTCCAGATTTATTAATTGAATTTAAATTCCACCAGCTGCCATGGTGGGATTTGAACCTGTGTCCCAAGAGTATTAGCTTGGGCCCTGGATTACTAGTGACATTACCATTATGCCATTACATCACTGTCTCCCCACAAGGTGATGTGAAGGGGTATTTAAGATGGATTCAGGATGACTGGGGGCGGCACTCAAAGTTAATGACGCTTTCCTTGACTTACTGCAGGGTCCAGTCAGGAGCAGGAGGGGCATACTTTTCCCTAACAATGGGAGAAGGGAAACTGTTGCTGTCACCAAGAAGGTGAGGTTGGAGGTAATTGAGGGTGTGAGCAGAGGAGCACTGCGCCTCAGGTTTAGATGCAGCACTGGAAGCAGTTTAGTAACCTAACCAGGGTCAGTAAAAGGAGTACATTTGGTGATGCACCAGCATCCTGTGCATATCTAGTTTGATATAGTATTATGTTATTCAGTTTCTTATCTTAAAATGGCACATAAAATTTAATGGTTTGCACCTCTTCCCAGTCTTCTACTTTGATGCCGGTTCACCCTTTCTCATGTTTCATGATTACCTGCTGGTGATACTGATTGACCCTTTGTGATATTGATCAACTCTGTGATATTGATCAGCCCCGTGATAATGATCAAACCTGTGATATTTATTGATAGATCCCGTGTGATAATGATCGGCCCTGTCATATTGATAGATCCCCTGTGATAATGATTGACCCCCAGTGATATAGATTGACCCTGTGATATTGATCAACCTATGTGAAACTGATTGATCCCTGTGATAATGCTTGAGCCCCAGTAATATTGACCGACCCCGCCCTCTCTGTGGTATTGATCGACCCCCTGAGATAATGACCAATCTCCTGTGAGACAGAAAGCAGGAAACTATAGGCCAGTTAGTCTAATATCTGCCATTGGGAAAATGCTAGAATTTATTATTGAGGCGGTAGTAGCAGGGCATTTCTTCTTCTTCAGTTCTCTGCTCAAAGGCAGATCCAATTCGATCCACAGTGTCACGACCTCCACCACAGATAGGAAGAGACAGATCCTGAATCCAGCTTAGCCAGAATGCGGATTGAACCACGTGCTGTTGGCATCTGGTTCACACTGGACGTCCAGGTTGCTGTGGCACCAGGCACTTTTATATGCATAATGTACATGTTGTAGTCTGGAGCTATGGATAGTGATGGTAGAGGCTTCAAATTCTTTCCATCGTGTGGTTGACCAGGAATCCCTCCTGCTCTTACCACCTGACACTGGCCTACATTGGAAGAATTTACAAGTTGATACTCAACCTGTTTGGGTGCGATGTGAACGCATCTTCCTTAGATATCAAGTCCTGGTGTGGGATTTGAACCCAAAGCTCCCGGCTCAGAGGCAGGGGCACCACCAACTGCACCACAAGACCTCCAGCAGGACATTTAGAAAATCATAATACAATCAGGCAGAATCAGCATGGTTTTGTGAAGGGGAAATCATGTTTGACAAAGTTATTAAAGTTCTTTGAGAATATAATAAGCAAGATGGATAAGGGGAACCAGTGGATGTAGTGTATTTGGATTTATAAAAGACATTCGATAAGCCGCCACATGAAAGGTTACTACACAAGATAAGAGCTCATGGTGTTGGGGGTGATAAATTAGCATGGATAGAGAATTGACTAACAGGAAAAGGAGAGTAGGGGTAAATGGGTCATTTTCAGATCAGCAAACTGTAACTAGTGGAGTGCCACAGGGATCAGTACTGGGGCCTCAACTATTTACGATCTACATTCATGACTTAGATGAAAGGACCAAGTGTATCATAGCCAAATTTGCTGATGATACAAAGGTAGGCAGGAAAGAAAGTTATGAAGATGATAGAAAGAGTCTGCAAAGGGATATAGATAGGTTAAATGAGTGGGTAAAAATTCAGCAGGTGGAGTGTAATGTGGGAAAACGTTAAGTTGTCCATTTTGGCAGGAAGAATAGAAAAGCAGAACATTTAAATGGAGAGAGATTGCAGAATGTTGCAGTATAGAAGGATCTGGCTCTCCTGGTACATGAATCACACAAAAAAATTACGGGTACAGCAAGTAATTAGGAAGGCAAATGGAATGTTGGCCCTTATTGCAAGATGGATGGAGTATAAAAGTAGGGAAGTCTTGCTACATCTGTACAGAGCATTGGTGAGATTGCACCTAGAGTACTGTGTACAATTCTAGTCTCCTTACTTAAGAGGGATATACATGCATTGGAGGCAGTTCAGAGAAGGTTCACTAGGTTGATTCCTGGGGTGAAGGGGTTTGTCTTATAAGGAAAGGTTGAGCAGGTTAGACCTAAACTCATTGGGGTTCAGAAGAATGAGAATTGATCCTGTTGACACATAAGTTTCTGATCGGGCTTGACAGGGTTGATGCTGGGGTGATGTTTCCTCTCATGGGGGAATCTAGAATGAGGGCGCAGTTTAAAGATAAGATGGAGATGAGGAGGAATTTCTTCTCTTGATGAGTTGTCAGTGTTTGGAATTCTCTTCCCCAGAGCAGTGGAGGCTGGATTATGGAATATATTAAAGGCTGAGTTGGACAGATTTTTGATTGACAAGGGAATCAAGGGTTATGCGGACCAGGCAGGAGAGTGGAGTTAAGGCCACAATCAGATCAGCAATGATCTTATGATTTTATGATTTTGATTGACACCCTGGATAATGACTGACCCCCTGTGATATTGATCGACCGCCTGTGATCCTGTGATATTGAACAGCCTGCCTGAGATAGTGATTGACAGACAAAAAAAAATACGGGTACAGCAAGTAATTAGGAAGGCAAATGGAATGTTGGCCTTTATTGCAAGATGGGTGGAGTATAAAAGTAGGGGAGTCTTGCTGCATCTGTACAGAGCATTGGTGAGCAGGATATATGCACGCAGCTAATCTCTCTCTAATGAGCCCTGAAGTCGGCATGTTGTAACCAAGCTTTGTGAATTTTATCATTTTTTCCTCACCAAGTGGTATTGTTGCTGGACTAGTGATCTAGAGACACAGGATAATGCTCTGAAGACCTGGGTTTGAATACCACCATGGCAGATGGTGGAATTTGAATTCAATAAAAGTCTGGAATTAAAAGTCGAATGATGACCACAAAACCATTGTCAATTGTCATAAAAACCCATCTAGTTCACTAATGCCCTTTAGGGAAGGAAACCTGCCGTCCTTACCTAGTCTGGCCTACATGTGACTCCAGGCCCACAGCAATGTGGTTGATTCTTAAAAGCCTTGGGAAATGGCCTAGCAAGCCGCTCAGTTGTATCAAACCACTAAAAAGACAGGATGGACCACCCAGCATCGACCTAGGCACCGGAAACAATGGCAAACCCATTCCTGTCAACTCTGCAAAGTTCTCCTTATAAACATCTGGGATATGTACCAAAATTGGGAGAGCTGTCTCACAGACTAGTCAAGCAACAGCTTGACATAATCATAGTCATGGAATCATATCTTACAGATAATGTCCCAGACACCACCATCACCATCCCAGGGTATGTCCTGTCCCAACAGAGAGTGACATACAGTCGGGAGGGAGTTGCCCTGGGAGTTCACAAAATTGACTCTGGCCCCCATGAAGTCTCATGGCATGAGGTCAAACATGGACAAGGAAACCTCCTGCGAATTACCACATACTGCCCTCCCTCAGCTGATGAATCAGTACTTCTGCATGTTGAACACCACCTGGAGGAAGCACTGAAGGTGGCAAGGGCACAGAATGTACTCTGCGTGGGGGATTTCAATGTCCATCACCAAGAGTGCCTCGGTAGCACCACTACTGATCGAACTGGCCGAATCCTAAAGGACACAAGACATGGGTCTGTGGCAGGTGGTGAGGGAACCAACAAGAGGGAAAAACATACTTGACCTCATCCTCACCAACCTGCCTGCCGCAGATGCATCTGTCCATGACAGTATCGGTAGGGGTGACCACCACACAGTCCTTGTGGAGAAGAAGCCCCGTATTCACATTGAGGATACCCTCCATCATGTTGTGTGCCATTATCGCCATGCTAAATGGGATAAATTTCAAACAGATCTAGCAACTCAAGACTGGGCATCCATTAGGCGCTGTGGACCATCAGTAGCAGCAGAATTGTACTCAAACACAATCATGGCCCAGCATATTCCCCACATTACCATTAACATCAAGCCAGGGTCAACCTAGTTCAATGAAGAGTGCAGGAGGGCATGTCAGGAGCAGCACCAGGCATACCTAAAAATGAAGAAGTGTCAACCTGGCGAAGCTATAACACAGGGCAACTTGCATACTAAACAGCATAAGCAGCAAGTGATAGACAGAGCTAAGCGATTCCACAACCAACAGATCAGATCTAAGCCTCTGTAGTCCTGCCACATCCAGTCGTGAATGGTGGTGTACAATCAAACAAATAACTGGAGGAAGGGATTCCACAAATATCCCCATCCTCAATGATGGAGGAGCCCAGCATATCAGTGCGAAAGATAAGGCTGAAGCATTTGATACAACCTTCAGCCAGAAGTACCGAGTGGATGATCCATTTCAGCCTCCTCTAAAGGTTCCCAACATCACAGATGCCAGTCTTCAGTCAATTCGATTCATTCCACGTGATATCAAGAAATGGCTGAAGGCACTGGATACTGCAAAGGCTATGGAACCTGACAATATTCTAACAGTAGTACTGAAGACTTGTGCTCCAGAACTTGCTGTGCCCCTAGCCAAGCTGTTCCAGTACAGCTACAACACTGATATGTATACCTGGCAATGTGGAAAATTGCCTAGGTATTCCCTGTACACAGAAAGCAGGACAAATCCAACCCTGCCAATTACCACTCCATCAGTCTACTCTTGATCATAAATGATGGAAGGTGTCATCAACAGTGCTATCAAGCGACACTTGCTTAGCAATAACCTGCTAAATGACAGTCAGTTTGATTTCCGTCAGGGCCACTCAGCTCCTGACCTCATTACATCCTTGGTTCAAACATGAACAAAAGAGCTGAACTCCAGAGGTGAGGTGAGAGTGACTACCCTTGACATCAAGGCAGTATTTGACCGAGTGTGGCATCAAGGAGCCCTAGAAAAACTGGAGTCAATGGGAATCACAGGGAAAACTCTCCGCTGTTTGGAGTCATACCTAGCACAAAGGAAGATGGTTGTGGTTGTTGGAGGTCAATCAGCTCAGTTCCAGGACATCATTGCAGGAGTTCCTCAGAGTAGTGTCCTAGGCCCAACAATCTTCAGCTGCTTCGTCAATGACTTTCCTTCTGTCATAAGGTCATTGGGGATGTTCGCCAATGATTGCACAATGTTCAGCACCATTTGCAACTCCTCAGATACTGAAGCAGTCCATGTCCAAATGCAGCAAGACCTGGACAATATCCAGGCTTTGGCTAACAAGTGGCAAGTAACATTCGCACCACGCAAGTGCTACCCAATGACCATCTCCAACAAGAATCTAATCACTGCCCCTTGACATTCAATGGCATTACCTCGCTGGATCCCCCACCATCAACATCTTGGGGGTTACCATTGACCAGAAACTGAACTGGACTAGCCATATAAATACTGTGGCTACAACAGCAGGTCAGAGGGTGGGAATCCTGTGGCGAGTAACTCACCTACTGACTCCCCAAAGTCTGTCCACCATCTACAAGGCACAAGTCAGGAGTGTAATGGAATACTCTCCACTTGCCTGGATGAGTGCAGTTCCAACAACACTCAAGAAGCTTGACACCATCCAGGACAAAGCAGCCTGCTTGATTGGCACCCCATCCACAAACATTCACTCTGTCCACCACTGACTAACAGTGGCAGCAGTGTGTACCATCTACAAGGTGCACTGCAGAAACTCATCAAGGCTCCTTAGGCAGCACCTTCCAAACCCACAACAACTATCATCTAGAAGGACAAGGGCAGCAGATGAATGGGAACGCCACCACCTGGACGTTCAACTCCAAGCCACTTCACTGTCTCTGGGTCAAAATCCTGGAAATCCCTTCCTAATAGCACTGTGGGTGTGCCTGCACCACATGTCTGCAACGGTTCAAGAAGGCAGCTCACCACCAGCTTCTCAAAGGCAATTAGGGATGGGCAATAAATGCTGGCCTAGCCAGCAAAGTCCACATCCCGTAAGTGAATAAGAAAAGTACAGCATAGGGTTAGACGCAGAGTAAAGCTCCCCCTGTACTGTCTCCATCAAACACCCCCATAGCAGGTACAGCACGGGGTTAGGTACAGAGTAAATCTCCCTCTACATTGTCCCCATCAAACACTCCCAGGACAGGTACAGCATGGGGTTAGGTACAGAGTAAAGTTCCCTCTACACTGTCCCCATCAAACATTCCCAGGACAGATACAGCATGGGGTTAGGTACAGAGTAAAGCTCCCTCTGTTCCATCAAACGCTCCCATGGTAGGTACGGCACGAGTTAGATACAGAGTAAATCTCGCTCTATTCTGTACCAGCAGATGCTCCCTGGGTAGGCACAGCTTGGCTAAGATACTGAGTGAAGTTCCCTCTGCACACTGTCCTAAGAACACTCCCATGACGTGTACAGCATGGGGTTAGACACACAGTAAATCTTCTAGTGTCTCATCAAACACTTCCAGAGCAGATAAAGCATGAGATAAAAACAAAAAGCTAAAAGCTACTGCGGATGCTGGAAATCCAAAACAAAAACAGAATTACCTGGAAAAACTCAGCAGGTCTGGCAGCATCGGTGGAGAAGAAATCAGTTAACGTTTCAAGCCTTCACGACCCTTCGGCAGAACTGAAGCATAGTTAGGAGAAAGGAGAAATATAAGCTGGTTTAAGGTGGGGGGTCGGGGGGAGAGAGAAGTTGAGGGTGTGGTGATTGTGGAGATAAGCAAGCAGTGATAGGAGCAGAAAATCAAAAGATGTCACAGACAAAAGGATCAAAGAAGTGTTGAAGGTGATGATATTTGTCTAAGAAAAGTGCTAATTAAGAATGGAAGACAGGACACTCAAAGTACAGCTCTAGTGGGGGTGGGGTGGAAAGACTAACAAGGTTTTAGTTTTAGATTTAAAAATAATGGAAATAGGTGGGGAAAGAAGAATCTATATAAATTATTGAAAAAAAAGGGGGAGGGGGGAGAAACGGGGTGGGGATGGGGGGGAGGGGGAGTTTAAGATCTAAAGTTGTTGAATTCAATATGCAACCCCACCCCCACTAGAGCTGTACTTTGAGTGTCCTGTCTTCCATTCTTAATTAGCACTTTTCTTAGACAAATATCACCACCTTCAACACCTCTTTGATCCTTTTGTCTGTGACATCTTTTGATTATCTGCTCCTATCACTGCTTGCTTATCTCCACAATCACCACACCCTCAACTTCTCTCTCCCCCTGCCCCCCAACCTTAAACCAGCTTATATTTCTCCTTTCTCCTAACTATGCTTCAGTTCTGCCGAAGGGTCGTGAAGGCTCGAAACGTTAACTGATTTCTTCTCCACCAATGCTGCCAGACCTGCTGAGTTTTTCCAGGTAATTCTGTTTTTGTTTCAGATAAAGCATGATCCTTGTGCAGCATTGCTTCCTGCCTTTTGGAAATCTGAGCAACTACCATTCACCTCTCCTCTCTATTTTCTGTTTTGTAGCCAGCTTGCTATCCAGTTGTTTGTTTGTCCACATACTCTGACCTTAATCTTGAGTCTACCTTGCGATAACTTGTTGAAATCTTTTGAAAATCCTATTTTATTCATCTACTGCATTACTTGTCTATTCTTTCTGTTTCTTTTTCAAAGATTGATGAAACATGACCTTCCCTTCTGATAACCATGCTGACTACTCTTTACTATATCCTTAGTTTCTAGATGGTTTTCTATTACATCTTTCACTTATCTTTATCCTATCATCCCATTATCTTTTCTACCACTGACATTCAGCTAATTGTCTATACGTTCCCTGGTATCATGACTCCAAATTGATTTTTTTCTTTATTCTGGGATGTGGGCATCCAGTAAGGACTTCAAGGCTGGGTAAGGCCAGCATTGGTTGCCCATCCCTAACTGCCTTTGAACTGACCTTGCCAGGTCATTTCAGAGTACAGTTAAGAATCAATTAAATTGCTGTGGGTTTAGAGTCACCAGATACCAGACCAGGTAAGGATGGCAGATTTTCTTTCCTAAAAGCCATTAATGAACCAGATGGGTTTTTACAATGGGTTTCATGGTCACCATTACTGAGGCTAGCTTTATATTCCAGATTTATTAATTGAATTTAAATTCCATCAGCTGCCATGGTGGGATTTGAACACATGTCCCCAGAGCTAATGGCTGGGTCTCTAGATTACCACTCCAGCGACATTACCACTTCGCCACCATGTCACCCTCAGTGAGATCCATCTTCCTAGGGAGGGACAACTGAAGGAACAAGTGGGGGATACACCTTCTACTAGAAAGGCAAGGCTGAGAGCGAGCCTCATGTCCACGGAATTGGTTTTGCCATCCAGAAGAGGATCTTGAAAGCACTGCCAGAATTCCTCAATTGTATAAATAAAAGACTCATGATACTTCACCTACAGATCAGTCGTAACCAATAAGCCACTGTCATCAGCGCTTATGCCCTGACCCTTGATTCCGATGAAGATGTTAAAGAGAAGTTCTACTCTGGCCTTGAAGTCCTCACTGCCATTCCAAAAGAAGAAAAGATCATTCTTCTGGGGGACTTTAATGCCAGGGTTTGTTGTGGCTCCAATGTCTGGAGTGGAACAACTGGGAGAAACGCAAAAGATGTCCTCCCGCTTACAAAGTATGCTCAGCATTGCCTGAATACAACAAATACCCTCTTCCACCAGAAGGACAAATTTAAAAAAAAAACATATGGAGGCATCCTAGATCAAAGCACTGGCGGCACCTCCTGGATTATGCCATTGTTTGGGGCAAAGACCTAAGTGATACCTGTATCACTCCACCCATGGAGGGGACTGACGCCAACTGGACAGATCATCAACTTGTTCGAATAAAGTCAGCTATACCTGACTCCTGTGCTCAGATGAATGGGTTCAAGCATCGTTGTCGCCAGGGCTATTCCAACTGAAAGGAATGCTGAAATATGTGAACTCCTGGAACAAAAACGAGCAGCCTTCATTGCCTGACAGACAACCCAAGGTTGCAAGTCAAGAAGGCAGCATTCCAACAGCTCAAGACCTACACAATTCAACAAAAGTCCTGGGGTAAAGCTTTTAGCTCGGCGGGCAGGCGCGCGCTGCAGGAGTTGGCAGCGCGCCCGCCAACAAGAAGGCCTATTAAGGCCATTAAAAAGGTAATTAAAAGAAATATTTTGCTGCCCATCCCATGTTTGGTGGGCAGGCGAAAAAGCCAAGCGGCCTTTGCACTTTTTTGGAAACCTCATCCACAGGCAGGATTGAGTTTCCAAAAGCAAATAAAAATCAAATTAAAAATTTATTATTTCATCAATAACATGTCGCTGTTCATGTGACAGAGTCACAAGGGGACATTTCATTACATTTTTACTTTTGTAATTATATTTTTCATACATCTTCATCTCCCTGAGGGGCAGCTCTCTGCCTCAGGGGGATTATGTAGCATGCACTCGTGTGCATGCGCGAAGGCCGCACTTGCCCAGCTCGTCCTCCTCTCCAGTCCGTGCTCTGCACCCCCACCGCTCCCCCCCCTCCCCCCACCCCCTCTGGAAAGGCGGCACTCAGCGCTGCTGCTTGTGTTTCACGCTGAGCAGGCCTTAATTGGCCGGTCAGCGTGAAATTGCCTTCCGGGCCTGATCATGGTCAGCATCCCGACTGCCCCTGACTGCCCCCGCACGCCAAGGGCAAAATTCTGCCCCTAGTGTACAAAGCCATTGTCATCACCACACTCCTGTGCTGTCGAACAAATGCTAGTGTCTTTCTTGAAGCCAGCTCCAGTAGCATTCAGGCAAAACTCCTGCAAAATCAATTTCAATGGGCTGGACACAATGTCTGAGCAACCAAAAAGTATTTCCTCCACCAGGTCTTGTTTTCTCAATTCTCAAATGTCAACGTTAGAGGAGGGCAAAGGAAATGCTACAAAGGCATTGACCTTAATGACTGGAAGAAGTTTGCTACCAATCATTCAGAATGGCGCCAACTTGTCCATCAAGCTGCATCACACTTTGAGTCACAACGTCTTAATGATGAGGCAGAGCAGCAGCAGAGAAGGAAAGAAAAGGAAGCAAATTCTGCACTCTGGATCCTACAACCTTGTGGGGCATCCTGCTCTACGTGTGTGAAGATCTGTGGGTTGGGAATCAACCTGTTCAGTCACATGAAGACCCATGGCAGAAACACATGACCCCGAGTAGACATCATCCTCAAATCATGGAGCAGCCGAAGACGACATTCCCTAGATTTGTCTCAGAATCACAGAATGGTTACAGCACAGGAGGCCATTCAGCCCATCATGCTTGTAGTGGCTCTCCGAAGGCGCAATTTATCTAGTGCCACTTCCTCGCATTCTCCCCATAACCCTGCACATTCTTCCTTTTCAGATAACAATCCAACTCCCTCTTGAATTCCTTGATTGAACTTGCCACAACCACACACTCAAGGCAGCACATTCCAGATCCTAACCACTCACTGCATGAAAGTTTTTCCTCATGTTGCCATTGCTTCCTTTGAAATTGCCTCAAATCAGTGTCCTATGGTGCTCGATCCTTCCACCTATCAGAACAATTTCTCCCTATCTCCTCTGTCCAGACCCCTCATGGTTTTGAATATGTCTATCAAATCTACTCTTAACTTCCCTTCTCCAAGGAAAACAGTCCCAGCTTCTCCAATTTATCTTCATGACTGAAGTTTCTCATTCCTGGAACCATTCTTGTGAATCCTTTCTGCATTTCCTCTGATGCCTTCACATTCCTCCTGAGGTGTGGCACCCAAAACTGGAAACTATACTCTGATTAAGGCTGAACCAGTGTTTTATGCAAGTTCAACATAACCTCCATGTTCTTGTACTCTATGCCTTTATTAATAAAGCCCAGGATACTGTGTGCTTTATTAACCGTGCCATCAACTTGTCCTGCCACCTTCAATGATTTATGCATATTTACACTCAGGTCCCTCTGCTCCTGCACTCCCTTTAGAATTGTACCCTTTATTTTATATTGCCTCTCTGTGTTCTTCCTACGAACACCCTTTTTAAATACAAGAATCACATCAGGTGCTGTACTTGGTACTATTCACTATTTGTTCATTTTAAAAATGTTAATAATGTCTCTAATATCTATTTTTTGACTGCTTATACAATCTTTCCAGGCCAGAGGTATTATCCTCTCTAAGTTTGATTAGTTTATCAGTTATTCCCCTCCCCCCACCTAACTATCTTAAATATTATCACATCTTTTTTGATCTCTTTTACTTCTAGTGTCATGGCATTTGATTAGCATCAAATTATGAACATCTTGATGTTTTGGACCAACTAGGCTTGGTCAGGGACTGTTCAAATTCTCATGGTTAAAATTTGGACCAGCAGTCCAGCCAAGAATCTCGGTCCTTGGGAGTGAAAGATAGCCTGCATACTCCCTATCCCAACACTTGCTCATGCTCACTGCAGATGATACCATTACCTCGGGAACAAAACCAGTCGACACCACACTTTAACCAATTGGCATGTCTCTACTAAGTACTCTATTTTAAGAGATCGGGGCAGAAATTGGCCTTGGAACATGGCACAGAACAGGCACTATTGGATCAGCCACACGTTATAGGCAAGGGAACTGAATATCGGGGGCTGCGTAGAATGGGTGACTAATCCAGCATCGCCTATTTTGTACCATCGTCCAGACAAATGCCTACCCCTAGATTTACAAACATTTCTGATAATGTTGAATTGCATTTTCTTCACAGTTTGTCAGTGGCTTAGTAATCCAGAGGTCCAGGCTAATGCCCTACGGTCATGGATTCAAATCCCATCTTGGCAGCTGGTGGGATTTAAATTCAATAAATAAATGTGGAATTGAAAGCTAGTTTCATAATGCTGACTGCCCTCTGAAATGGCCTAGCAAGCCGCTCAGTTCAAGGGCAATTAGAGGTGGGCAAAAATGCTGGTCTTGCCAGTGTCAACCACATTGCATGAAAGAATAAAGAAAAAAATCAGTTTCTATTCTTATTTGGAATCTTATTACTCATGGCAACAACAGGAGAACTGACTCAGAAAAGTAGAAGAGCTAAATTAATATGCTCAGTTGGAATGTACATGGAGGAAGCAGGGGATGCAGATGGTGAAGCACTGCAGCAGGGCCCAGATCAACACCTCTTTCTTCTGCTAAATACTAATCACTACTCTAAAACCAACCATTAACGAGTTGACAATTCAAGATTAAAGGAGGATAACGCTTTCCTCCCGTAATCAAGTCAGTGAGTTAAAAAAGTATCAGCTGGCCATTCTCAGGGTGATTGGTAGGTTTCATTGTGCTTACTAAGATAAAATCAAAATACTGTGGATGCTGGAAAAACTCAGCAGGTCTGGCAGCATCTGTGGAGAGAGAAACAGAATTAAAGTTTTGAGTCCATATGACCCTTCTTCAGAGCTGAAGAGAAGTGGAAATGTGATGAAATGTATACTGTTTAAGGGGGGTGGAGCAGGTGGAGCTGGATAGAAGGCCAGCGATAGGTGGGGACAAAGGAGGGATTGACAAAGATGTCATGAACATAAGGACAAGGGGAGTGTTAATGGTAGTGATTAGTGCTAAAAAAAGATGCTGATAGTGGCATAAAGGTAAGAAAGCAGAATGTGATAATAGCACAACAAGGATAGTATTGTGTGAAAGAACAACATGGAACAAGTAAGAGATAGCCCTGTAGGGAATGGAGTGTGGGGGAGGGGGGTTGGGGTGGTGGTGGTGAAAAAATAGGATAGAAAATGGGATGGGGGGATAAAACCACAAATAAATGAATTAAAAAAATAAACATGTGGATAAAAAATAAAAATGAATATTTTTCCACATTCATTTTTATTTTTTATCCACTTATTTTTATTTTCATTCATTTATCCGTGGTTTTGTCTCCCTTTTAATCCCATTTTCTATCCTATTTTTTTCCCCACCACCGCCCTTGTTCTGCTATTGTCACATTCTGCTTTCTTAGCTTTATGCCACAATCAGCACCTTTTTTTTAGCCCTTACCACTACCATTAACACTCCCTTTGTCCTTTAGTTCATGACATCTTTGTCAATCCCTCCTTTGTCCCGCCTATCGCTGGCCTTCTATCCAGCTCCTCCTGCTCCACCCCCCTTCAACAGAATACATTTCATCGCATTTCCACTACTCTTCAGCTCTGAAGAAGAGTCATACGGACTCGAAGCATTAACTCTGTTTCTCTCTCCACAGATGCTGCCAGACCTGCTGAGTTTTTCCAGCATTTTCTGTCTTGTTTCATTGTGCTTACGTTGAGTAGCTGGTCAAAGGCATAATTGAATCCTGATTTGTAATCTGTGACTCCCTGGGCAATCATCTCCTGCACGGCATCTTTTAGAACCTTCTTGTTCCGTACATTGGCTTGGACCAGCTGCTTGAAACAAGCCACAGGATTGGCTTCATCATTGAACTGCAAAAGAGAAAAAGACAAGCCGGTCAAGTAACAGCACAAATCAAGTGTTGCAATGCAGGCCAATATCAAACCAGCTGGCCATTTATCAACCAATCATAGGACAATGACAAACCAGGAGGCCAGTTATCAACCAATCACAAGCCAATATCAAACCAGCTAGCCATTTATCAACCAATCACAGGCCACTGACAAACCAGGAAAGCCACTTATCAACCAATCATAGACTAGTCTAAATGCAAAATAGTCAAGTGGCCAATGACCAATTGCAACCAATCAACAAAACAATTTTCTTTTGTATAATTCCCTGAAAATGCATGTAAGGGAGAGAGATGATGCCTCAAGGTGGATGCCTCAAGATGCAGCATGTTCAAAAATATTAAAAATTAAAACATCCATGGCACCAGACCCCCCATTGTGGAGGGAGATCCCCTCTATAGTGTGGACAGCAGCTGCAACTATGGTCATTTAGAAGTCACAACTACAGATGGTTTAGAAAGCCAACTGGAGTACTGCCCTCCCCCACAACATGCCCAGTCTGCTGCCGAGAAGCCACCTCCTCTCACTGGCTCTGTTTCAGCCACCACAGGGGCCCACCTGCCGACTAGAAATTGGTGCAGGAGAGCCGAGGTCATAGAGTCATAGAGATCTACAGCACAGAAAAGGTCCCTTAGATGCCTTTATTGGCTACCCACTACTTGCTTTTGGAAAACCATTCAGTGCTGGGACTTCACTGGCAAACCGACATGTTGACCGACAGCAAGAAATTCTAAGCTTTTTTGCCTCAGGTCTCACCGCCACCAGCCTTCAAAAATCCAGCCCTAATAGTCACAACCACCTAAGTGAGACAGTAGTACTCACATCTCCCAACGGGAGACACCAAACAGGCTGCATCGGTTCAAGAAGGCACGCACCACCACCTTCTCAAGGGCAATTCGGGATAGGCAACAAATGTTGGCCGAGCCAGCGATAGCCGCATCCAAAGAATGAATTTAAAAAGCCAATGCGAGACCCAAGTACACACACTTCCCAACATTAATATGAAATAAAAACAGAAAATTCTGAAAAAAATCAGCAGATCTAGCAGCATCTGTGGAGAGAGAAATAAAGTTAACATTTCGAGTCTGTATGAGCCTTCTGAAGGCTCAATTTCAAAGGCACTTTTCAAGATACTTCACAAGAGTGTCAGCAATCAAAGTTTGACACTGAGCCACATAAGAAGTTTTTTGGGCAGATGAAATGTAGGTTTTAAGGAGCATTTTTAAGAGGTAAAGCAAATTAGAGAGGCAGAAATGTTCAGGGAGAGAATTTTAGAGCTTAGGACCTAGGCAGCTGAAAGCACTACTACCAATGGTGGAGCGATTAAATTCTGGGATGCTCAAGAGGCCAGAATTAGAGGAGCAATGATATCTTGGTGGGTTGTGGGGCTGGAGGAGATTATAGAGATAGAGAAGGATGAGGCCATGGAGGGATTTGAAAACAAGGGTTAGAATTTTAAAATTGAAGAGTTGTTTAACTGGGAATCACTGTAGATTAGTGAGCACGGAGTGACGGATTAACTGGACTTGATATGAATTAGGGAACCATAAACTAAAATAACCAAATTTACTGAATGACATCCAAATGATGAAATTACCACCAAGAGTTCACTTTTTGTTACTTTTACTTTTAACACTAATCAGAACCAGTGCAATTTAAACATGAATTAACAGGCAAACAATAAAAAGGTAAGTTTGACTTTAAATACAAGTCAATACAACAAAGATACATCTTACACAACTTCAAGCATCCAATCCTCCCTACACAAATGTGGCACTATGTAGCTACACAGTTCCACAATATGCTGTTCTTTATTCACGCAGATAGTTCAGGTGTCCTACCTGACACAGCTTTCACCTTCAAGTTTCACAGGCACGTTTATCATCAGCAAGGCATATTTCTACCAAACTGTCTCTCACTTAGTTCATGACAGTCCTGATGGTGTAGCTCTCCAGAGCTCCTTTTCAATTGATCAACCAACAACACCCCTGTTTACAGTTTGGCTACTTCTTGGAAGACACCCAGTAGCGTCTCCCAGCTATTCACACAGTTTTCCAGCTATACACACAGCTTTCCAGGTTTTAGATCTCTTTAGGCAGGTCGCACTCCAAGAGCTCTTGTCTCTTTTGCCAAACAGGAAATCTGTCCTTTTCCTGAGAGTGATTTGCTTCTTCTCATAAGATCACATGATCATAACTTCTTCAGAAGAATTTGGTGTGTTCCTCTTCCTGTCTCTGTTTGCTTTCTCTTTGTGTCTGCATCTGTGCGCAGATCACCTTCACCCTCCAGCTTCCCTGCTTGTAGTTCTCCTGTGTCTGAAGCTCTTCTTTGTGTTTTCCAGCCACATGGCTTCTGGTCATAACTTCATTCCTGTTGGTACAACTTCCAGGTCAAGGATTGCCTGGTCACATGGCCCAGTATTTCTTATTATCCAAGAAAATTACGATTGATCGCTTTATAATTGATAGAAACTTTTCAGTCATTTTCAAACATTCCTAAAAACAATTACAGATTCCACAGACATTTCAAAGAAACTACACATTATCTTTACTGTTCTGATTTTGGGTCAAAGGTCATCACACAAATTCACAGGAACCAGCCCCACACACCTATATCTGACACACTCACAGAAACACTCCCCACACACCTATATCTGACACACTCACAGAAACACTCCCCACACACCTATATCTGACACACACAGAAACACTCCCCACACACCTATATCTGACACACTCACAGAAACACTCCCCACACACCTATATCTGACACACTCACAGAAACACTCCCCACACACCTATATCTGACACACTCACAGAAACACTCCCCACACACCTATATCTGACACATTCATAGAAACACTCCCCACACACCTATATCTGACACACTCACAGAAACACTCCCCACACACTTATATCTGACACACTCACAGAACCACTCCCCACACACCGATATCTGACACACTCAAATAAACACTTCCCACACACCAATATCTGACACACTCAGATAAACACTCCCCACACACCAATATCTGACACACTCACAGAAACGCTTCCTACACTGATATCTGACACACTTACAGGCGCAGATTTTTGGTTATGGGTGCGGGCTGAAAAACAAGTTGGTGTGAGCGACCCCAGAATGAATCCACAGGCTGCCGGGTGTGGAGGTGAGCTGGGCCCAAGGCCTGCCTCTGTGCTCTGGCGCCGTGAAATAAGTAAAAAATAATAAAACAAAAATACCCTCCAGCTCTCACAACCCCCGCACACTCCCTATGCCCCATCCATGCCAAACTATGCCAACCCTTGCCTTCACCCACCTGCATGGACCACACACCACTATGCTGACTTAGTTACACTCTACCCACCCCTCATGGCCCTTATACCCCCATGCCAATTTTGTGCCAACTCATGCCAACCCATACCTCCACCCTTTGCCCTTACACCTTCCATGCCAACTCACCTGGTATTCTTGAACAGTGCCTTGACAGATTTGACATTTTCTGGATATCTTTGACAGATTTGACAGCTGTACAGCTCCTTAACTTTTTCTTGACAGCTGGACAGTTCCTTGATAGCTGGACAGTTCCCTGATAGCTGGACAGTTCTTGACATTTCCTTGACAACTGGACATTTTCTTGATAGCTGGGACATTTTCTGGAGAGCTGAACAGTTCCTCGACAGCTCCTTGACTGCTGGGGCAATTCACTGACATTTCTCTGATAGCTGGACAGTTCCTTGATAGCTGGGCAGTTCCTGGCCAGTTGGACAGTTCCTCAACAGATGGACAATTCCTGGACAGCTCCTTGACAGCAGAACAACTCCTTAACATTTCCTTGACAGCTGGACAGTTCCTGGAGAGTTGGAGAGCTCTTTTACAGATTGACAGTTCCACTGCTTTTGAACGTAAGAAGTGCATCATCATGTTCACTTTTAACAATCCCAAAGGGTGTCTTACCTCTCTAAAAGGGTGCCTTACCTCTCCCAAAGGTGTCCAGGGACCCTATCCAAAGGGGTAACGTACCTCTCCAAAGGGGTACGTACCCTGGCTATCCAAATGAATCCACCAAGTTCAGACCTCATCTTACCTGTTCCATCTGCACCCTACGGATTGCACACTCCTGTTTTTCCAAAATCCCACTTCAGTGGAGGTAGCTGGTGATTTAAATGGCCAATTGCATAAGTGCGAACCCTGTACCAACTCCAATCCTGTCCCACAAAGATGGGAAATGCCAGGCTCTGTGTCATGGTAAAAAACGGGGCCACAGAAACTCTCTCACAAGCCGATATCTGACACACACTCCGAAATTCTCCGCACTCACTGATATCTGACATATTCTCTGAAACCCTCTCAACTCACCAATATCTGACACACTCTCTGAAACTCTCCCCACTCACCGATATCTGACACACTTTCTGAAACTCTCCCCACTCACCGCTATTTGACACATGCTCTGAAATTCTCCCTAGCAACTGATATCTGACACACTCTCTGAAATTCTCCCCACTTACTGATATCTGTGACACTCTCACAAACACTCCCCATGAACCAATATCTGTGACACTCTCTGAAACTCTTCCCAAACACCGATAACTGACACACTCTCAGAAACTCTCCCCACTCACTGATATCTGTGACACTCTCTGAAACTCTCCCCACACATCAATATCTGACACACTCTCTGAAACTCTCCCCACTCACTGATATCTGACACACTCTCTGATACTCTCCCCACAGATCAATATCTGACACACTCTCTGAAACTCTCCCCACTCACTGATATCTGACACACTCTCTGATACTCTCCCCACAGATCAATATCTGACACACTATCTGAAACTCTCTCCACTCACTGATATCTGACACACTCTCTGATACTCTCCCCACAGATCAATATCTAACACACTCACTGGGTGGCATTTAATTGAGGTGATGAGAGTCTCGCCCACCTCCTGAAGAGCTGGCGAGTATCCCACATTGTCTCTTTTGGGGAAGGCCCACTGAATTTAGTGGCACTTAGGCATTTAACTGAGATCAAGGACTGCAGTGACAGAAGTCCCACTCGCCGAGAGCTGCTGGCCAATCAGAGGCAGATCTATTGAACGGCAGCACCACCTGGGTGGCTATGGTTGCTGCCGGTGTGACACTCGACCAAGGCCTAATATTGTTGGTGGATCCCAGGCCACAGGTGTGTGATAGCAGGACAAGAGTCATAGGGTGAGGGTCACAGTGGTAGGGGTTTTGGCAGCAAGGGCCAGGGACGGTGTATCCGGTGGAGCATTCCTTCCCGATGCTGTGACCCTCGATCAGGCACTGAGTGCCTTTGAATGATTCCACCACTGTTTCACCCAGGAGCCTGCAGGCAACGTTATGTTATATAAGATCTCAGCAGTTAATGACCACATAAAGATCTCTGAAGGAAGTCTGTTCATATCAGTTATCTGTATGTGGAGGGTGTTTCTATGAGCACTTCAGATATCTGTGCTCCCCACATGGTGAGACCTCTGCCTGTCTTTGGGTTATACAAGCGGTGGCGGGATGAGGCCATTAAATGCGCATTAATTGCCCACTTAAGGGCTTCAAATGATGAGGGGGCAGGAAGTCCATCAACGGGCATTTCTGCAACAATCCACATAAATATCTCTGAAGGATGTCTGTTCATATCAGTGTGTGTGGGGAGTGTTTCTATGAGCATTCCAGGTATGTGTGTTCCCCAGATGGTGAGACCCCCCCCGCCTGTCATAAAACAAACTTAATTGGCGTGGAGGCGAGATGGTGGCGGGGGCCCCACCCTCTCGCCTGATTAAACACCCTCCGCCAATAAGCTTACCATGGGAAGGACATTAAATTCCATTCACAAAAACCTTTCCCACACACTGAAGTTTGACACACTCACAAAACCATTCCCCAAACACAGATATCTTATAAATACTTAGAAATAATTGTGCTTTCTGAATTCTGTGTTTATAATCGAGGCAGTGCGCCCTCCTACTGGAGCTAGTATGGATTATCAGAGCGGTATTGGCTTGGCTTCATCTTTGGCCTCTGCAGTTCTCCAATTCGTTTATCTGAGTAAAGATATTTGTCTGTTTGAGATAATGATCCCTTTGCTCTCCAAGATTATAGGAAATGAAGGCAGTAACTTCAAGCTCACAGTGGGAAAATATCTTTACTGTGAAACATTGATCTTTCACCTCAATTAACTGGCGATTGAAGTGCAGCCAATGGTATGATGATGCTGAGCTGAAGCAATCCTCAGGCCCATCTGCTGCGGATGGCAGAGTTGCTGATGAGAAGGGGAGGAAGCAGACAAGCTCATCTGCTGATAGCTTACAGGTTGATTGGTGATGCCTAGGAGGGGAACATTACAAAATGTAATGCCTCTCACCAATTCTACGGCTGTCACACATAGACTTTGGGACAGCTTTTTAATGCAAGCTCTTTGACTAAAATCCATCGCTTGTTAAACTTGAAGTCCAACATCTACTAGGAATTACATCTAATTAATTGGTTTACCTACCCAAACAGGTTCATAAAGGTGGCTCAATCTCACCTTCTCAAGGGCAATTAAGGATGGGCAACAAATGCTGGCCTAACCAGCAATGCTCACATCCCATGAAAGAATAATAAAAAAAATCATCCCTGTTCTAATCAATGGGTATTTGTACAGGAAAGATGGCAAACATTTTTACAGGGACACCACACTATACTAGCTATGCTATCAGCAATCTGCTCCTGAATGAAGACACATTCCAACAAGGACATGCTCCCAGATTATCAGATAGAATGGAAACTGGCTACATCATAAACATTGGTTTATTGCTGAGTGATGATGAAACTCAAAGCAGATTAAATTCTCTTTGACTTATTGTTTTCTCAGGAGTGAGATAAGTATCTACAGATTCCTATCTTCATCCTGTCCTGCTATTCAACTTCTTTTTTAATCAAGTGCCCTCATTCACCTCAGTGAACAAGCCTTTGACTCAGTGCAGCATTCCTGCCTGGGTTTGATGGTGCAGGATTCGAACTCCACTCCAGCCAGTCCTGGCTTGGAATTCTGGATTGACATCTAGTGGGATAAACGCATCCTGTAGGTTTGGTGGCCCAGCCAAGTCTCATTGTACAGGTGTAGGAGCCCATAAAACCTGGTGGTAGAGGTCACAGGTTTGGGAGATGCTGTTGAAGAAGCTTTGGCAAGTTGCTGCAGTCATTGCTGTCACTGTGCATTGGTGGTGGAGGTAGTGAATGTTTAAGGTGGTAGATGGTTTGCTGATCAAGTGGGCTGCTTTCTCCTGGATGGTGTCAAGCTTCTTGAGTGTTGTGGGAGCTGCACTCATCCAGGACAGTGGGAAGTATTCCATCACACTCCTGACTTGTGCTTTGTAGGTGATGGAAAGAGATTTTGGGGAGTCTGGAAGTGGGATACTCACTGCAGAATCCAAGGCTGTGTTCGACAGATTTTTAATCTGTAGATTTTTAATCTACAAGGGAGTCAAGGGTTTCCAGGCAGGAAAGTAGACTTGAGGCCACAATCCGATCAGTCATGGTCTTATTAAATGGCACAGCAGACTCAAAGGGCCAAATGGCCTACTACTGCTCCTATTTCTTATGTTCATATTTTAATTCCCAGTCTTTGGTCTGCCACAGCATTTATGTGGCTGGTCCAGTTAATCTTCTGGTCAATGGTGACACCAAGGTGTTGATGATGGGGGATTCAATGACAAGGATGTTTAATGTCAATGGGAGGTGGCTAGTGTTAACTGTACATTCATTGGATCTTAATTGTATTCAGGGTATTAATTGGGGGCTCATAGGAACAGGCTAAAACAGGACTGTGTTGTTGGAGGTGCTTGGTATGCAATTTGTCTCTCTGCAAATAAAAGCTAATAAGTGAAAAAGGACTTCAATTCAGTGTTCCTTACTTCACTGCCTGGCTGAGTTTTGATAGACATTCTCTTGTTGCAAAAATAAAAACAAAAAACTACTGCGAATGCTGGAAATCCAAAACAAAAACAGAATTACCTGGAAAAACTCAGCAGGTCTGGCAGCATTGGTGGAGAAGAAAAGGGTCGACGTTTCGGGTCCACACGACCCTTCAACAGAACAGTCGTGTGGACCCAAAACATCGACTCTTTTCTTCTCCACCGATGCTGCCAGACCTGCTGAGTTTTTCCAGGTAATTCTGTTTTTATTCTCTTGTTGCAGATGGTGATTGCCTGGCACTTGTGAGGCGTGAATGTTACTTGCTGCTTATCAGCCAAAACCTGGATGTTGTCCAGGTCTTCTTCCTTTGTGCTAGGTATTACTCCTGTCAATAGAAAATCTTTTCCCCAATTCCCTTCAAGATTTGCATTTTACTATAGGGCTCCTTACTGCCATACTGAATCAAATGCTGCCTTGGCTTTGCATGTGTCCAAGCATAATAAGAAGAAAACTGGCTAGTTTACTCAGCCTCGACCTAAGCGTCGAATTTGGCTAACAAAGGCACCAAAGTCCTCCTCACAAGTGAGGAGGACTCACCTGTGGCACACCCACCTAGTTATGACCATTTTATTGTCTTCTTAGCATCTGAGGTGCATATAGGGCTGTGCATCAGCTGTAGGGGAACCTGCAGTAATGATTAGTTATGGCCTGATACTTGCCAGTGTAGAGGGAGCTTTACACTGTACCTAACCCCATGCTGTACCTTTCCTGGGGGTGTTTGATGGGGACAGTGTAGAGGGGCCTTTACTCTATATCTAACCCCGTGCTGTACCTGCCCTGGGAGTGTTTGATGGGACAGTGTAGAGGGAG
This sequence comes from Cetorhinus maximus, assembly GCF_964194155.1. Lineage (NCBI taxonomy): Eukaryota > Metazoa > Chordata > Chondrichthyes > Lamniformes > Cetorhinidae > Cetorhinus > Cetorhinus maximus. Next base: position 75,473,761 of record NC_135884.1, on the reverse strand, counting down.
CTTTACTTTGTATCCAACCCTGTGTTGCACCTGTCCTGGGAGTGTTTGATAGGGACAGTGTGGAGGGAGTTTTACTCCGTATCTAATTCGTGCTGTACATGTCCTGGGAATGTTTTATGGGGACAGTGTAGAGGGAACTTTGTATCTTACCCCATGCTGTACCTGCCCTGGAGAGTCTGATGAGGCAGCGTAGAGGGAGTTTTACTTCGTATCTAACCTGTGGTCTATCTGCCCTGGGAGTGTTTGATGGGACAGTGTAGAGGGAGCTTTAATCTGTATCTAACCTCGTGTTGTACATGTCCTGGGAGTGCTTGATGGGGACAGTGTAGAGGGAGCTTTACTCTGTATCTAACCCCGTGCTGTACCTGCCCTGGGAGGATTTAATGGGGACAGTGTAGAGAAAGATAAGGTTTCGAACATTAAACATGAATTTTAAAAAAAACTGAGGTATGAAAATAAACAATTTGTTGAACAAAATGAAAGATAAACATTTGAGCATGAGAAGGTGAGTGTGTGTGTCTGGCTCACTCCCAGTCTCACTCACTCAATCTCGCCCACTGTGAGAGCATGTGTTGGTGTATGGGGATGAGCGTGAGCGATTGCCAGACTTATACATATACACACACACACACTCTCTTTCTCTCTCTCTCATACACACGTGTGCACACTCTCCTCTCACTGTCTCACGCACACACCCCTCTCTCTTTCACACACACACACCCCTTCCCTCGGGACCAAGGATGACTTTCTTCCACTCTGGGGTTGTGGGTCCTGAGGTGACTGAAAAGTCTTGCTGTTTCCTGGTGGAGAAACCACGAGTATCCTTGCAGATGCTGATTATGGTAGATTTAAGGACAGACCAGGCACTGTGGACATTCTGTGGTTCCTGTTTGTTGAGCATGGCCAGGTTACTCACACAGACTTCTCACACACACACAGGCTCACAAACACACACCCTTCTCACATGCGCCTTCTCGCACACACGTGCACTCACATACACATTCTCTAACACACACTCTCTCTCACACTCATACTCATTCATTCCAATGGGACCCGCTCTCTCTCTCCGGGTCCTGTTTCCGCTCTGGACAACCTGGCCCTGCTCCAGGTCTCCTAGGCCAGCTCCCGCTCTGGGCCCCCAGGCTATGCTCTGGGCCTCCGAACCCCCTGGCCCTGCTCTGGGACCCCCGCTCCCACTCCTGGCCCCCGAATCTCTTCCTGCTCCAGGCCCCGTAACTTATCTTGAAAACTTCCCACTGCTTGCTACTCATCCAATGACAGGCCAGTTTCTCCCTTCATTAGCTGCTGATAGGCTCACTAGTAAGATTAGAAAGTGTGAGGAACAGGGCTTGAAGCTGTGTCTGTGCACATACTCGTTGATACCTTCCCCCACCTCAAAAAAGAGCCTTACTTTTCTTTACTTTTAGTTAGTGGTTGATGCTTTGTGATATAGCTGCTCTGATGTGGCAGGGTGGGGGTGCTGGTGGAGAAAAAGGAAGGCAAGGGGGTTCCAACAACAAAATTACCCTGGCTGGTGAGATTGGGGAGGAGAGGGGGGAGAAACAGCATGGTGGGATTGGATGGAACAGCATGGAAGGTAGGGGGGGGGGGAATGCATGGGAGGTATGAGATGGAGGAAGGGGATGGGATGGCATGGGAGGAATGGAAAGGTGATAATTTGAGAGGGATGAAAGGAATAGGATGGATATGGCATGAGAGGAATGGCACGGGAAGGATGGAATGGTATGGGATGGGGTTTTAAAGAAATGCTGTTGCAATAGATAGTAATTTTGCCACAAATGTTTTGCAGGTCAAACAGTCAGGCAAAACTTGGTCAGATTTAGTAAGCTTTTCCTGACTATTTGACTTGCAAAACTTACTAATAAAGTAACAAGCACTTCACACGTCAGTAATAAAGACACAGGAGTCGGTCATTCAGCTTTTCAAGCTGTTCAGTTAGAACATAGTTGATTGGTGCCTCAATTTACCTGCCTTGCTTCCAAATCCCTTAATAACCTTCCCTGGCAAAATCTATCAATCACAGTTTTAAAATTTTCAATTAACCCCCAACCTCCACAGCTTTTTGAGGTAGAGTTCCAGATTTCCACTACTCTTTGTGTGAAGAAGTGCTTCGTGACATCACTCCTGAATGGCGTAGCTCTAATTTTACGGTCTCCCCCACCAGAGATAGTTTCTCTCTATCCACCCTATGAAATCCTTTAATTGTCTTAAACATCTCAATAAGAACACAAGAAATAGGAACGAGAATAAACCATAGGGCCCCGAGAGCCTGCTTCACCATTCACTGCAATTGTGCTTGATCTCCACTTTCCCACCTGCTCCCCACATCGATGGATTCCCTGAGAGACCAAAAATCTATCTATCCCTAAGTGTTTTGTCACTTCCTAACAATTAAGAATACACACAGCTATCTGCTTCTGAACTCCAACTTCTGATATGAGAAACAGAAGGTTCCTCTTTTCCTTATTCTCCACTAGAGGGCAATACATCCAGGACTTAGCACACCCTACTGGCAGGTTTTATATAACAATTCCTTTTCACTAAAATGTCCTTTCACAAAAAAATATAAAGATTAAACACAAACATCACAATCCCAGCATTAAATATATTCAATGATGGAGCATCCAAACCTCTGGGGTAGAGAATACCAAAGATTTGCAACCATTTGAGTGATGATAGAAGAATGGGAGGTGATCTTGGGATGATCTTGGGAGCTGTTTCCCCTGGGCCGGAGAATCTCACTGTGGGTGACAAGGATCAGCCATTTAGAACTGAGATGAGAAGAAATTTCTTCACTCCAAACGTTGTGAATCTTTAGAATTCTCTCACCCAGAGAACTGTGGATGATCAGTCACTGAGTATATTCAAGGCAGAGATCAATAGATTCTTGGATTTTAAGGAAATCTAAAGATATGGGGATAATCCAGGAAGGTGGCGCAGAGGTAGAAGGTCAGCAATGATTGTACTGAATGGCGGAGCAGGCTCAAAGGTCAAATCATCCACTCTTGCGCCTGCTTATTATGCTTTACATTATTATATATTCCAGTTCCCTTCAAATGAAGGCTAATGTCCTTTTGAACTCCTTTTGTACCTATCCTGTAACCTACAGTGATCTGTACTTGGACCCCTAAATCCCTTTGACCTTCCACAGTTCCTGGCTTCTCACCATTAGGAATACACTGAGTTATCTTTCTTGGGTACAAAGTGGATAACCTCACACTTCCCCTTATTAAATTCAATCTGCCATAGTGTTGTCCACTCACTTAATCTTATCAATCTCCCCTTGCAACTTTTTGTTCTCACTACTTACTGTGCCACCTAACTTGGTGTCGTCAGCAAACTTGGATGTACAACTCTCTATTCCTTCATCTAAGTCATCTAAATATAATGAAAAGCTGAAGCTCTAGTTTAGATCCCCGAGGGATCTTCATTGATCCTGCCAATTCGCAATCTTGGTATTAACACCCCAAATAAGAATCTAGCCCAACAAACATGCGGACTCGAAACGTTAACTGTGCTCCTCTCCACAGATGCTGCCAGACTGCTGAGTTTTTCCAGGTATTTTTGTTTTTGTTTTGGATTTCCAGCATCCGCAGTTTTTTGCTTTTATCCAATAAAGAGCCAAATGCCTATCTATCAAACCTGACTAGTAAATCAACAAGGCAGCCAGCTAGAAATTCAAGTCCAATAACTCTCAAGAAACAAGTTACTGAATCCTTTCCCTCAGAATCCTGACATCCTCCAGAACAACACACTCCAGCTAAAGTGAATCAATAGGCAAAATATATTTGAGAGCAAAGGCATAGCAATAATTCAGTTTAATAACATGGGTTCTGTTCAAAAGGGAGATGTGATTCTAATGGGATCCAGTGAGTGACAGTATCCTGAATATCATTGCTAGCCGTCTCGAAAGCTGTGACTTAGAATTCAAACTGCAATGGTCGACATATATTCCTCTCAGTCAGAGAACAATGGGACAAAATTCAATCTTTTCAACAGAATGATAAGCTTCTGTATCACATTAAGTGTGTAGAGAGCACAAACCTTTTCCCACTGTGCTTCTGATTAGCATGGTTATCTACTTTTCTCCGCAGTGTAATAAAGAATAGAAAAATCTCATTTTACCATTTAGCAACCAGACCCAAAGGTGCCTTATCTCGCACTGACTGCTGCCTGACCTCGCTCTACTTCTGCAGGTCCAAATCGAGCCTGAAGCACTGACAGTCCCAGTTATTCTGACCTTGATAGCAGTCGGTTCCGGCTACTTATAGTATTGACACCCATTCCTGAGCTCACAACTGATGCATACACACTTGTTCATTCGTGAGACAAAACTCATCTCTATTCTTTAGACGTGAATTTTCTCTGTTTGTTTCCAATATTGGCCACTTGCACATCTCCAATTTTCATTGCTTCAGCGTTGGCGACCATGCCTTCAGCTGCCAAGGCTCTAAGCTATGTAGTTCCCTCCCTAAACCTCTCCACCTTTCTCTCCTCCTTGAACACACTCCTTAAAATTTGCCTCTTTCACCAAGCTTTTGTTCAACTGCCCACATGTGTCTTTATGTGGCTTGGCATCAAATTTTGTTTGATCTTTTTTATTCATTCATGGGATGTGGGCATCACTGACAAGGCCAACATTTATTGCCCATCCCTAATTGCTCTTGAGAAGATGGTAGTGAGCTGCCTTCTTGAACCACTGTAGTCCATGTGGTGTAGGTACACCCACAGTGCTGTTAGGGAGGGAGTTCCAGGATCCCAGTGATAGTGAAAGAAAAGTGATATATTTCCAAGTCAGGATGGTGAGTGGCTTGGAGGGGAGCTTTCAGGTGGTGGTATTCCCAAGTGTCTCCTGCCCTTGTCCTTCTAAATGGTAGCAGTTGTGGGTTTGGAAGGTGCTGTCTAAGGAGCCTTGGTGAGTTCCTATACTGCATTTTGTAGATGGTAAACACTACTGTCACTGTGCATCGGTTGTGGAGGGAGTGAATGTTTCTGGAAAGGGTGCCAATCAAGCGGGCTGCTTGATTGGCACTCTTGTGTGTTGTTGAAGCTGCATTCATCCGGGCAAGTGGAGAGTATTCCATCACACTCCTGACTTGTGCCTTGTAGATGGTGGACAGGCTTTGGAGAGTCAGGAGGTGAGTTACTCGTCTCAGGATTCCTAGCTTCTGACCTGCTCTTGTGGCCACAGTATTTATATGGCTAGTCCTGTTCAGTTTCTGGTTAATGGTAACCCCAGGGTGTTGATAGTGGGGGATTCACCGATGGTAATGCCATTGGATGTCAAAGGGTGATGGTTAGATTCTCTATTGTTGAAGATGGTCATTGCCTGGCACTTGTGTGGCACGAATGTTACTTGCCACTTGTTAGCCCAAGCCTGGATATGGTCCAGGTCTTGCTGCATTTGGACATGGACTGCTTCAGTATCTGAGGAGTTGCAAATGGTGCTGAACATCATCAACATGAACATCTCCATTTCTGACCTTATGATGGAAGGAAGGTCATTGATGAAGCAGCTGAAGATGGTTGGGCCTAGGACACTAACCTGAGGAGCTCCTGCAGTGATGTCCTGGAACTGAGACGACTGACCTCAAACAACCACAACCATCTTCCTTTGTGCTAGGTATGGCTCCAACCAGTGGAGAGTTTCCCCCTGACCCTCACTGCCTCCAGTTTTGCTAGGGCTCCTTGACACCACACTTGGTCAAATGCTGCCTTGATGTCAAGAGCAAGTCACTCTAACCTCACCTCTGGAGTTCAGCTCTTTTGTCCATGTTTGAAACAAGGCTGTAATGGGTTCAGGAGCTGAGTGGCCTGGCCT